>NC_052534.1:108740705-109056642 GCF_016699485.2 Gallus gallus
GAATTTTAATGGAGTACACTGCAGGCAATGCATGCCAAAGTAGTAGGATGAAGCCAGGCCAACTCCACCTTGCAGACCTCGATTAAGCCACTTTCTAATTGCCACTTGGAAAAACTCAACAGTTTCATTAGCAGATGTATTTTCCAGCTTGGGAATTACTTTACTTTAAATCTTTCCTGAACTTTTCCCATTTGTCCTATGTCTTTGTTGAAGTTCACCAAATGTGCAACCCAATAACAGACTCACCAATGCAATACAGACACAGCGCCAAGTCCTACACTTCGTTTTCCTGCTTACTGCTGGCAAGCAGCCTTGATGGATGCAATTACACTGTTTGTCTGGTTTGTTCTTTTTGATTACATCAGGGGAAGACTCTGTTTCAGTATTACAAATTATATCCACCAACCACTCAGCGTCTGCAATGTGTGGATGTGCTTGTTCTCCTGCTATCCTCTTGGGGTTAATTGAATATCACATTTCAAAGCCACTTTGATGGATTTACCGAAGTGCAATACAATAAAACTATCACAATGTTTTTCCACGCAATGAAGCAAATGCAGTTCAGACTCAGAGAGGAGAAGGGTGAAGGAAATAGGTTCTGGATGCAATCGTGGTGCCTTGGAGGTTGAGGTGAGTTCCAAGTTTTGTTTCCTTCGGTAAAGAGTCTCAGTAAATGTTACCCTGAAAGTTATGTTTTTACTTATTAAACCTGTGTCACAAAATTAAATTTGTTATAAATTAAAGACTGGGTAGGAGCATTCTCATCTGCTCTCTGCTCCTTGTCAGCCTGAGGATGTTGTGTTACAGAGCCACTCCTGGTTCACCAAGCCTCCTCCTCCCTTATGTCACAAGAGAAACCGGTGAAATATTCCCTTGTTACTAACTGTTAATATCTGTGTTTTTTATTATTATTATTTTTAACACACAATGCTCTGGAATTGAAGCTGTAGCTGCAGCACATTAGCAGCTGTTAACACATCTCTGTTGGTTTGTCCTCCAGCCATGGAACACAGATCTTTCTGCTTGGCAGCTGAGCTTCCATGCTCTACTTCAAATGAAAGCAAAGAACAGCTTCAAAGACTGCATCCACAGCAAAGTTTCCCCAGCATCAAAGGTGTAGACAGGCCCTTACCAAGATGCACATCAGTCTTGACATCCAGACTGCAGTGAGGCTTTCCTGGGATCTAATCAGGATATGCATGAAAGAAAGAAATGAAGCAGAAGTCTTGCCAGGATTTAGATGCTGGATTTGGGGGTTTACAGTTCCTGTAGGAAACTCACGATGGAAGTAAATATTATAGGATACCCTTGGTGATATCTTTCAGTATCTAAAGGGGAGCTACAAGAAATAAGGGGTCTTTAGCAGGGTCTGTGTTGATAGGACAAAGGAGAACGGTTTCAAACTTAAAGAGGGGATATTTAGGTTGGATATAAGGAAAAAGTCTTTTACAGTGAGAGTGGTGAGGCACTGGCACAGGTATCCCAGAGATGTGGTTGATTCCCTGTCCCTGGACAGTTTCAAGGCAAGGCTGGATTGTAGAATCATAGAATCATAGAATGGTCTGGGTTGAAAAGGACAACAATGCTCATCTAGTTTCAACCCCCTGCTATGTGCAGGGTCACCAACCACTAGAACCACTGGATCAGGCCCTGGGCAACATGATCAAGCTTTGGTGTCCCTGTGCATTGCAGGTGAGTTGGACTAGGTGACCTTTAAAAATCCCTTCCAACTTTAAGGAATCTATAATTCTGTGACTCTATGATATTTCACTGAATATATTTATTTTATATGCTCAAACTATATGTCAAGCCTGCTCCCAAGTTCAGGTATGAGCTCTGATGAGGTGGTTAAAGGATGGTCCGTGCTATAGTAGCTCCTTATCCAGGCTGTGAACTCCTTGCTTCTGGTTTAAAGAAGAGGTGTGATGCAGCTGAGAGGAGACTGAGAAGCTGCTATTAATAATTTCTTGGCTGCTGACTCTCTTGCTTTCTTATCACGTGGGTATCTGAATGGATCCTCAGGATAAGTAAAGCTGTCTGAAAGACAGTGTATGCCTTCTCCTTTGCAGTAATAATTTGACAGTTTATATGAGGGTCCCATGATCATCTCCTTTCATATTTTCCGAGACCCAATAGGGCAAGTTAGCCTGCAACGATGTGGAGAAGGATGAGTGAAATGGATCGGTGAATTTCACCCATACACTCTATGTATGTTAGCTCTCATCTTTATCTTGAGAATAGTAGCACAGGAATATCTCCAAAAGTGACAAAAAACATCACCTAGGATATGTTGGTTACCATCACAAGCTGAGAATGGGAGAAATGAAGCAGTGATCTAAGAGGGAATGGGGGTAAAAGCATCAATACGGTGATGTGCACAGCCTATGTCCAGGTGGACCACCACCCTTAGCAGTGTTTGCCACATGGCAACAAAAAGGGCACAGGGCCACATGTTGACTCTGTTGTAATCAATTGCATGTGCAATAGGTGGGACATTATTTTCTTTTCCATTACTGCAAGCATAGCCACAGATCTGATATGCAGGGCGTCAACTCATTTCCTGTAGTGTTTTTTTAAAGTGGTCCCATAGAAGACCTGGTCTGGTGGTTGGCAACCCTGCACATAGCAGGGGGGTTGAAACTAGATGAGCATTATGGTCCTTTTCAACCCAGGCCATTCTATTATTCTATGAAAACATGGTAGTCATGTACCTTACATACTCAATATGATATTCAGGGATACGTGTCCAGCCCATTATACCCCAGTGGATTTAATTAGAAACAGTGGAAGGGAAAATAGGGTTTTTTTTTGACTGCATGAGGAGCAAAAAGCAGCTGACAATCTTAACTATACTTGCTCTGCAAGTCTGGTAAGAGCAAAAGCCAGTGGCTCTGAGTGGGTACACAAATAGGCATGAAGGTTAAGAGAATGCCTTTTCCTATTTACATTAAGGAACAAAAATAGCTGCCTCTGAATCATCATTACAATGCAATGATAGCTTCAAATGCAAGCAAGGGGATACTGCATCTCCAGGATGTTAGATATGCAGGAAGAGCAGGCTATACAGGAATTCATGCTTAATGTGAAGGCAGTGAGATGGACATTACCACGGTATGAGATCTCCGCATCTTCCACTTTCCTGATTCTGGACAGTAATCAGGAATATATGATTTTAAAGGATGTTCATCAGGTACATTTGTAATCAGTGACTAATTGTAAGTATCCTCATAGTTATGTACAGCAGAAGTATGATGTTTCCAGGTAAAGCTTAGTGGCTCTGGGCAGCTTGGTCTGGTGGTTGGCAACCCTGCACATAACAGGGGGTTGAAACCAGATGATCACTGTGGTCCTTTTCAACCCAGGCCATTCTATGATTATGTGATTCTGTGATTCTATGATTCTATGATTCTATGATATCCACAAGAACATGAAACAAAATTGATTTAAGTGAGGCCATTAGAGACAACAGAAGTGGGGAAGTTAAAGGCTTTTACTTTGTTTTCCAGTTCTTTTTGGTGCGTTATTCTTCAACCATAAAGTATAATAGGGAAATTCCTGCTCTTGGGGAATTTTTATAGAGAAATCTGAATCTTGAAAGACAATCCAAGTTTAAAAAAAAAAAAAAAAAAGGAGGAAAAAGAAAAAGAATTATAGAGAAACTTGAGAAGTTCAAGTGCAGTAAATCAATAGGAGCTGATGGTCTTCACCCATGGACATGGAAGGGAATGAAGTGTGAAACAGCAGATCTGAGTTTATGCAATCAAGGACCATTCCAAGAGCCACTACAATCAGTGGAAAGACTCTCTGAAAACTGGATCAGGCCTTCCCACATTAATTCAGAAAAAACAATGAGTACCCACAGGAAGGCACCCATCACCCTTTCAGGTTGGATGTGGGAAATGCAGTGGGGTGAGGAGGGCTGCACCGGTAGGACCAGCCAGATCAGGAGCAACCCATGCTGTATGGAAAACTCTCTGTAATTACAGTGCTCCATCTTGGCCGGTGCAGTGCAGCTCTGTAGGATTTGGCCCCATAGTACTGGAAATGGCATGCGACACGACTGACATGAAGCCAGGTCCTGCCACCCACATGGCAGGGGGAATGCTCTCAGGATCTGGCCCATCGCAGTGGCACTGCTGTGTTTACATGGCTGCAGGCTCTTGCTCCGCTCAGCTCACTGGCTTGCTAGATTCTCTACATCTGAAAGCTGCTCTTTCTTCCCCAAAATCACTGCTGGCAATCATTTGTCACTGCTAAGGACAACATCTCCCGCTGCTTGGCGATAGGGCTTCTGCATAGATGATGCCTTATGGACAACTTCAAGTTTCCAAAGCAGCATGAGCGCAGAGCACGGGCCAGGCTTCCCTTTTCAGTCACTGAGAAGCAAACACTCACAGCTGCCAAGGATTTTACTTTATTGTCATTTAAGTTGGCTCTTTCTGCTCCAGTCGCTGGCGGTCTCACAGTAGCAGGAGTTGAGTAATAATAGTATTTCCAGTCCGCTCACCTCCAAGTAGTGCTTTACAGGAGAGACTGCTGGGAGAACAGGATGAGGATGGTTTGTATTGGCTGTTCCTTCCCTCTTTCTCATCAGACTGTGATTCAAGCTAACATCAAGCTACAAACTCCATCACACATCCCCCCTGTGGATTTTCCATATTCACTCCTCAGCAAGCGGGACTGCACTGCCATCCATCAGTTCTCAGAGGTGCAGAGAGGGTCCTCTCTTCTTGGAAATTCTTAACCAAAGCCATCCACTGTCTTTTTCAGCAGTGCCATGGCTTGACTACACAGAGGCTTGGGACTATATTTTAACCTGAGAAGGTTTCTTCAGGAAGTTTGCAGAACCTGGGCTCACCAGACTTGCCCAGCTAAATACGGGACACTCCCTTTTCCCAAAACTTTCCTCATATTCACAGAAACAGAAAACAAATCAAGGAAAGTACCTGGAAGCAGGCTAATGTCACAAAGCTCCTAAATCAGCCCCAAAGTCATGGATACACCATCTGAAACAACCTCTAACTGCAATTTCAATGCAGCTTTGGGCCGCAGGAAACTAGTGCTCTTGGCCATCAGCTTCTTTAAGAATACAAAGAAATTATAACCTCCATCTTCTTTAATGTTGGTCTTCAAATTTCTTAAATGTTCTTTTTTTTTTTTTTTTTGCTAAGTTAGAGACAAAGTCACACTACTGTGGAGGAGGAGCACCTCTGCTGTGTCTGTTGTTTGAGACAACAAGCCAGAGACTGTCATATTTTGCAGAATCCTTTGCAAGTAGGTCCTCATTCACGGTACTCACTTGACTTTGCTTTCTTGGCTTCAGGGGAGCACTCTGGTTTCTTCACAGCTGTGATCAGCCCTATTAAAAAGAAACACCAGCCTGCTCCATCTGCAATTCAACAGAGCAAGAAAGGGATCGACCAAGTAAATTCATTCTCTGTTGAATGTCTCATTGAGTGGAGATGCCCAAGGTCAGGCTGGACGGGGCTCTGAGCACTCGATGGAGCTGTGAGTGACTCTGTTCATTGCAGAAGAGTTGGGCCAGATGGCCGTTTGCGTTCCCTTCCAACTGAAACAGTTCTATGTTTCTGTGATTTTCATGTAGAAACAAAGCCACAGGTAAAGAGGAGCAAGGGTTGGAGAGGACTGCGCTAAGATATCGCAAACTGAAGGAAATAAAGGTTAATGATACCATCCCACCTGGAAGTAAAGGATGCTTTGAGGTTTGTCTGAGGATGTCTGAATGAGACCATGACTTGGGAGTGGCTGATTGCAGCCCTTCAGAGCTGTAATAGTTGCAGTGCAATCTTTAGAGCTGATAGCAGCAACTAATTGCTTCTGTTTTCTGACTTTCCAGAGGGCAGAGTGACTCTGAATTAATGCATGGTGTCTTCTGTCTGATTTCCTAAACTGTTGTAAAAGTAAATATCTTATAGTAAACATCACTTCAATCAAAATCTGGATAGTCCTGACTAGACTTGGAAGGTTACAACCCACTACAGAAGACACTGAGAGAAGGAAGGCCTTACCACTTCTTTTCTTTAGTGGTTGTAAATGATTTGTGAGAAAAAGGAATGAAAGATCGTCCATTGTGTTGTTAGTTTAATGGTGATTTTCTGCCTCATAATAAAAGCATCAACAAGATTTTACATCGGTAGACAGTTTTGCAGCTTCCAGAATTTTTTTGGATGGAATTGTTGGGCCTGTGTGATTAGGGAGAAGTCTCTTGTGAAATCCATTGGGAATTAAGGTATCTTACCTATTTTTCACACAAAACCCCAGTGTGAGATCCATGAGCTGAGTCTGAGCAGTGCCAGAGCCAATCCTCCATCTCACCTCCTGGAGGAAAGCCCTGACCAACAGGTGATCGTGTCAGCTCTGCAATGGAGAACACTGGGCAACAGACAGAGAGGGAGACCTGCCCTCTGTGCTCCCTTGCAAGAGACAGCTCAGAATTTCTTTGACTAACTCTTCTTGCACTAAAAAGCTATTCAAACACATACAAATAGCTTTCCAGGTGGAACAGCCCCTGTGTAGACCCTCCAAGATCAAATAGACACAGAGAGCTTTCCAAGCAGGACAGCCTCTGGATAGACCCTCCAAGAAGATTTCCCCAAAGCCAAGGTCTTCAGTATTGCAGGGTCTGTAGCTGTAGGGCAGGGAATGATGCCAAAAGTTCCAGACAGCCTCTCCTGAAGCCAAGAGCCTGGAAGAACAGATCTAATCTGGGCTCAGCTCCCAGGTCCACAGCAGGGAGCCTGGAAGCTTGGAGAAGCCAGGCCGGAGCCAGAGTGCTCAAAGCATGCCAGTTCCCTGCTGCAGGGCTGCAACTCAGAAATGGGCAATGTGGACACGTGCTGAGGGTGGGAAACCAAATCCACATGCAGGATCTCCTCCTCTGGACATAGCTGGAGCTAGGGAGCAGTGTGCCAGCATGAGTGCCACAGCAAGGCACTCAGAGCTTGCTGGAACAAGGCAAGTCCCAGTGTTGAAAGAGCCCATTTCTTTTCAGAGCTGTCGTGATTTGGGAGTTCTGAAAGCGGAAGTTTATTGGAAATTCAAAACACTTTTTTTTTTTTTTTTGGTTTATTTCCAAGATAGACAGAAAGATAAATAAGTAAAAGGTGGAAACTGGGGAAAAAAAAAAAAAAAAAAGAAGAAGAAGAAGAAAGAAAGAAAGAAAATCCCTAAAATTTTGAAACATTACCTTTTGCCAGAGCAGTGTGTATGTGCTCAAGGCATGGGTGGAAGGAATTGACTAATTTGAACAAACCCTTTTTTTCCTAAACGCTTCTATCTGAGCTGATAAAGCACTCCAAAGACAGAAATGTGAGCTCTGTTCCTCACCGGTGTGTGTGTGCAGCTACCCTGAATTCTGGCAGAATTTCCCCAGAGCAAACGGTTCAAAAAAAAAAAAAAAAAAAAAAAACGAGTGCAAAACTCATCAGTTAAATTATTCACAGCTACAGCCCCTGCTTTATTAGACTGCTTTTCAAAAAAGAAAAAAAAAAAAAAAGAAAATTATTTTAACTAATCACGAATTCAAATCACTTTGCTGGAAAACGATATGCAAACAGCTCCAGTCAGCCTTAATAGGGTTTGGGAGGAACGCCAGGCATTGACTTGGCCTCTCGGAGCTCCGATATCACGCTGGCCGCTGGGCAATGGTTACACGAGTCAGAGATGCAGCATGCTGCTTCTGTCAGAAGTCTCTGCCAGCAGAGGAGACAGATGCCTTTGGAGCAGCACCCACTGACCTCCAACGCGCACGCACAGAGCAGTGTTTATTCACTTGTCGCTAAGTGGATGTGTTCGCACTCTCTCCGTTTGTTTTATTAAGTCTGACACATTGTTGTGACGAGGCGGTGCTCAGCAAGCTGCAGAAAAGGCCTTTCTGATAAGGTGATCCCGTCCCACTGAGCTCTGCATGAATTTGGTAACGCTTCATTCATTCAGCAAGAAGGCACTAACAGGGATGGCTAATACAGAAGGCAACCTGGTTGCCTTCATGCCTATGGCATTTGCCTCCTTCCCCACCTTCTCTCCGTAGGTTTCCCATTCTTTAACAGGTCTCAACTGCAATGAAAAATTACATCTTTAACTGACACCTGATGATCCTTGAGGTCCCTTCCAACCCAAGTCATTCAGTGATTCCATGATTCAGCTATTCAGTGAACTGGAGTTCTTCAGCCTGGAGAAAAGAAGGTTCTGGGGGGACCTTATAGCGGTACTTGAAAGTACCTGAAGAGGGCCTACAAGAAAGCTGAGGAAAGACTTTTTATGAGGGCAGGTAGCAACAGGACGAGGGGAAATGGCTTTAAACTGGAAGAGGGCAGATTTAGACCGGATATTAGGAAGGAATTATTTACTTTGGGGGTGGTGAGACACTGGAACAGGCTGTCCAGCAAGGCTGTGGATGCCCCTTCCTGGAAGCATTCAAGGCCAGGTTGGATGGGGCCGTGAGCAACCTGGTCTAGAAGGTGTGCCTGCCTATAGCAGGGGCTTGGAACTAGATGATCTTAAATGTCCTTTCCAATCCAACTATTCAGGGATTGAATGATTCAAGGATTCTGTGATTCAATTATTCTATGACTCTATGATTCTATGACTCTATGATGGGCAGGCTGCACCAGCAGAAAAGAAGAGATCCAGTGGGATAAACACAACTCTAGGACTTGCCCAGAAAAGTGTGGTGCCCCATCCGTAGCGGTGCCCAAGGCCATGGGTGGGCCCTGGGCAGCCTGAGCTGCTGTGGGGCACCTAGCCCACAGTAAGAGTTGGGCTGGATGGGTTTTAAGGTCCCTTCCAACACAAACCATTCTGTGATTCTATGGTTCTATGACACAAGCGATGTTGGTTTGGGTTCTGGTTATCCCACAGCAGGCTGGTATGATGCCTAATGACTGATTCATCTGATACCTCTGTGCTGGTGTTCTCCTTTTAAATGCAAAAAAGAAATGGCAGATTTCCTTCCTCTCTCAGAGTCAAAGAGCGTGCAAGACTCTTAGTGTGTCCTATGACACATAGGTCCATGGTCATCCCTGACAGATTGCAAACAGCCTCCTGAGTACTGCTGTAATGATGAGACAATTATCCTAAAACTCCACTAGCAGGTTATTGTAGAGAATAAATAAGGGCAAGCCTGACCTTTACTGTAAGCTGAAAACTATTGAATATTTAAAAATCAGAGCATGATAAGGCCAAAATATCAGTTCAGTTCCCTGTAGAAAGAAACATGGTTATTGTCAATTTAGAGACAGAAAAAGATAGGAAGAATAATATGTAGTTTCTGGGTTCCAAATTCCCTGTGGAGCTTCTGGGAATTACACACAAATCCCTATTACAGAGCTCTCACTGATATCAACCCTCTTTTTCAAAACAAAAAAAGCCCAACAAACATTTTCCCCAAGGTCTCAGAAAAGTCACAATGAGAAAATGAGAAAATGAAGCATTTTTCAAGTCCTCCCATTATTCTGTGTGTGTGGGAGAGAAATATTTATAAATTCCTAATTCAGGCAATATTTCTGGGCTTTTTTTGGTCATTGTTTAGAAAATGCGTATGTATCAACCACAGGACTACTCTTCCCTGATTACTAGGAGAGATTTCAATTAAAAGACTGTGGATTTGCAGTTCCAAATACCTTATTTCATAGCAAAATATGCATATATCTCAATGCATGTATGTACATGTCCATATACATGTATATATATTCTCTAACTTTGCACTGCAAATATTTATCAAGCACGCTAAATACTGTAAATGAGTACAGCTCCAGCACTCTTTCCAAAGACATGAATAATCCTTACAGAATAATATACATGAGTCTTGCCTGTGTGTTTAGACTTCTCCTGTATATTAATTTCCTGAATAGGGCATCATCTCTGTCAGAGTCACAAAGCATCTTTTACACTGCAAGGTTCCACCATGCTCGTTGCTATAATGTGGTCAGGGACTATGAATTTTTTAGTTACCATTTGGGGGCATTTTATATGCATATTTCATGAGAGCAGGGGGTGGGTATAATATTTTTGGCAGACACTTGCCAGGATATGGATGGGAGTCAGGAGAAGATGGCTTTTCATATAAGTAGTCAACTCCACTCAATTTAAACCATGGCTCTTGGGAAGCATTTAAAACACAGAACTTAAATGAAGCTGCACTGTAAGCAGTACAGAGCAAACCGTCTGGAGTATATAAATATATATATATATTTATATATAGCCAGATGCTCAAGGTCAGATGCACAGAGCTAGCCATTGGGGATGGAAGGCATGAAGCAGCTTGCTGGAGACAACTCCCTCTTCAGAGCTGCTCAGCCCTGAGAGGCTGCTTGATGCCAAAAGTTGTCCTTGGAGTGAACCACGGGGTCTGAATCACTACAATGTCTCCAGTGACAAGAGGATCGTAGCAGTTCAAGCAGCAGATGCAGAGAAAACTACAGTGCCAGTTGCTTCAGGAGGCTGCAGGCCTGCAGGGATCCTCATAATCAGATCCACCCAGGCTCCATCAGGGTCCTATCCAGACAGCTTCCTATCCTGCTGCAGGCACTTGACAGACTTCTGGATTGGCCCCAAATACAGATGGATCCATTATTTTTAGACCACTTGCAATACAGTCAAAGGAGAGAACCCAATGAAAAGTATGGTAGTCTGAATATGTTACAAAGAGATTTTGGAGATGAGTAATCCTAATGCGATTTCAAAGCCCATTTTCATCCTGCCTAACTTGAGGTACACAGCACAGCTGCTATAATTAGTAACACAATTGCCTTTGGCTCTTCTATAATCAGGGTAAAGTGATATAGCTCCTAGCTGTACTGAGAAGTTTCGTTCTCTTCATTAACTGCAGCAAAACATGCCTGTCTTTCTGTGGTCATTCCTAATTTCAGCCTTTGTGAACATCCCTATTCCTGTCCGAAAGACTCTTGGATGCTCAGGGCTATTTCTCTTGAGATTTTCTGTGACGGCCCTGGTGACTGGACAAACATCAAGCCTGTCTTTAAGAAGGGTAAAAAGGATGACCCCAAGAACTACCGACCTGTCAGCCTCACCACTGTGCCAGGACAGATCACAAATCCTCCTGGAAGCTGTGCTAAGGCACATGAAAGTCAGGAAGGTGACATGGGAGAACCAGAAGGCTTCACCAAGCGCAAATCCTGTTTGACCAACCTGGTAGCCTTCCATGATGGTGTCACTGCACCAATGGACTAGGGAAGGGCCACTGATGTAATCTACCTGGACTTCAGTAAGGCCTTTGACATGGTACCCCACAACATCGTTCTCTCCAAATTGGAGAGATATGGATTTGATGGGTGGACTGTTCAATGAACGAAGAACTGGCTGCAGGATCAAGTCCAGACAGTGGTGGTGAATGTCTCAATGTCTGGATGGAGATCAGTGATGAGTGGTGTCCCCCAGGGGTCAGTGCTGGGACCAATACTCTTTAATATCTTCATCAGTGACATCAACCGTGGGGTTGAGTGCACCTTCAGCAAGTTTGCTGTTGACACCAAGCTATGGGATGTGGCCAACACACCAGAAGGATGGGATGCCATTCACAGGGATCTAGACAGGCTGAGCAGGGGGCCCAGGTGAATCTCATGAGGTTCAACAAATCCAAGTGCAAGATCTTGCACTTGGGTCAAGGCAACATCCACTACCAATACAAGTTGGGGGATGAAACAATTGAGAGTAGCCCTGCTGGAAAAGACCTGGGGGTGCTGGTGGATGGCAGCTGGACATGAGCCAGCAATGTGCCCTTGCAGCCCTAAAGCCAACAATATCATGGGATGCATCCAAAGCGGTGTGATCAGCAGGGCAAGGGAGGTGATTCTGCCCCTCTGCTCAGTGCTGGAGCCTGCCTTGGCAGGGGGGTTGGACTAGATGATCTCTAGAGGTCCCTTCCAGCCCCTAAAATTCTGTGATTCTGTGATGCACCTGGAGTACTGTGTCCTGATGTGGAGTCCTCAGTACAAGAGAGACACGGACATGTTGGAGGGTGTCCAGTGAAGGACCACAAAATAGTCCAAGGGATGGAACACCTCTCCTATGAGGACAGGCTGAGAGAGCTGGGACTTTGCAGTCTGGAGAAGAGAAGGCTCTGAGGTGACCTGAGAGCAGCATTTCAGTATCTAAAGGGAAGCTACAGGAAAGAAGGAGACAGACTCTTTAGCAGGGTTTGTGGTGATAGAACAAGGGGAAATGGCTTCCAGCTTAAAGAGGGGAGATTTAAGTTGGATATAAAGAATAAGTCATTTACAGGATGGTGAGGCACTGGCACAGTTTTCCCAGTGATGTGGTTGATGCCCTGACCCTGGAGACTTTCAAGGCGAGGCTGAATCAGGCTCTGAGCAACCTGATCTAGCTGTGGTGTCTCTGTGCATTGCAGGCAGTTGGACTGGATGGCCTTTAAAGGTCCCTTCCAACTTTGAGGATTCTATGACTCTATGATTCTCTCTCAAATACTTGGATTTGTTTTCAGCTTCTCTCCAGTCATCATATTTAATCATCAGTGGTCTTTACCCAACATTTTCTAACTCCACTTGGCCAAATTCCATTTAATCCTTGTTATAAAATTCAATGACAGTTTTTGTGGGGGATAGTAATGGTTTAGTAATCTTCTTCATGGTTCATTTGCCAGAAGGAACTCAGAACTTAAGGCCAAATAAACTGTAGTTCATCTACCTATTCTTATTTTGTGAGGCTGTTTTCCACAAATCCAGTTTTTAAGATGATGAAAGCAAGTCCATGATCAGGGAAAAGTGAAACATACTATTACGGTGGGCTGCTAAGAATAGTCCTGCACCACCTCAGCTTTCTGGTGAGTCACTGCAACAGCAGCATTCAGAAACCAGCAGGCATCTGCCTTGGGACCAGTCAGTCATGTCTGCATGAAACCCTGGCGCCCGTCCTGCTGAGAGAGGAGGCTTGTCTTCACTAATTTCATGATGTCACCTCTAGAAGAGTGGGAAGCACTATTTCCATGAATAGTAATGTACCACGAAGGGCAATCAGTGCTCAAGAACAATGTCCTTGATCGTTGTCCAGCTAGGCAACCTAAAGAGCCCTCCTCCTCCTAGCACAGAGAAACACGTTATTGATTTGCACATTGTTACAGAGGGCAGTTCTTAATCATAATTAGGCCACTGTGAAAAGTCAAAGCATTCAAATCAGATGAGGGCTTTCACCATTGCAATCTGGCATCCATATGTTCAATGGCAACTCAAGCAGACGGCTTTAATTTTTCTGTAGTTTTTCTCTGAAGACTCAATATCATTTACCCCTTTAAATATGTCAGTTCTGTGTTTTCAGATACACAGCCTCATATTGTCTTTCAGAGGGCTAAGTTGAAACACAGTACTCTATTTTGATATACTATACAATAAAAAGTCCTCTCTTTAAGAGAAATAAAACATGACAACCGCCATTGTATCGTGAGATATTCCCAAAAACTTCAGTATTTTGATCTAAGTAAAGATTACATCAGAACTGAACTGAATTTCTTAAGAAAGTTCTGAGTAAAAGTGAGGGTGGCCAGAAATAGTTCTAGTTGATTGCTAATCTAGCGTAATGAATACATCTTTCATATATTTCCAGACATCACTCAAATATTTCTACCTGAAAGGTTTAGTGTTCTGGTCATGTTCAGTGAAAGGTCACGTTCATCTTGAGTTTGATTAAGAAAATTTGAGAAAGGTCTCTAACTAAATTTTTCTACTGAAAGGAGTCTAAAATCCATTGACTTTAGTCTATCACAGTGGAGATTCATATTTATTCTCTCAAATTGAGGAGGAAGAGCTATATGAGTGAAAGAGTGATGGGAGCTCAAGCACAAATGGACTTCTGATCAATCACTGGGAGTAAACTGACTCTGAAATTTATATGCAGTTTTCAAATTTTCAGAAGACCGAAGTCTGAAACGATTGTACAGAGATAGTTGTAGCAAAACATCAAGCTGGTTTTAAGAGAAGGCATAATCGTTTTATAAGAGGTTTGGTACTCCTCCTGGCAGGAAGGATGGGATTCCTCAAACCCTGCCATGCAGGTGGTGGTTGCTTCCCTCTTTAGGGCATGGAAATGGACTGATTCCTCCAAGGCACAGGTCTTCTCAGCCTAAAGTAACACAAAACAGGCTTCAAAAATCACTTCCTAGACATACCACTTTCTTTCCACTGCCTATGAGACGAGACTAGGATGACTAGGCTAGATAGAGCTACACTATAGGAATGAGTTCTTTGATTATATGAATCCTATTAATGGGACAGTGTTTAATTTCTTTGAGTTGCACATGTCAGCTTTCTATCTAAATCTAAAGATCTAAAGAAAATTTGTTTTATCTGAGATCTGGTGTAGAAAGTAGAACTGAGGATGATGATATTGTGTATTGCAACAAAAGATGAATCTTAGCATCTCTGAAATTTCTTGGAATACATCAGATTCATCAGTTCTGCTTTGAGTTTTTCCGTCTTGAGTTCCTTCAGCTTCCCACTGCGTCCCCAGGTGTTCTGCAGTGCACGTATCACAGGTTCCTTGCTTATAGTGTTGGCCAGCTTTTCTTCAGCAGCACGTCACCCAGTGAACCCAGTAGGAAGAAAGAAAGCCAACATCTTTTTTCTTTTCTTTTCTTTTCTTTTCTTTTCTTTTCTTTTCTTTTCTTTTCTTTTCTTTTCTTTTCTTTTCTTTTCTTTTCTTTTCTTTTCTTTTCTTTTCTTTTCTTTTCTTTTCTTTTCTTTTCTTTTCTTTTCTTTTCTTTTCTTTTCTTTTCTTTTCTTTTCTTTTCTTTTCTTTTCTTTTCTTTTCTTTTCTTTTCTTTTCTTTTCTTTTCTTTTCTTTTCCTTTCTTTTCCTTTCTTTTCTTTTCCTTTCTTTTCCTTTCTTTTCCTTTCTTTTCTTTTCCTTTCTTTTCCTTTCTTTTCTTTACTTTTCTTTTCTTTTCTTGGAAAAACTTTTGAATAACATTCCAATGAGGATCTTCTATTTGCTTCAAAATAATACAAGCAGGGTTGAGATAAGGTCATTGGGAGCCCGGGAGTATATAGGTTATAAATTGATGCCAGCCTAAAAGCCCCAGTAATTTTATCATGTAAGAAGTTAAAATGGTATGAGATCAGAATATTTACTTTCAACATGAGAGATTTTTCTACTGATCCAAATCCTTAGTTAATAATAAACTGTGAGGGCTGAAGTCATCTCAGACTTTTTTTGAATGGACAAAATACTAAAAAATTTCCACATCTTCTATCAGTTCCTTAGAACTGAGGGTGGGAAGTTTGAGCAGCATGAGAGCTTAGTACTGCTGAAGGATCGAGGAACCCTGCCCAGGTCCCCAAATCTCAGTTCCTCCACTTGAACCCCAGGCAGAGTGTATTCAGAGAGTTGTGTCACACTGATAACCTTCAAGGTGTGATAGTCTCTCTTTGACACTGAGAAAGAGATAACTCTCAATATAACCATATGAAATTTTATATTTATAGTGATGACATCTTTGCTTAGATTAAGTCTTCATGTCTCCTGAGCAGGTGATGGATGATGTGTTTTACCACAAGAGGCCATTTACAGAAGTATATTGACAAGGTAGGGATTTTTTAAATACAAATTGGAAGTGCTGTCTCTTTCATAAGGCCTTGACCATGCAAATACTGAAAAGATAAAGCTGAAAATTCTCCTGAAATTTATAAGCATATAAAAATACTCTCTATTTCTCTGTGGATAACCATAACCAAACCCCATTCCTTACTGCTCATGTGAAGCCTAAGCAACCCACAGAGATAGAAGAGCCTGATTTGGCATTATCCTAATGACTTACATTTTAAAGCTTGTTTTAGCAAATTAATCGTTTAGATATTATTTAGAAGGATTAAATTCTCCACTTTCTCCTGACATTTTACCTCAGTGTTGCCACATCCAAAAGATCTTCAGAGAGAAGAGAAGTTAAAATGAGGGAAAGCGGAACGTTCTTCTCCTCTTCCTCCCCATTCCTCTGCAAAACCAAGAGCCATTCTGCATGGCAGCGTCCCCTCTCCAACCCCCGGTCCAAAACACTATGAATAAGGAGCACAGTTCTCTGTTCACTCAGGAATGTCAGATATGAAACCACAATCAAGCTTCGATCTCTTCAGCACAGCATGCTCCACATGCCAATCTACATGTTTGTTGAAAAAAAGTGATTCTGCTGGAATAAGTTTCTATTATAAGCTCTCACTGTATACATTTTTGAGAGTTCGTATATAATTCCTGCACCAGAACCCAATATCTTTTCTGTTTTACAACTCCACATAAATACAACTGCCTTACATCTAAAGAAAATAAATTCACAATGTCTGTTCAGTTCGCCTTCTAGCAGCATCTCTCTCCCTCTGCCCAAACATAATCTCACTTTCTAACCCCAATCACTCATGGGGGGGGAGAGAGCCAAACAAATCTCGCATTCATAAACTCAGATGACAGCCACTCTGAGCCATAGGAATAGCATTGAATTTATTGGAGCCGTTAGTACAGCACAAAGCAACCGGAGTAAACAGCGACTTCCAAGAGACGCAAAGTTATCTGGAGCATTTCCAGCATGCAAAAGGCAGACACACTGATAGTTGTAGCAATTATTATTTCCTTTCCCCACACCCTTTATCTTTTTGCAGGTCAACCAAAGGAGTTCCACTGTGAACACTGCAGCACTGGACCCTGCTGGAACTGGTGGCAGTTTCTATGGCCACCCTCTGGTTTTCAGTGCAAGAGCTGGTAAAATAATTTCTAGGTTACCTGTCAGCATGAACACATGGTGGAAATATTGTTTGGCCCAATAACACACTCAGTGTCTTTGTTTCTCCTTGGAGCTCGTCAAGCAGGCTGGCTGACCGAGAGATTTGTGAGCTAATCACTGTCTACGCAAAGCAAATAGGAAAAGGGCCAATTTGTCTGGAATTCTGTTGTTTTGTGTTGTTTTTTTCTTTTTTTAATTAAAATAACTGAGCTCCCACAAATACTATCTGAGCCCTGAAAGATGGCTTCAAGGTTAAAATACAAAATGGGAAAATGGGGTAATTATTACTACAGGCAGCATCGTTACTGCTTCTAGCAACTTCACACCCAAAGCACAGAGCTGTCATGACACGAGCTGGGCAGACACTGACCAGAAAAATGCTCTTCACCCCAAATTATGCCATCTAAGGCAGAGAGACTGGCAAGGAAGGCACAGGGACATGGCGTGTGAGGAGTAACTTGCATGAGAGGAAATGTGTGAGACTCCTGCTTTACCTTTTTCCCCTTTTGTCTGGTTTCTTGATGCTTAGCAGTCCTTTGGGTTATGATCCCTCTCTTCCAATGCATGCATGCAGTTCCAAGCATCTTCTCTGTTCTGGCAGAACATTTGGAGAAGCTTTCAGCGAGTTTCTAAGTGAAAGGTATGCAAATGGATACGACAGTCAGTTTGGCTTTGTTCGTGATCTTTATTCTTGTGGTAAATGCATACGTACGTAGGATTGTTCCATATGTTTCCAGTCTGCCCTTGAACATGGGATTTCTTACAAGCAGTGAAGACAAGCTGAGAGGAGAAAAAGTTTTCAGCACTAAAGGATGCCACGCCTGATGCATTTTGGCTTAACTGCTGACATTGTTAGAGTTCTTTCATGATGACAAGAAGAGGAATGTTGGCCTCATGTGACAAGATGAATGATTCTTTAGTTTGATGTTGTGGACACAAATTTGAGTGTGAACCAGTGGGCTAAGCACTGAACCGAGACCTAGCTGGTGTTGTTGCTATGTTGCTGGCTCTTCTTGATGTTTTTGAGGAGATTTGGCAATGCATAGACACATTCCCATAGCATTTTCTCCTGCTCGGTACCTCTGCATGACACTCCTCCTGTTTATACGCTCCATTCAAGTATTGGAAGGCCACAATGAGTTCTTTCCAGAGCCTTCTCTTCTGCAAGCACACAGTGTTTCTCCATACCTAACGAGTCTTCTACTAATCTGCTTTTCATCTTTTCAGTCAGTCACAGTTATGTTACTTTGCCAGTTTTCTGTGCTCACCTCTTTGCTGAGCCTGAGTTTCACACACAGAAAGCATCAATTTCTGCCTTTCCTTCTGTCTCTCCTCCCTTCTCCCATCCCCAGTTTTGCTCTCAGAAATAATGGAACTATACTTGTTCAAGTTTAAAACAGAGATGCCAAGACTGTTATTCCAACAGGTGAAGTATGACAGTATTAGAAGCACCAAAACGCAAAGCCTTAAAGATCAGCCACCACAAAGGTTGTGCTAGGCATCCTAACTAATGCATCCATAAACATTGCTGGTACACACACACAAATATACTGAGAATGGTTTTGCCAAAGAGACTTTGGAAAGGCAGCTGAAAACAACCTGACTGGCTCTAGACCTTCAAGATTGAGGCAGTCTGATGAACATGGCAGGAAATGTGAGAAGCAACTTGATCAGCAGAAGGCAGGTCTTCAAATTGTATATAAGGAGAGATTTCCACCGACAGTTCTGCTCTCCACATTCATAATCCCCACGTGCTGTCACATTCACAAGTATATTATATTCTTCACTCCTAAAAAAAATAAATGTAACTTCACCAGCATCAACGTTTTAAATATAACTACACACTGGAGAGTACAACTTTTATTGCCTAATTCCTGTTGCTAAAATCCACATACCTCAGGAAAGTCTGTAAAATATATCAATTCATCCTCATTTCAAGGGAAAACTCTTGCAAACAGAAGGAGAAAGAATGAGTAGCAATTGTTTGAGGGTTCATTTTTACACTAGACTGCTCTGAATAAAATTCTGTTCGGTTGACCACAGACTCTGTCATTCCCTCTTCCCCATTTCCAGGAGCTCAGTGACTCCCAATGACTCCCAATCACAAACATTTTGATTCATTGCAGGAATAACTATGCAAGTCCTGAAAATCCCTTTATATGAGCAGATCATTTATACTGAGCTGTTCTTCGGGATTTCTGCAGAGAAGAGACAATGTGGAGCAGACGTGCTCCCATCCCTTTGATTCAAAGTAGATTTGAAGCCAAACTTTCAGGACAATATAAATTACTTTTCCAAACCTTTCTGAAAACTGATTCCATAAAGAAGGCTTTCCCTTGTAATATGTTATCCATTATCTTTCCATGGTGCTCTCTATCCCATCATCAGTCATTAAGAAGTTCAGTGGTATTAGTCCCAATAAAACTGCTAGCTGGTCACATGTTGTAGTTCCAGCTGATGACCAATGTTCCATGAACTCAGAGCTCCTGCCAATTTTCTTCCTACTTTGTATTCTATCCACCCAACCCAGATCTTTCTGAATCTGCCGTCATCTCATCAGAGTGTCACTGCTTTCTTTCGCTCCTGATCTTGCTCCAACTTCTCCTGCAATTAAATGAGCTCTCTGCAGTATGTTCAGTTCTTGTGTTCCAGGTTTGAAATTTCTGAACAGAGGAGTATTTGCTTGCTTGGATACCGACAGCCCATGACAGGTAAGTGAGAGCTCTGCGTAGCACTGAAGGAAGAAACCATCCCAGGAGTCCTTTGGCCAAAGCAGATGATGCTCATTGGATGCTCCAGGTCCAACATGCATTTTGAAGTAACACTTTGTGTAGCCAAAACGAAACACCAAACTTTTAATGTACCCCTTTTGTTCTGCAATAGCAAAAGCCGGAACCCACATTACCTCCAGACCAGTAGCACATCTATATCCATAACCCAAATATTGCTAAGGCACAAGCATTAACTGAGATTAACTGGAACACTCTAGTCATACACATATAATGAAATTCTCGTGCTTTACCAATCAAGGTGGCTGCATCATCTTCCTTATAGGAAAAGGACAACACATGCAAATGTCCTCAGTCCAGATAAATAAAATTGTGTAAATTCTGATTTTTGGCATGATATATATATCTGTACATATCGAATACATTTAAAAACTCTAAAATCAAGAGCAAAGCCTTTGAGTGCACACAGCATTGCTGATGATGCAGCTGTTTCAGTAAGGGCCATTAAGTTAATGCTGAGCACTCTCGCTTCAAATAAAACAGTTCAATACAACTATTTTGGGAAAAAAATGCAGGCATTGGTCTCAAGCACTTTGAGAGCCTATTCTGGGTTTCATCTCTCTTCCTGTGAGAAGGGACATGTCCAATTACTATTTGATAATGCTACATTTTTACCTAGCAAGCAATTTTAAAATAAAAACTTACTAAAATATGAAGTATATAAGGAGCAGAAAGCATTGGGAATTTTACTGTTGCTGCTATTTTTGTTTTATTTGTATTGTACATGGTACCCAAGAAATGAAATTTAAGCACAGGTATAATAGGTGAGAAAATCTGCCCAGTTCAGTCCAGAATAGTCAAAATTAGCAAAGTGTATGATGACAGCTATAGTAGTTCTCTGCAATAACTCCTGAAACAATGCTGAAACTACAGACAAATAGACCAAACTCAGTGCCTATCTTTGAAAAACAAAGGAGGAAAAAGAAGTCTCCGACACTTTTCTCAACTGCCCAAAATCAATTTTCAGGAAAATTCCTGAAATATTGATACTTTTTGTTAAAATGAAGACTAAATATGTTTGTGTCTCAATTTGTAAAAATGATTACATGAAAAAAATACTGAGAGGGGATCTGATCAATGTTTATAAATATCTGAAGAGAGATGGGAGGCAAATGGACGAGGCCAGGCTCTTCCCAGAGATGTGTAGTGATAGCACAAGGAGCAATGGCCTACAACTAGAACATAGGAAGTTCTGTACAAATATGTGCAAGAACTTTACAGTAAAGGTGACGGAGCACTGGCACAGGCTGCCCAGAGGTGGTGGAGTCTCCTTCTGTGGAGATATTCCAGGCCCATCTGGACACCCATCTGTGTGACCTATTGTAGGGTAGTGCTTTAGAGACTTGGACTCAGCTATCTCTTAAGGTCCCTTCCAACCCCTGCAATTCTGTGGTTCTGTGATTTGTGTTTTTACTTTTCTGTATGGATGCAACAGCTTTGTCAGTTCTAGTAAACAAAGCAAAACAAAGCAAAACAAAAACCACCCTTCCCAGCACTGAGGACCTAAGCTGCCAAGGTGGGGCACATTTGAAGATGTGAAGATGGAAGCTGAGTGAACTGTAGCCACAAATGGCAGATTCAGAATGTACCGAGATACCATTCCTTTGCTCTGTGCCATATGAAGTTGTAAGACATGTATCACATTATCCTTCTATTGCGTGAGCTAAAAAGTGAGAGGTTCCAGAGCAGCAGTTCTCACTTCCATTTATATTCTCATCAAAACATCTGAGAAGATAACACAGATGCAGTGGTAGCATTTTGTATTTAGGGCAGCCTTTAATATCAGGTTAGAGAGCAGAATTTTTAATGAGTCAAGGTGAAGAGCAGCCCACAGTAAAAGAAATCTCCATTTCTTTTTGGCAGTGTCAGCCCACGGGAGCTCAGCTGCAAGCAATGAAGCTGAGTGACCAGGAGGGCTGGAGTCAGGATCTACCCCTTCCCAGACCTCATTTAAGGGTTGGCAGTGGAAGTAAGTGTATCTCTCTGGAGATTCCTGTGTATTAGTCTTGCTGAAGGTAGGCAGCTTCATTCCTTTGTTTTCCTGCCTACTGCTGTTGTGTTTGAGTGAATCTTCCCTTTCTGTAGCATGGGATCTTGCTTCTCCACTGTCGTTGTACTTTCCAATGTGTTGCACCCTGGTACGAGGGGCATTTGTTTTCAACAATAGGTTGAAGATCCCTTGACCATTCCCCAGCTTTTAATTTCATGTCTGATGTTAACTAGTTTGTTTTCTTTGTTTCCTGAAAATGATACACAAAGCTCATCACCTCTATTCTAAAGGATAAGTGAAGCTCTGATCCATTCAATTACTCCTACTTCTCTAGAGTCCTCATGCTGTATGATGGCATGCAATGCAATGCAGCAGATGTACTGCAGTAACACCAGAGCACCTTCTGGGAAGGTATCAATTTTTTTCCTCCTCTATTTTCTTTCCAGTCTCAAACAAGGAACTATAAAAACATGCAAAATGTAGAAATTAGACTATCTTGTTGTAGATGCATACTCAGGACTACTATAGCTTTAAGTAGAATGTTTGTGCTTTCTGAAGCTATAAGATCCTTTGGTTATTGTGAGATGTGCTTGGACTACAGAGCTTTAATCCAGAGTGGAATTCAGATGCAATTCAGTAACATGCTTCATGCGCAGTTCCATCTTAAGATAGGAAATGGTCTCTCCTCAAAGAAAAAAGAGGAGAAAAATACAACCAAATATTTTTCAGCTTCCTGGAGTTTCAGGTTCAGCTCAAGTCTTCAGCATAGACTTTGGGTCATTGCTCACTTTATCCAAATCTATCTGCCCAGTCCTAATTGCAACAGCACATCTGGAAATGCTATGGTGAAGTCCTTGCCTGCACTTTCGTCGTAAACCCTCCTAGTTTGGGTGCTTTGTAACTTTTCCTGGGGAAAATAATAATAATAAAAAAAATGCAACAGAGAAAGGGATGAAACTTGATATAAAAGGTTCAAAGCTGGGGAGTAATTTTTTGTGTTTGCAATATTTCAAGGAAATCTAATGAAAGCATTTTGAAAATAAGAAATAGGAAATAAAAGGGGGGGGGGGGGGGGGTAGGAATACAGAACAGCATTTGTTTTACTTTTATTTTATTGTGTGTTTGAAGCATGCAGGAAAAAACATAGTAGATCTAAACTACTTCTCAACTCTGAACTGTAGCCTGACTTGGATTAAAGGCTTTGAACAACTCTGTCAAAGGACTGCAGTAATACCAAAGGAAAATAACATTTGTCCATGACACCTGTTTGGAAATTGCTATGAAGGGCAAGAAATACCAGAAAGTCCTTCACTGCAAGGCAGTGAAAGAATACCTGGAAACTCTAGAAGCATTTGGGCCTCTACTGCTTAATGAAATATATAGGTTTGCATGGAAGTAACATGTGACAGAGCAATCCCTCCTTAGATTAAACTCTTTCTGGTTATGAAGAGAACTGCAGAAGTCTCATCCTTCTTGGGTTATATTCCAAAGCTTCTGACAGTGTGTAGCTCCCAGTCATTCACATGAAAGCAAAGCAAGACTTGCTTATCACTGATGTGCACAGACTGGGACTGATGCTGAAGATAAACACAGCCATCTACCAGTAGGTCTGTAAGGTTACGTGATAGGTAATGGAGGTCTACCCCACAGGAAAGACTTGGCTAGCCAATAGGCATCCAGGGGTTGCTAAACAGGATGCAGGACTTCTGGACCAACAGCATGACTGAGATATTTTAGAATACCTTAGGCGATGCTGTGAAGCTGAATCCTACAAAACGTATAGATGTAGTAGGAGCTGAAGAACCTACCTGATTCCATTGGATGTGCTGTCCACGTCAACTCAGCATCCTATAACTACAGAGAGAATTCAGACATCTCTGCCTAGACAGTTCGAAGTATCAACAGTCCCCATCCAGCACATTGCACCAGTAACCACGTAGTCTAGGAACGTTTTTCATCTTCTGGTCTCAAAAAGAACTAGAAAGGAGTGAGGTATCTTGCTTGTAGTCACGATCCAAGCAGAGTATACATTAGAAGTACTTTAGAAAGTTATTACTACAGCTGGCCCTTAAAACATTTATCAGATGGAACTCTACTCAAAACACTTGGACATACATCTGAATTGCTGCGTTGTACCAAGTTATAGGGCACAATCTAACTCAGATGTCTGAAGATAAGTGACATCAGATTTTATCTGCAAGTGACCCTCTCCATCAATTTTGAAGAGCCTCAGGAGATGGACTCTAGCAGGAATTCAACTTGATGATCCTTGTGGGGCCCCTTCCAGCTCAGGGTATTTTATGATGATTCTAAGACAGCCCATTTGACTAGCAGACAGTGGGCCAGTTATAAACATTCCCTATTTCTTTTCTCTATAGTTGACTGGATGCACATTAACTGTAACAGGAGTTTGGATGCACATAATCTGGGTGTCTTAGTCTGGAGCTTATTAAAGTCAGTCATCTTGTGGAGATGACTTCCAATCCTCACCCACAGTATCCAACAGCTTATGCAGAATGTCTTCATCCTCTTTGACTATGAGCTAAACTGTGTTGCATTATATCACATTTGCAACAAATACAGACAACTGTGACAGCTCAGCTGGCACACAGTAGCTTGCAAAAGCATGGTAACTTGTTTGTGCCCCTGAGCCATAACTCTGAAATAGTTCAGATGCAAACATGCAGTTTGCGTTCTAGCTAAATCAAGGACAAAGGCACTTAAATCCTAATGTAGATTGATGAGAATTTGATGGAAGAGGATAGCTTTTATTACAGCTCCTTAAGCCTGTCTCTCATCTAGATGGAGCTAAGCGCAGTGTGGGAACATACTGGGACTTGTTTTCATTACAAATAGAGCCTGGCTAAAATCAGAATCTTTTTCATGCGTTTTTACTTATTTGAACCAAAATGGAAACTGTAGACTTGATGAGTACAATTGCACAGGTGCAAAATTATTCCCTTCTGGAATACTGGTCACCTTTGTCCAAGAAAATAAACATGATGCAGAGAAGAGCAACTGGGACCATCTTAGAAATGTGGAAATTCATATATGAGACAGGAGGCTTGTTTTAACTATCAGAACAGAAGCTGAAAGATGATATGGCTATTGAAACTACAGGACATTTTTGGCATAAGGACAAATGTGTATTAACTGGTCATGAATAAATTTTGAAGAGACATTAGAAGATGGTTTCAAACTGTCAGAAGAGTGAGGTTTTGAAGTCAGCTTTCCCATAGGAGTAGTTATGGCAAGAAACCTAACCACTTTTATGAAGGAGCACACTAAATTTATGAACAGATTATGTTACGTGGGAGGCTGAGGTAGCATGTGGCTGGATTTGATGATCCACAAGATTCCTTTCAGGCTACTTAAGAGAAAATCTTAGAGTTTAATTTTCAACTGCCCTTTATGCTTTCTCTGTAAGAACTGTAAGGGCAAAAATATTCTTACTTTGCACCTATGACTTTTGTGCTGTTACCACCTTGAACAAACAATTAAGTGATTGGAAAACTATGGAAATAGTTGAAGTTGAGGTTCAGTCAAAAGTGAACAGATACAGTAGAAAAAAAAGTCTTATAAAGAGCCTTCACAAAGTGCTTAACACCTTTTGTAAGATTTCTGTATTAGAATTTGATGAATGTCTATTTTCATTTTCTTACTAGAAACCTGACCAATGTGCCACGCTTACAAGAAATATGCAAAGAAAGAGTACAAGAATTAATGCACAACTCAAGGCATGTCTGTGATATGCAAAGCAGCACAGAGAAGTAACATCTGGGAAAGAATCAAACGAACTCATTCCAGAAATGAAGCTGTTACAGCTGCATTAGCCCAGGGTTGAGCCCAGGACAGCTGGCTAGCTGAGAGGCAGAGCTAGTCATCCTGGGATGAAATCCAGTCCACTGAAATCCCACTTTTTTCACAGACAGCAAATCAGTCCACATATTTTTCTGGACTGCTCATTATAAATCTCTCTAAATTCATTAAAGACGCCTTTATTTCATAGGAGGTATTTTCCAGGTTTTTCCCTTAAATGCTTGAGTCAAACTCTGCTGTGATCAAAGTTCTAGTCCAGATCCTATACCATTTTGTCTCCACTTAATTCTTCTAGAAAGGTCTTTAAAGTTAGAGTTAGTGAGAACAAGAATGTGGCACCAGTCATTTTATTCCTAGGAGTCCAAAAGCTACAGGAAAGTGAGCTCAGATTTTACACGCTGCTTGCATCAGAACACCACAAAGTTATTTTATCTGGTCAGTTGTGGAGCCAAGCATACAGGAGATAAAAAGAAGTCAAAAAAAAAAAAAAAAAAAAAAAAAGAAAAGAAAGAAAAAGAAAAAAAAAGACAAGAATCTAGAGAGGAAGAACAGGACCATTGGATCCTGCTCCTTGTAACATTGACTATGTGACTGGTATATTCCTGAAAGCATGTAGTTTATCTTCATGGGGGAAAGGGAGCCCACCATGTGCTTGGCCTTGACTTTATGTTCAGAGAACTTCTGTAGGCAAAAGGGAATGAAACTCCCTTGGGGTTGTGTAGAACCCAGGACCAGGATCTTGGGGAGACCCTCAGATATGAGGTCTTTATTACATAAAATCTAGACTTGTGACTCCATTTTATATTTTGTGTTCACCATGAGAGCGTGGATCTGGATTCCACACTGATGTCATCACCTACAATTTGCTTTTACTTCGAGCTCTCAGGGGAAGATGCACAGTAAAGAGAAATGGGTCCTTAGAAGTATTTATCTCTCTCTGTTAACTGTGCATTGACCACTATAGCTAAGTGGTCTCTACTTGTATGTCCCCCCACTCCGAGTTACAACTTGGAGAGACCTCTGCTCAAAGAAGGAGACTATACCAGGTCTGAGTAACAAGAATGTTTTCATCTGTTAAAAATACAGAGGAAAAAGCACCTAGTAAATTCAAAAGTGTGAATATTAAAAATAGAACAGGAAAGAACTTTCAATTATTTCTCATGGTTGCTCCTGAGTTTTAGTCTGTTATCTTTGCTACCTGAGCTTCATGCAGAAATAAGATACAGGAAACTGCATAGTCAAACTGAGTGTTTTCATAAGCATTCTTTTCATCTGTCACTTCTGCCCTTTTGATCAATGTGTAAGACTTCTACTCATTTAGTGAAGATGTGCACCACAGACAGCATTCAGTACAGTTGCAACCACTGGCTGGTGAAGTGCTAAGGACCTTCATGAAATGCAAAGCAGCTAAAACTCACCATGTCACCTCTCATCTGCACTGTTTTTCCTCAAAAAATTCCACCAGGTTTGTCAGACATTATTTCCACCCCAGAAACTGTTCTAATTCCTTTATATCAGCTCGTATTTTTCCAGATGTTTTGTGATCTCATCCTATACTAATGTCTGCAAGACCTTGCCTACTGTCAGAATCAAACTTTATTGCAAATCTGTAAGTCCCTGACTTCACCTTAGTCCTCTTCTTATGGAATGGTTTTACATTCATGTTGGTTTGGTCCCTCAGCACTCCTTCCTGTTACAATATGCCAGTATGTGTTCTGTAGTTGACCGGTATCCTTTTCCATCATCCCTTTCATGAGATTCAGGTGTGACCAGCTGAGCCCTACAGCTGTCTCCTCTTTCCAGTGAATTTTTTGAAGGTTGATCCTCAAATTGCTTTGGCTTTCAGAATCTTTTGTTTTAATTTCTGGCACAGTATTTTGTTTCTTCCTTGAGACCTACTTATCACAGATAGTACAGGACTAACACTGAAGTAATGATGATACATTAGCTAAGACAGTGCAGAGGCTGATCGCTGTTTATAGAGCTTTTTATGTACAGATCGTACTGGTATTGATAGAAGATAATGAACATCAGGTGTCTTCATACTGCTTTATGTACCAGTGAACAACTGCTCTGTTTACTGAAATCTTTATCTGGATCTTCAGATTTAGCAAACTGTTCAGAAGTTCTGTGGGTCATATCATGAAGAAAGAATATGTTTGTACTGATAACGTGGTTACAACTACGGGGTACAGTAACTGCAAAACAGCTTGTTTGAACTCCATGAATGGGTGCAGAGCCAGAAGGAAAGATTATAGAATAACAAATTCTAGTTGTGACATTCCATCTTCCCATCCTACAGTTAAGAAACCTTGGGCCAGTCCATGGGCTAGATGAGTAATGTGAGTCCAAGTGTCTTATAGTCCTATGGCCTCTCCAAAAGGTGCCACTCAATTTGGAGATTTCTTATGGGAAACATTAGTAACTAAAATCCTAGGGTCTACGTAATCACTTCAAAAATCTTTTATAAAGAAGGAGCATAAAATTTCCTAATGTAGAAGTGCTTGATTTACTTCACAGATCCCAACTTTGTCCCTCTGAGCCCTTTGTGATGTGGGTGAATCACAGAATCATAGAATGGCTTGGGTTGGAAGGGACCTCAAGGATCATCAAGCTCCAACCCCTCTGCTGTATGCAGGGCCATGAACTTCTGTATCTAATACTAGACCAGGCTGCCCAGGACCCCATCCAACCTGGTCTTGAATACCTCCAAGAATGGGGCATCCACAGCGTCTCTGGGCAGCCTGTGCCAGCACCTCACCACTCTTTCTGTGAAGAACTTCCCTCCTTGAGCTTAAAACCATTCCCCCTTGTCCTATCACTATCTACCTAAGTAAAAATTGATTTCCTTCCTGTTTATAATCCCATTTTGAATACTGGAAGGCTGCAATGAGTTCTCCTCGCAGCTGCCTTCTCTCCAGACTGAACAAGCCCAGCTCCCTCATCCTGTCTTTGTAGGGGAGGTGCTGCAGCCCTCTGAGCATCTTTGTGGCCTCCTCTGGACCCTCTCCAACAGCTCCATGTCTTTCTTGTATTGGAGGTCCCAGACTTGGATGCAGTACTTCAGATGGGGCCTCACGAGGGCAGAGTAGAGAGGGACAATCACCTCCCTGTCCCTGCTGGCCATCCCTCTGCTGATGGTGCCCAGGACACCACTGGCCTTCTGAGCTGCAAGAGCACACTGCTGGCTCAAGTTCAGTTTTTCATCCACCAGGACCCCCAGGTCTTTCTCCATAACGGGTGGTTATTACCATCTTTTCCATTACTTTGTTTTCTTAGTAGAAGGAGTGGTATGACAGTCAAATGGAATCTGTCAGTGCGAAGTTCAAATCTGCCTGGCCACAGACTTGAATGTGTCATATGGATGAGTTCCTGCACCTGGGGGATTTAAGGATCACAACTCTGAGGTGCATTCTGCATGCAGTGCTGCTCTGGTCTGTAGGAAATTTCCAGATGGATTTGTGCAAGCGTTTTTTTGTTGCTGTTGTTGTTGTTATATACATAAACAACACATAAATAATATTCTTCATTTCACCCAACGTGGATGAGGTTTCTAACATTACTTTGAGTTTCCTAATATATCTAATTCCCCCAGCTTCATATTCCACCTATAAAAGGGGAATAAGAGCACTTCCTTTCTTTGTAGGTAGGATAAAGAAAATAAATTGTGCTTAGGTGTGTATGCTGACACCTAAGATTGTGGGGGATGATGGCAATTTGGTACCAACAGACATAGCTAAACAGTAGACAGGATCCCTTAAGCTAGTGGAAATTATCTGGACAGTTTAGATTACTCTACCACTCAGATCAGTGACAAAGTTTCCTCAGTTGGCAGTGGATAGGAATTGTGTTACATATAAGTGTCTCTGAATAAAAGTCCTTTATAACTCCAAACATTAGGCATTTTTAGAAAGTGATCTATACAGAGACTTGAAGTGACAACATCCCTTCTTGCTGACTTTGTGCAAACACTTCCTGAAGGTTTCTATTTTACCACAATAGAAGCCTTTCAAAGGTCACACAGGGATAATTTGAATTATTAACATCTATCAGTCCCCTAGCCCAACCACAAGCATGTCTGAAGCAACTCTTGCTGATAACACATTACAACTACATTTTCCTCACTTGTATCCACAAAATGAGCTGATACTCATGCCTATTGCTGAGCAAGAAATCACTGGGTTGCTGGGACTATCACACCCCAATAACCTTTCAGTTTCTTCCCTGGCATTTTTTGCCTGACAGTTTCAACATACAACTCAAACAATTTCTCAGTCAAACCCTGGGTCAGATGCTTTGGTAACAGGTGTCAGCAGCAGCAAAATGAAGTTGATGGCTCCATGCAATGCAAAAAAACAGGAGGTGTGGTCCTTTGAGTCTTGGCTTCAGGTGCAAGGATTTCCTCCCATTAACCCCTGGCTTGCAAGCATTACTTTGAAAGCTAACCCATTTGTTTCACCTCTACCTTCAGCACCACGCAGTCACAGGGATGGTAACACTACAGGAGCACAGACTGTAAAATAAAGACCATATTTCCTTCCATACATATGCAGAGCTATGCAGCATTCCAGCCTAGCACCATATTTATAGCTCAGTGAACTTGATATTTCCTTACATGCTACTGGCAGCACTGGCAAAATGCACCTTTAAATGCCAACACTCTTTTTGCTATAACAGATTGCTAGTCCTCGGTCACACCATGAGTAACTAGCAGTGTTGCTTTTCCTTCCTCCTTCCTTCTCCACTGGAAAGTCTGCTGCTTTCAGTAGAGCTCATATTAGCAGATGATCCAGCATTTCGTACTTTCACATAATCCTAGCTGTTTTTTTTTATTCCAATCTACCTCCACACTGACTGATCCACACTTTCTATCAGTGACCACCTGTGTCTTTCTCCTCACATCTGTATGCAGGTCATAAGGAAATATTTACTAACTTTTAAGGCACCCCAGTTTTAAAAGCTATCTCAGACCAACAGTTCCCTTTTTGGTGCCCCGTCCTGTCCCCTTCCCTTTTCCTGTCCAAATTGCTATCTTCTCCACCTCAGAAGGTGTTCATGAAGATGGGGCATATTTCTCAGTCTAAGCGTGAGTTAAGGACAGACAGTCAAGGGGCCAGCCCTGGTTCTTTGTGGATTTGTATACATCTGTACACCCATGCAGCCAAGGACATCAGGCCAATGTCATAGCCACATTTATCACCCACGGTTAATCCATCTTGTTCCACAGAGGTTTCCAATTACTGTAGATTTGCCACAACTTGGAAACCAAACTCCTGCAGGCACAGCTCTAACTGTGTTAGTCACTGATTTTATTAGTCTCTTCCATTAACAATGTACTCAACAATACAGCAACCCATCAGACCTCATTACAGGTTTCATACTTGCAGCTAGCTGCCTCCAGTGGCCTTATGATAAGCAGGCACTGGAATGTACTGCCCAGGGAGGTGGTGGGGTGACTGTCCCTAGAGGTGTTTAGGAAATGTTGTAGTAAGGGACATGATTTAGTGGGAAAATATTGGTGGTAGGTGGACTGTTGGACTGGATCATCTTGGAGGTCTTTTCCATCCTTGGTGATTCTATGATTTCATGATTCTATGAGATGAATGTGGTTTATGGGTGAACTCTGTGTGAAAAATGATGAGGAATGGAACACTGAGCACCCAAGGTGAAGAGCCTGAGCTTCAGCTATGCAAACGCAAAGCTAGGAAGTTCCCAACTCTATTCATAGCTGACACCTCCCAGTAAATATTTCTCCACCTCCTTTACTTTCACTGAGGTTATCTCTTTTTCTCATTCATTCTGCATTACATCCTTTTATGTCTTGCTGCTACGTTGTGACTCTGTAGCTTTGTATTTGAAGGGGGACGGCTTACAAACAATTCAGGCTTACATTTTCAGGATATTTTAGTGAGTTTTCTCACCTGGGTTTGAACAGAGCTGGTAAGAGCAATTCTTTGATTTGCTGTACCAAGTTTAGCTCTTACTGTGGCAATGAGGTCACCTTGCTAAACCTTTTGTGGTTGTGTGAGAAGGGTAACTAATAGAGACTGCAGGAAACTCACTCATTTCAACAAGATTAAGCCTCATTAAATGATTAATAGCTACTCTTGGGGATTCTTAATTAGCTACTTACATCTTCCTCTAGAGCTCTGCAAGGAGTTGGGATTTTGATAACCTACAGCACGTTCTTAAAAAAGGCATGTAGAAGACTGCTCCCTCATTTCCAAACCATGTGAGCAGTCCTAACAACCCAAATTCCTTAGATCCTTAAGGAGAGCAAAGTGGCACTGACTTTGCTGTCCAGTCTTGTTAAGTAAGTTTTCAAAGGCAAAGAAAACAATTCCTTTGGAAAGCGTTTTTCTTTTTGTCCGTTATGGAATGGGAAAGTTGTCTTTCATTTCATCTGAGAAGAGTAAAAAATGTTTTTCTTATTTTAATGTTTTGCCCTCTATTGCTGTGCTCATCATTTCTTGTACTACTTCAGAGGGGAAAAAAAAAAAAAAAAAAAAAAAAAGATGTATTTTTCAGTCAGTTAATTCCTTCTAAAAAGGATTTTTTTTTCTCAAAAAGTTCTTCTAAGTATCATCTCTAATGTTAGCATTTCCTTCCTATTCTAAAGAGCAATGGAAAATACTGCATTATGAGCTGTTACCAAAACAAGGGTGCCAACTGGAAGAGCTGAATGGATTTGCTTAAGTCTCAGCAGTATACACCATCCATAATGCAAACAAACAAACAAACAAACAAGCAAAAGAAACACCACAAAACAACAGAGGAAGAGGTATTAGCACTATCATACTTAAATTTTAGAATAGAAGCACTTGAAAATTCAGAAGCTTTTCATTTTTTTTTTTTTTTTTGTTTGTTTGTTTTTAAAGAAATGTAAAGTACCAGCAGAAGGGGCTGGATGACTGCAGTGGCCATGGATACATTTAAAGAAGAGATACTCTGATGGTACTTATACTGATCAGTGAAAGCTTTTCCCAAAATTTCCTCCAGTTGTAATCCTTAAAAAGCAAACAGAAGGTGTATGTAGAGGAAGGAAAAAAAGAACATGCCATGTTAAGTTAAATGTGGAACATTGAGAAAACAGGTCAAGGATGGAAGATCCTATGCACAGCCCATTAACAGTACCTCAATAGAAACTTTTCTACATTTTTACGTTTCTTTGTAAAACATCTTACCAGAAAAATAGCAGTTGATTCAAAGGGAAAAAAAAAAGAAAAAAAAAGTTCTGAGGCAAGATAAAAACACAGCAGAAATGCTAAATATATATATATTTTTGAGCAGTGGTGAGAGATTCTTGCAACACAACTTTCCTCTGTGGCAGATTAAGCTCAAGAACTGTGTCAAAATGAAGTGTTATTAGCAGACATTTTAGAGTAACCCAATGAAATTCAACAGTTAAGAAAGTGCCAAGATCAGATGTCGTTCACTCAAGAGTTCTGAAGCAATTCACTCACAAAACAGTGAACCCTCTAATTGTGGTGTGTGCCTTACCACTTAAATACGACTCTGTACAACTTGAGAGGAAGACTGCAGATATAAAATCTTTTTGTTTTTCTATAAAGTTCCAAACATCATCTTGGAAACATCAGAGAATATCCTAAGTCCTCTTTAATATATGCTAGTGTACATTAATAAACTAGTAGAGTTAGAAGGCAGAAATACACTCGATATAAGGAAGGTGGCATTACAATTCTTAAGAGTCAAGAGTGGTAAATTTATTAGAAGTTTATTAGGAGTAAAAGGGGATGTGGAATACTGAAATCCAATTGGAATACTTTGACTTTCTAAAAGCTGTCAGCAAAATCCCCCAGTAAAATATTTTTGAAAAATCAGTCTTTCCTGGTGTAAGTATCTTGACGTGGATTATTATCAAAATTCAGAGACTTTCAGGACTGGAAGAAATGGCTGGCTTTAATAATGATACCCAACAGCAAGGATGGTTAAGACCCACTCTATTCAATTTACTTGCAAATGATCTAGGTAAAAGGCTGAGGTGACCAAATAATGATAGATGTGATCATCAAAACTGGAATGTATTCATGAAACAGAGTGGCCAGATAATAAAGTGACGAAGGAATTTCAATATAAATTAAGAAAATAGGGCACACAGAGAGAAACATGGTCTGAACTATATCCAACAATGGAGTACACATGAATTGTTATTAGGAATGATACCTAGGTCATTGTGGCTTTGAAAGTCACAGGATACTCTGTGAAGGAAATGAAAATGCCTATTAGTACCTATTAGGAAGAAAATTGACAAAACAAAAAGAACAACAGGAAGCCAACAACTCCACAAGAAACAACAAAAAACAAACAAACAAAAAACCACACACACACAAGCAGAAAGGTTACATGACTGTAAATACCTGAGTTAGGCAATATCCTGAATGGGCTGATATAGACTTACTCGTTTCATTCATGAATCTCTTTAAGCAAGATGATTGGTGATGAATTTTGTTACATTTGGGCACAGGGGAAAGATGTCCAACAGGCTGAAAACAGCAGTGCTGATCTTTTCTCTATGGACTTATGCAAACCAGGAAATGCCAAGGGAAATGCCAGCTTAGGAGGTGTTCCTTTTCCGTCCTACCTGGATGAAGGCAGTTATTAATTCATGAGGAAGGAATTCTGTGATGTGGTTCAAGTAAGAAGCCATCTAAGTCTTACTCCTTCTTTAGCCTCTCGTTTAACATCAGATTTTGCTTAAATTTCTCTGTGCCTCAGCTTCAGGGTTCCAAAGAGGGAAAATATTTCTTCCATCTTCTATGGGGCTCCTGGGATGCTTATCTAATTGCTCTTTGCAAAGCTGCTGGAAATGTGAAGATTAAAAGTGCAAAAAATTAGTGGTCATGAATGTTAGCTAAAGCTGCCCTTGCTCCACATAACAATTTAACTGTGGAAAGTAAAGTCTCCCTAAAAGAGAAACCCTTCTTTGTACGTGGTGGGGACGGATTATGATCATTCTAGGACTCTAGCTATGTTTGTTGGCATAAACTTAGAAAAGTTTCAAACAGCCAAATGAAAAATAAATCTTATTATTGTCCATTTATACCAAGCAGGGTTCACAGTTTCCTCTTTATTTTTTTTAGATTGCTATTTTGATTTTTTCCCCCTGAAAAACAAATACTGGAATATAATGTTATTTTAACTTTGAAATTTATGGTCTTCCTGACAACAGGTAGTCACAGTTGCATTCTTGCAAAAGAAAACAAAATTAAAAATATAGACACAGGAAATAAAATTAATTTTAAAATATATGAAAACATTTATTCTGTGCATCAGCCCAAGCGAACAGACAAGTCTCTGACTGATACCCACCACAGACTGCAGTTTCTTGAATTGATTGATTAATAGGACAGAAATGAGGAGGTGTGAATTTATTTTGGACTTCGATGGGGTTGAAAAAGGTTTGGCACAGTTCTGCTGGGCTTAATCTGCATTTTAAAGTCTATGAACAGTGACCACCTACTGGCACCCTTCAATGTGTTAGGTCCCATAGAAAGGAAACATTTTGCACTAGACTTCATTTCAGTTAATGTTCCTGGATTTATAAAGGCACTAAAAAGGCAACAGCAATCCGATTTCGAACTAACAAAACACCCCTTTTCCCCCAGTGGGATCAAAACTCAACAGAAGAGTCGGGAAGGAGGAGGGTCAGTGGGACAGGAGGAACAATTTCTCATTGTTTGGAGGGAGATTGTTCGTGAGGACGGTTACCCTTCAAAATAAAATAGAATTCCTTTGGGATGTTTCCACCAGTAAGCGTCGAGATTCATTTAGCTGTGTGAAAGGTAGTAAAGGCATAGTAAATAACAGCACAAATGAGAAAAAGATGTGGAGGAGGAAAAAATTGCTGAAATGCCGAGAATTTTATCTGAGCTGGAAAAAAATGGAAGCAGAAAGATCTCGCTGTATTCTGCAGCAAGGATAATTAAAAACAAAGCTGTCTTCCAAGGCAGAGCAAACATTCCCCTCCATCTCCTTTTTCTGGCAAAGCCAAGGAACGCCCTCTGAAGTAAAGTAACCGTAACAAGAAAAGACGTCTTCTTGAAGAAATTTTGACTTGGAGTTGAATGCTTTATAATCAGTTCAATAGCAAGATGTTCCATGCCAAGGCAACAAGTCAAGAATCCACATTTTAACGCTAGTTTAGTCTTCTATGTGATTATTTTTACAACACTGCCAATTAAAGACAGATATTTCAGCTCCCTGATTGTGACTGGAGAGAAAAGGGTTTGATGTGCGCACACACACAGTGGGAAGGAAAACACCACCTCTGCCTACAATGGTCTTCATTAAAAACAGCTTTGCCCAGCTTCTGTTTTATTTCATTGTGATGATTGAATTTTTCTTCGTCTTGTGGTAGGCGGTGTTTTTAATTCCTGACATTTCACTGGTCCAAAGGAAAAATCTGGAAGTCCAAACTCCACAGGTTTTAGTCACTGGCTCAGAAAGGGACTGTCTTATTTCAGAGGAAGGATTCACCTGCAGTGGGAAAGGAGAGGAAAAAGAATCTCTACTTTAACCCTAGGTCATTGAACCTGCCCCTGTACAAAGAAAAATGCAGGGATTGTTTTGTCAGTTCTCTGCTGCACTTTTATAAGCACTGAGTCAGTCTCAGATAAAATATGGCCTCACAAGAAATTATCTTTACTATTAAACTGTCCTCCAGGCCAAACTTTCTGCAAATCAGAAAGCAGGCTCTGGAGATCAGTTTGTTTCTCTAGGGTCTCTGGGCCCCGTAAAAAACATATAGCACTGAAGGCGAATGTTCTTTCTTCCATTTCCCTTCCTGGAAGAACTGGACTTCATTCAAGAGATGCACCAAGTGGGAATGCCTGCCCGCACGGCCCTTCGTCCTTGGGATGGGTTTGGTTTTATAAGCTGCTGAAGCATGTCCCATGCTTGTGTGTGCCTGCGTGTGAGCACGTAGGGCTCTCCAGGACTGTTTGGAGGGAAATACAGACCTGGAAACAAAAAAGAAGGTAGCATTCATGGCCAAACGCACAGTGGCGTAAACATATTTTGTAAATGGAAGTTTGTTTTTCACATTGTACGAGGGGAGTTGGCTGTTTACCCACCGCGGGTTGGATTCCACGGTTGCCAGAGGCTGAGCCATTCAGCAGCGATCGCTTATAAATAGTGCTGACCAGAAACGCCAACACTGAAGAGTTTTCATTTAAAAAAAAAAAAAAAAAAAGGTCTTGAATGTTATTTTTCGTTTCATTTTAAGGGTAGGAAGGAGTTAAAGCATTATAGCCCTCTTCTATTTTATTTTTTCAACTTTTATGCATACATATAATTGCATTTTTATTTATTTTTGGTTTTGCTTCGTTTTGTCTTCCAAACATGATACATTAGGAAGGAACAAAGTTGAAAGAAAGAAAGAGAGAAAGAGAGAAAGAGAGAAAGAGAGAAAGAGAGAAAGAGAGAAAGAGAGAAAGAAAGAAAGAAAGAAAGAAAGAAAGAAAGAAAGAAATGCAACATAAATGCAGGAAAATCCTTGTATTTGGGCATATGTTGAAACCCTTATCCCCGTTTCTAATAAATATAGATTCTAAAAGAAAACTCTGATTTTTGATAGAAATAAGTTCTTATTACATAAACGACTTCGAAAATCCCTGGTAATCATCATTTAGCAGTGTTTGGGGCCCATAGGTAGATACAAAATGCTCTTTGCCTCAGGGAGATAGAAGAGCTCAGGAAAGCTAAAACTCTACAGAAAAGATAGGGTCATCTCTCCATGCTGCGAACCGTTTCTGAAAGTAACCCTTCAAATCCCCTTAGCCCTGGGCACAACTAAGAGAAGGAAAGAAACAGCAAAGATGTCTGGAGTTTGAGTTTTGCTCTTTGGCCAGCAGGAGAGCGCAGATTCAGCCTCCGTGGTCGATGGGACCAGTGTATGTCCTCCTGCTGAACACAGTCCCGTATCTGCAGTTGGCAGTTCCAAGCTGAAGTGAAATACTGCAAATTCCAGGTCAGGCACTCAGTCTTTTTGAAAGCTAAAGTGATCGTTTCCCAGTGCCCAGTTTTGATTTCCCGAGCATAAAGGTAATGTGTGTTCTCCCAAACATTGGCCCACACAGGCTGGGCATGTACCCACAGGTTTTGAAGGTTTCTTTTATGAATCTGTGGAGAAGCGTGGCTTAGGAAACCAGACAAAAATCTGCCCTAAGTCAACGAGAGCGTTGCTTGTGCAAGGACTGCAGTCCACGAAATCTAGGTGATATTTCTGTTGTTCTTTTGAGGGCAATAATCCACAGGAGGATTTTCTTGCACCAGGCTCCCAGGAGAAAACATACAATGCGTGGAGAGGATGAGAAATAAAAAGAAGGAATATTCAATTTTAAGACACAATTTTGAGATTAAGCAACAGAGGCATGAGCACAGCTCCTACAGGCCATGGGCCAGGCTGGGGCTGCCTCCTTCCCAGCACACGGACTTTTCTTTCAGATTTAACACAATGTACGAGGAATGAAAGGCAGAGTATTTTCTTTCTTCCTTCAACGAACATTGTTGATTTCTGTTCCACAAGGTGGCAACATCGCTTCAGAGCTCACGGGGTCCCGCAAGGCACCAAGATGGTTCAAAACTTCCTATCATCTTTTAAGCAATTTCAAGCACGCTGTTTTGGATGAGTTAAAATGAAGAGGGTGGGAAAAGACCATTGTTCCCATTTTCAGCGTTGTCGAGTTTTCACAATATGTCATTTAGCGCAGCATTTGCCAGCTTCTGAGCATTTTGCTGTGCATACAACTCACGCGGTCCCATTTGCTGCGGCTCTTCCTGAGCAGCTCAGCACAGGGTGGATGGCTTAGCAGCCAGCAGGTTCGAACTGAGCTGGAGATCACATCCCAAGACAGAGTGACTGAAATTAAGAAATGGAGCCAAAGGTGAGCCTGGGTCTTCAGGGGTGATCAGAACCCAAATATTGATTTAGGGTTTTTAGCCAGACCCCAGCTTCACATCTATTAACTCTCTGCCTACCAGACTGGCTCTTTATACCTCTGTTGTCTGCATTCCTAACTTCTGTTTATTTCTTTAAGTAACTGTGCAGTCATACTCATCTCTTAAACAACATCTCTGCTTTTCACCAGTGGCTACATGGCTATTGCTTCCATGCAAATTGAAAGGAAATGATGGACTCCACCTTCCTAAAAACCCTAACTCGGCCACTCTGCTTGGCCTGCACAGTACCAAGGATGTATAAGATAGGAAAAATAACCACCTTCAGGAAACAATACATGTGTTGTGAAGTTAGAGGCACATACACATCCCTACATTTACACTCTGGATAGTGCAGGCTCTGGTATTGCAAAGGCTATAAAGAACACGGCATGTGCATATGCACCCTATTAGCCCCCCTACATCGGAATGGAATCTCCTCATGGCCATGCTGGGCAACATCAGGGTCCAATGAGAAGGAGAATCAGCCCAAGAATCCCACCGGCATGAAAGGCTTCACCAAGCTGTATCTGGACTGTGAATTCAAGCAACTTTCCTGTAACATTAGCAACACACACTCCACTTTATCAGCAGCCCTCTCTTCTGAAAGCTCTTTGATCTCATCAGGTACACCGGCACTGAAACAGCCCCAGGGATGGTCCAACATCTTGATAACCTGCTGTGGATACTCCATCCCCTCAAGGCATCATCATAGCCAGCCTTGGGCAACCTGCAGAGGCAGATGAACATGTTTTGCAACTCTCGTGCAAGCTGCTTTTCTCCCAGCTGCCCTTGCAGTGATGGTATCAGGAAGACATATGCATATTCTTTTGTCAGAAAGTCACGATGTCCTCTGCTACAAAGGCATGATGTGAAATCAAAACTCAGGCTTCCTTCAGGCTGCACATGAGGGAAATATGGTGCGTGGTACTGGCTCTTCAAATCAGTGGGGCAAATCAGCTATATTATGCAAAACATATGCATAATGCATATCATGATGAGGTTTATTATGGATACAGGCAATGTGTCTAGGACCAACTCTTCCAGAGCACACAGTCAGGCATGTTTCAAATGTCTGTTGGCAATGTCAAACCCAGTGCTGGTGAAAAGTTTCAAGCTCTATGTGGATTAGTGCTGACTGGAGCAGATTCACTGCTGATATATCCCCAAGATAAGAGCTGAGCACAGGCAATGTCTTTCATTAATCTCTCCACAATTACCAGTTCTCCTGCCGCTCTGAAATGAATGGGCAAGTGAAGGCTTTCCATGGGCTCTGTCTGTTTCTGCCCAAGCCAAGGTATTCCTTGTGGATAACAACCATATATTTGTTTTTAAGGGGGCCACAGGGCCCACAGATGACCTGATAATGGACACCCATTATCTAGAGAGGGCAGCTCCTTTTTTCTATCACCTGAACCTTCCTGGGCATTGATCTTGGTGCACAGCTCAGAGTGAGAGAGCATAGACTCAAGCTAGGAGTGAAGAATAGGAAAGTACTCCTATGTTAGCGGCAGAGCAGACTTTAACTTTTCCTTCTCTCTATTTTTTCCATTGTAACTCAGAGAAATTTTTTGCAAGATATCCCTGAAATTACTATTACTACATCACAATATTAGATCAATGCGGTGGTAACACACTCCAGATTGTTATGGCATTCGCTTCTTGATGCCTTCCATACTGTCTTGTGGAATCTAGCCTAATACCATGATTAAAATGCCTTTTCCATTTCCCTAAAGAACAGTGCCTGCTGCCATTACATAAACGTCTGCCTATCTAGGGTTTTATACTGGCACCCATCACTGGGCTATTTGAGAGCCCAATGAAAAGGACCTCCGTTCATTAAAGGCAGATGAACATTCTTGCCAAAGCCTGGGATTAAATTAGAGTCCGTTAGGTTTCTCTCCTCACTGACATCATTATGAATCAGGAAAAACGCTCCATTCAACAGAGCTGCATTGCAGCAGTGTAAAGCCAGAGTGAGTTCAGAATCGAGCCCTTTCATTTTAACACCAGCCTAACTCCATTTTCTCTGGCTCTGCAACTCAGCTGCTGAAAATAGCAGCCCTCAGCACAGCACACCTCCTTCCCGTGGACAAGGTCCGAGACTCAGAAGGATGGGTGAAGGTGACCCTTGAAGACCACCCAACTGATTCTTAATCCATTTCCCATAAACATGCAGCTGCTGGTTTTGGTGGAATCCATGCCAGTCCCATGGTGATGAGGATAGTGACCAGGAAACAGAAGGGACATATTTATCTTACGACACAGTTGATGTTTAACTGTGATGTCTGTGTGGGGCTTATGAATTCGAGGTTTCCTATATCAACAGGAAAAAGGAACAATACTTTTAAGGGGCAGTTTGGATCTCAGGCAGGAAAGATGGGATGTTTCAGAGGGGTGGGATGAATTTGGGCCAAGGAGAACAAGCCACTTGAGAACGAATTTAAAAGAGCTGTCCATTAGCATACACCTGTGTTTGTCCACAGATGTGGACAAAGCCCTGCCAAAGAGTCAGGCTGTCACTCCACACAGCATCACAACAAAGACTCTGTTCCATTTTCAGTTCAAGGATGAAAAGCACACCTGATTTTCAGGATTCCCTCGAGGATCGTTCCTGCTCTTCTGACCATATTAAACCCAATCAGATCTTTTCTTGACTATGGGAGAGTTTTCATTTTGAGGAATGTTTGCTTGGTACATTTGTTACTTACAGCTTGTGAAAACCCGATGTGCTGTTTAAACTGCAGACTGGTTTCCCACGTGGTGGTTTGTGCTAAGGTAGCTAATGCTCTTTTCCAAGTCTAGCTAAAAGGAATGAACACCAGAGTTATTTGTGCAAAGACATTGCTCACAGACGGGCACTAGTGATGAGCTCTGCAAGTTGTACTGTTCTGTGCCTTAACATCCCTGCCTGCAGGGTGGGCATCAATACCAGCCTCTCTTGTAGAGCCACATGAAAAGCCACAAGGTCCAATATGAAAAGCTGGAGGTAGGAGGGGAAAAAAAAGCAATGCTGCCATCTTTATAATTATTACTATTAGTAGCTATGGATTGCAATTAATACAACACTTTAAAATGAAAAAAAATCATGAAATAGGTCAGGGAAGTCCATGTACAAGCATTACTATGTCTCTTCTTTTGCAATAAGATGGTTTTGTTAATTAGGAGACTTAACTGAGTGCCGCAATAGACATGGTAATAATGGCGTCAATGACAATAACAGTAATAATAACAATAATATTAATATCTTTGCCCTTGACATTAAGAAAGCCCGTAACAGACAACTGGCCAAATTGTCATCAACTTCTCACTGAAAATCTATGAGGAAATCTGCTGGCCAAAGTCCTAGAGGAATTAAATTGTGATCACCTTGAGTCACTATGGGATGCTAACAAATTGTCCTTTATAATTATGAATGTAGAAGAGAGAAGCTACTCCTAACAACACTCACAGGATGCATAGAAGAACTTGGACAAGCCAGAGAGTCGAGGGCAGCACAAGCCTGAGATGCGGGCCCCACACTCCAAGAAAGACATGGAGGCCCTGGAACACGTCCAGAGTAGGGCAATAAAGCTGTAAGGGGTCTGGAGTACAAGACTTGTGGGGAGTGGCTGAAGGAACTGGCAAATTCCAATATAGGTATATCCCAAAATAGGTATAGATGTAGTATAGCCTTTCAGGTGTTCCATTTCATCTGTAAAGGCAAGACAAGGAATACTGAAATTATATATTTTTTTCCTTCTTGTTCCTTTGATTAACATACTTTTATCTGTGTTTCAGTATTTTACCATATATTTAAATGAAATCCTTCTGCCTGCTTATTTCTTATTTTCTTGGTCTCTCACAGGCTTCCATTCATGCTAGATAACCTCAAGAAACTTGTCCACAGTACCATCCTCATCCATGCATCCCTGGACCTATTCTTACACAGGTTTCATGTGAGTGCTTCTTGGTCGTCTCAAAGAGGAACACAAATTCCTCCTTTAAACAGCCCCAAGATGTCCTCCAAGCTGCTCAGTGAGTCTAGGAGTGTTAGAAAACATGTATCAAAGGCAAGCCCAAACACAACCATGCCATGGTCATTCTTCCCTTTGGGAAAGTGCAGTGAGTTGCAGTGGCAATGCTTGGTTCTCTTGGCTAGCACTCAGGATAGCGGTTTCCAGTGATAAATTCAACCTCTGAGCAATTTACTGAGGAATTACATAGTGTGGTATAGGCATTCTTCCGTCAGTATTCAGACCCCAGGATCTGGTGAGGTTCACTGCAGAGCATACAGATTTGGTTTCTTTTTAATAACACTTACTGAATATGAACGAGTTTAATAATAACCAGCAGCCATTAAAAACTTTTCATCTTCCAAGTGCTCTACATATGCTAATTAATGCTCACAACCATCCTGTAATGATATTATTATCACCACGTGGCAGCGAGGGAAATGGAAGCAATGAGGTTAAGTAATTTGCCTGAGGTCAGAGGGAGCTGATGATGAAGCCACAAGCAGAACGTCCCATTCTCTGCTCCATCACACATTTTCCTCCCACAGCACTGTCATCTGCTGTCCAAAGCCCACTGCACAAGCAAAAGGTGGGTTTCATCTTTTGTGAGCACAGGACACGAACAGAGAAAGGGGTGAAAAATCACATTTTGCCTTGCATTCCACCATGGTCATTGTACTAATCCTATATATGTGCCAACCTACATTACCCATGCACAAAAAGCAGCATTGTCCAATCTTCAGGATAAAGATTCTGCTGTATCTCTGCACTACAGCACAGGTCTAAGTCCTTACTCCACATCCTCTGGATCTAGCAGTCATAACCATGGGAATCACACAGCTCACTGCACCAACAAATAAGCTGTCTTCTTTCTAACCACTCTATAGACATTTTGGCTATGTTGGTTCAACAACTGAGTATGGCTAAGACCCATTCCCCACCACTGAGACCAGCTAGGATGGTGTTGCCTTGCCTTTGCTCCAACTCTCAACAGAGTAAGTCTCCCAAATAAGGTGACCATATCCAAAATGCCTATAGTGAACACCCCCTGGCCTGGCCTAAAAAGTTGATTATGACTGAACAATGATAACATAACATTTTTTCTGGGCCAAATGTATGCCAGGAACAATTCTAGCAATTTACTGGCACAGACAACTGACTCCCAGTGCTCAGGCCAAGCCTTAGAATCATAGAATCATAGAATCGCTAAGGTTGGAAAAGACCCACAGGATCATCCAGTCCAACCATTCGCCCTTCACCAATGGTTCTCACTAAACCATGTCCCTCAACACAACATCCAAACGCTCTTTGAACACCACCAGGCTCGGTGACTCCACCACCTCTCTGGACAGCCCATTCCAGTGCCTGACCACCCTTTCAGAGAAGTAGTATTTCCTAATGTCCAGCCTGAATCTTCCCTGGTGCAGCTTGAAGCCATTCCCTCTAGTCCTATCACTGTCACTCAAGAGAAGAGGCTGACCCCCAGCTCACTACAACCTCCCTTCAGGTAGTTATAGAGAGCAATAAGGTCTGCCCTGAGCCTCCTCTTCTCTAGACTGAACAATCCCAGCTCCTTCAGCCGCTCCTCATAAGGCGGGTGCTCCAGACCCCTCACCAGCTTTGTTGCCCTACTCTGGACACACTCCAGGGCCTCGATGTCTTTCTTACAGTGAGGGACCCAAAACTGGACACAGTACTTGAGGTGCAGCCTCACCAGTGCTGAGTACAGGGGATAATTACTTCCCTGTTCCTGCTGGCCACACTATTTCTGATACAAGCCAGGATGCCATTGGCCTTGACACCATTTGATGTTTTAGTCAAGATTTAGCCCATCCACAGCTAGAGCAAACAGCGTGAATACTTTGATGTTCCCAAGAATTTTGCAAAGACAGATCTCTCTCTCTCTCTCAGGCTGTGGCACATAGACAAAAACCAGATTGAAAGCCGCAACTCACTTGGGATCAGGCACTACACCGGTGCTACAGACAAGTGCATCACTTTGGTCCTGTGGCTCCCAAGACATTGCCATACTTCTTGGTCAGCTGTACCTTTCCAAAATGCAGATACCTGAGCATTAACCCAACCACATCAGCTTGTTCCACAGCCAGTCCCTTCATATTGGGTTCAGCTGCCAAGGATTCACTTTTATCTCATGTAATTGGGAACTGATGAAATTATTTTTCTATTTTCTAATAAACGCCGAGCTGTGTCTTATTTTTAAAATAAGCCAAGTCAGGCTGGACTGAAAGCATGGTAGGAATGTCCCTAATTCTGTTTTTGGCTGATCTGCCACTCGTAGAAGGTTGTACTACACTTATAGGGAGAAATGATTTATTACTATTAGAATAATAAACTCCTTCCTTTATACTTCAAATCAAACTGCAATCTGGTCTGCACAGAACACATTTCCCACTCCTCCTCCTCATTCTCCTCTTCCTCTACCATGGGCTTCAAACACGGAATCCAGATGCAAGCTATTTTTCCCCAGCTGAAGGATCTGACTTTCTGGCAAGCTGTGCAAGCTGTTGTGTGGGTGGTTTAAAACTTCCCTCTGGGCCTGTCATGTGGTTAGGGCTGTCTGGGTTACTCTGAACTTCTGGACACCATTTTCCTTTGACTCACCTTTTATTCCAGCGGAAGTCAGGACCAAGTGTGTCTAGCAAACAGGACTATGCAGAATTGCTCGTTGGAGCCAGGAGTCTGATGCCTTTTTTTACCTACTCATGTGGAGTCCTTTGGATAGGTTCAGAAGACACCACTGTCAGAAGGCAATAGCTGTCTCCCTAACTTTGCCTTGAGCTGATTCCTGCTCATGAGCAGCAATTCCATGAAAATTCAAGCTCTGCCATTTGGTCCCAGTTAAAACTATTCTGAGCCTATTAGGAAGGCCTAATCCTAATCTGACTGCAGCACTGCCTTTCCTCTGCTGCCAGGCTGTATTCCTTTGGATGACATGCTAGCAATGTTTTGATTCTGCATCTTGAAGTGGATGGAGATGTGGCCCCAGTGTCTCCAGGATGCCGTGAGTCAGATAGCAATACCAGTTTTCCCTCTTTTATTTTTATTTTTATTTAAACGAGAATGGTGTTTTGCATTTTCCTGGTTAAGAGAAGACAGAGACAGGTGATCAGGCTGGATATCAGGAGGAGGTTCTTCACCAAGAGGATGATTGGGCACTGGAACATGTTCCCCAGGGAAGTGGCCATGGTACCAAGCTTGGTAGAGTTCAAGAGGTGTCTGGACAACACTCTCAGATGTATGGTCTGATTTTGGGTGGTCCTGTGTGGAGCCAGGAGTTGGACTTGGTGATTCTTATGGGTCCCTTCCTACTCAGGATATTCTGTGATTCTTTGATTCTTTAGCTGCTGCCTTCTCTATCACAGCATTACGAAGACAAGATCTACAAAAAAAACTCTCTATGCTGTCTTTTACTTTTGAGAGTAAAAGCCGTGGTATTGTGATGACGGAAACCACAATGACTTAGAATTTTAAGAGATTATTTCCTTTGCTACTTCCACCCAGAAGAAAAGGAAAACCTCTGGGTTAACCAAGATTGAGGTGGGTGGATGAATGGCACTGCCAAAGAGGGTGCCCTGTGCCAGGGAGGGAAATTTGGAAACAAAATAGGGCTGCAAGTGCTGATAGTTTTACTATGTATAATATATTGATGACTTCACAGAGAGGTGTATTATAGACATAAGAAAGTAATCGGTGGGTTTATTTAATGTAATACCTCTTCCCAAATAGTGTCTTGCCACAAGATCGTAACACAGTTCTTCAGAAGTAAGAGTAAACTCTTCTGAGGCATTTGAAGTTATCAATCATTTTTGCTCCAAAATGATCAGATCTGGTCCTTGTGTTGCTTCTTATGGGGAAAAGGCTTGTTTTAAAACCCAAACTACAAGTGTTGTATACCAATGAGGGAGAAACATACACCTGAGCCTGCAAGCAGCATGCTTGTGTAGAGTGTCCAATCCACACATTAGAAATTCATTAAGTACAGTCTTGCCTGGCAGCTTCACAAAAGAGCTAGGAGAGTCACCATAAATATGACAATAGTAAAACCTCTAATTCCTTGGAATGGGTTAGTCCCTTCATATGGAGACAGCTGATTTTCTTAGAGAGGCTGACAACAAGCCCTACAGAAATGAATCACATTTACCAGATCACACCATCATTATAACATGAAGAAACGTAATCACTGGCAAACAGGCCATGACAAGTTATTCTTGCAACATGCAGGGGCAGGAAAAGTTGTTAAGCCTTGGAGTATCTCAGAAATCAAGGAGGTCAACTCAGGACATGAAATAGAGAAACGAGGAGCTTCAACTCAAGTCATGTTCAAGTAAAGTAGATAATTAACTTCAAATCTTTGCCCAGGTGCCAAAACTGGTTTTTAGAGTTCTGAAAATGTTTTGATTAGCACGTTTTGGTCTTCTGAAAATACACTATACCCTGCCTGTCCACAATCTTTGGAGTTCCAGGAAGATGGCTGTTCCCAGAGTATCTTCATACTGCTCAGAAGTAAGGTGGGCTTTCAGGGGGATTTTCATTACACTGGAGAGGTTCACATGGCTTGGAGGACATTCAAGCACACACCTGGTTGTTAGCATTCAACTGTTTTGAGACTACTGCTTGTCTCCACTGTCTGCACAGCTTGTATCTAAGAGTCCAGGCCAAAGTTTTCAGAAATAGGTTGCTCAACAAGGAGCCTGGGTTTGGATTGCACTAAGCACAGAGGTGTTCCTTTCATATCAGCATGACCAGTAGACTCTGAGTGTTTATTTCATTACCTTGTTTTGGATTTAAAAGCCTATCTGGAGGTATCCAGGTTTGAAACCTGGCCTCAGCTCCCTCAGTACTTCCATTTCATCACTTGTAAAATGGTGGATGCCATTTCCCTGCAGTTGTTTTATAAGGCTTAACTCATTCATGTGTGCAAAGTGTTGAGATACTTGAATGAGCAGCACCGTACCAGAACAATGTCTTGTTTTGTGAGCGTAACCTCCAAAACTTTTCACACCCTCTTAGGCCTTCCAATACTTCCTGCTTCCAGCCAGGCTGGGGCAACTCCTTTCAGGACATTTCTGTGCCCTAGCATGGCTGTGGAAACAGCAGGTGGTGAAAGGAACAAAAATGAATAGAGGTGAGAGGAAAAGTTATCCAAATATAGTGGAACTTCAGGAAAAGTTTCAGCGAGCGGTGGAGCAAAATTGCAGAAGTTTTTCTTTCCCCTTCAGAGCTGTTTAGCAGTTCTCACTGATAACTGTGGCATCTCATTTCCTATTGACTGTGCCATTTTACAGCATGCCTCGGAGTCATCAGAGAGTGCCACCATCATCTTGGAGCATCTTTGGAATAGGTGCTGCAGAGCTGCCAAGGTGATGCTGTAGCTTTGCTCCCTCCTAGGGGCACTGGGGGAAGAGAGAGCTGCTGACTGAGGTGCTTCTGCAGTTCTCCCTGGCTATTTTCTAGCCGTGTTAGCTGGTGGAGGGCTTAAGCAGACGAAGGACAGATGGGGAATTTGTGAGGCAATAAACGTGGCTTCAATCTGGTTTGTCTTTCCCACTCATCCTGTGCTGAATGATCTGGGTACTACAGAGGTATCCCCCAAACACCTCCCCTCTCTCAAACAACTTCTGTTCCTTCCTGCTCACTTGAACAATGTAAGAGCAAGTCCAGAGCAGGAGACAGTGAGTGAATACAAGTACTTTCCCTCACCCCCCTTCCTAGCCCTGACATAATAACAAACAGCTCTCCAAAAAGCACTTAAATTTACGAACAGTTTATAAATTCACAGACGTTGATTTATAGATGTTGGCTTGACCCAATATTAGACACTTTGGTTTCTTTTCTGTTTTCAAAGTGCTGCTGTTATGGCTTGCGTTCTGAGTGCCGTCACACACCAAAAACAACCTCCGGGCCCTCCCTGTGGGCTCACTTCACCCACAAGGACTGGCCAGGGTTGGGGCTGGGTTCCTGTACTTCGAGGGGTGGCTCTTCCCCTTGCTCAGAGGGATGGCTTCCAGCTGTTGAGCGAGCCGCGATGACAGGCTTTCTAGGCAGCTTCATTTCGGCTTCCTTGTCTGCAGGAATGGTGGCTGCAACATGGGGCTCAAGGAGGAGCCCGTGCCTGTGTGTGTGTGTGGCATTCCCTGCCTACCAGCCCGCAGTAGGAGTATGGAATTAACAGGGAGGAAGAAAAAAAAAAAAAAAAGAAGAAGAAAAAAAGAAAACCCCAAATCCTGCCTGGAGCCAGCATTAATTGGCCAAAAGGAATACAAAAGAGCAAATTCAAACTCAAGAAATGCTGGAGAATTCCACTCTGCAAAAATTGCGTGGCTGATGTGCCCAGGCATGTCATCCGGTGGCCACCCAGAGCGAACAGAAAACCCCACGTGCAGATTGTGCCAGCAGGTGAGGCGAGGGCTAGGAACAACCGCTTTCCACCCTGTGGAACTTCACAGACACGTCTGGCTTGGAAACCCCAAATTTGTGGTAACACATGGAACTGTGGGCTTTGATGGGAGCCATGAGAGCCGCGCTGGGGGATCGTAACATGTTAAAAGGCAACCGCGAGCAATTCCTCCCCACACCCTCTGCATACGCATGCACAAACAAACAAAAGATAACTTATCTACCAAGTGCTTCCATTCGCTCTTTTTCTGCCTCTGGGCAAGTCACCCAAGTTTCTCCAGCTGTGAGAAAAGAAGTGATAGTTCAACCTGTATCTTGATTTTGCAGCTACTGAAACAGCAGAAAGGACTGCTTGCTCTGGAGAGAGGGCAACAGGGCTGGTGGGAAACCCCAGGGTTGAATAAACTGGCTGCTAAGGTTAGACAAAGCAGTAGTTCACTGTTTTTGGTCGCTGAGATAAATAGATATTTGCTAAAGCAGTGTCTCAGTGAATATTATCGGGTTCCCCTTTAAGAGTTTACTAAACATTAGCCCTTTGTGACTCCATGTGCTGCTGAGTCCCTGTTCTAATGCTGCACCATTACACTTCAAAAGATATGCAGATACTTTCATCTTTGGGTACTGTGTTCTTATTTCCATATTTTGATCTATTTACTCTCATACAGATCTTCCATAATATATTTCCACTAATAATAATTACTCTACGTATTTAAAAGCCAAGAACTTGTCATCAAAATAAAATGCTGCCAGTAAAATGAAATTAAAATTAAGAAAGCATAATTTTTATTTCTGAAATGTGTGTGTTTTCTATAGAAGAAAAAAAAAAGAAAAAAAAAGAAGCAAGAACACCTGCATTACTTGTGTCTTGGAGGTGGCAGTATGAGAGGACATTAGCCTAGTCCTGATGGTTGGATTATTATTAGAGGAACATGAGGTCCATCTTGTTTGTTTTCTTTGTTGAGCCCATGCATACACAGGAAGCAGTGCTCTGTCCTGCAAGAACCTCTCAATCTCTTGTTAGAGCCGCTGGAGCAGGGGTCCACGATCTCCTGGATGTTCTTGGAAAAACAACATTATTGAGTGGGAAGTTCTGCTCTGGAGCAAGGAGCACTGGCTGTGCAGTTCCCTGCTCATCCTGTAGGCCATAATCTAGAACACTCTAGATAGTCATTGTCCTACCTTACCATGGATGCTCCTTATCTCGTGCCCTCATATGACACAGCTCAGTTTCTTTACCCACCAGACTGCATAGCCATATAGCAAAGCTGGTAGAGATGGGGTCACGTAGGGTCATCAACCTGACTGTGCCAACAGACAGAGCAGGTCCGGTCCGGTGCCATCTCCATGGCCCTGGGCTGTGTGGTGGGCTGGGGAGCACCAATGTCAGGAAGTTTCTCTCAGAACTGGTGCTTTGGGATGTGTGGGATGAGCCCCGCAGCACAACCCAACCATACCCTGGTTCAGTGCTCCACGTCTCACAGCTGTGCCCAACTGGAGGCCAGGCATGAGTCCTTGCTGCACTCTGCCAGTGCCCAAATTTACACAGCGAGGGTCAGCGAAATCGCAGCCATCTCTTGCAGATGTCACAACCCTTTGGTCAGCAACCTCACAGCCCATGGCTGCATGTATGCAGGCATCAGTCTGGGCCTCCACCACCTCCTATCATTCAGTGATTTTCCTTCATAATGGCAATACATATGGGAAAATAAAACTTGCACGCATTTACTAACCACAATAATCTATCTTCTGTGAACTGTTTACACTTTCTGAAACTGAGAGAAGCACTTGTTTCCCTGTTCTGGTTTGGATGCAATACAAATTGGTGGCAATCTCAATGTCAGGCTTGCTTTTTACACCAAGTGCTCACAGCAGGTTGTTTGCTCACACTTCCCTGTGCAACCTACTGTATGGGACCTGCTTTAGCAGGGGGTTGGACTAGGTGATCTCCAGAGGACCTTTCTAACCCTTCTGAGATGCTGTGAACATTTCATAATAAAACAGAAGACCAGTGCTCATGACCTGTACTGTATCTTAGTGACCTTACTTTCCTCGAAAGAGGTTGTGAAAAGCAGCAATCTAAGAATGCCTGATAAGTTGGCCCTGCACAGGCACAAGAGTTTGTACAAAATTTTACCTGTGTTTCGCCTTTCTCCACTGCTAGTCCAGCCCAAAAGAGTCTGCCATCATGCTGTGGTTTCTGACTGTTGAACTAGAGAGTGGGCACTGGCCAGTCAATGCATTTCAATTTGTGCATTAATACAGGATTTGAACTCCTGGCCACAGTTTCCTCAAGTGCTAACAGGCTTGAAACATTGACATTCATGGACTTCGCCAACCAGCAGAAATGAAATTCACTCAACCCACTTCAGGAGGAGGAGGATGGATCTGTAGCCAAGACCTGGGGTCCAAAAGACCAGGTACTACAGACTAAATTTTAGACCTACTTGAGCTCTTAGGAAGTGCCCACTGGGAAGCTCTGTTCTGCTCTAACATTCATTCAGTGTGAGGAAGAGTCTGGATTCACTACCAGGAACAAGCAGACCCCCAGCAAAAGGACTCAGGCACCAGCAGGCAGGGGCAGAGGGCTCACCCACCACTTATTCAGGTGGGGTGCACCCACGAACCTTCCAGAAGGAAAAAGAAAACAACGAGAATCCTCGTGAAAAAGTGCACGTAAAATAAATTACAGCAGCCCCTGCTCCTAATTGAAATAACTCAGCTCTTCTTTTCGTGTGTGCCTGGGTTTAAAGAGAAACCTGAAAGGCACAATTTCACATTATGGACTAATAGCCTGGAAAATTTCAGTTTAAAAAACAAAGCTGGCTTTGAGTTACACAGGAGAGGCCTGAAAAAAAGCATCTGAAACCACTAACTTCTATTTTTTCCTGCACTTTTTACAACATAATATGGCTGAACGGATTTTATTTTATTTTATTTTATTTTAAAAACTCGCTTTAAAAAAATAATCAACACAAAAATCCTCTCTCTGGCCTTCATGTGCCAAGTTTCAGCCCAGGGCAAATTTTTTACAGCTGAATTATACACCCTGAAAAATAAGGGGCTTATAATGACAACATTGAGAGTCCCCTAACTATAGTGGTATGAATGAGGAGGGAGGTATAATAAGAATGGTCCATAGTGTGTAGCAGCAGCAATAAGTGAAGGAGCCCTTACTCAGCATGAGGAATTCTATATATCTTGGAAGGCTTTCATGAACCTAAACATTATTGCTAAGAAAGGAATAAACAGTTTGAACTGCTGTTGCCATTCATCCAGCGCTCACACACTGAGGAATACACAGAGTTGTTCTCTCCAAGCTGGAGTGAAATATTCCAGACATAACTCTTTCTTAGTCGGGGCTGGAGAGGGGTTTGAGCCGCTATTTGAAGGCAAGCTGGAGAAACACTCCTGCTTTGGGAGAATTTTCTATATATATATATATATACACCAATGATGATAATTGACTGTGTGCCTACAGCTCCTGGAGCCAAGCTCATGCTTGTCAGCATCGCCCGAGGACACAAAGGAGCATTATTGGCTGGGGGGTATCTGTAGGCGAAGTGAAACCAAAATGAAGAGGTTAGCAAAATGACTGTGTTTTTGCAGTGATTCGGTCCTGAAGGTGTACCAGACTCTGCATCCCAGACAAGGCATGGAAAACAGTGCCGTTTTTAAACATGCTGCTTCTAAATCCAGATTTTCCAGAAAGATGGTGGCAGAAGTGGGATTTGGGTCCATGTGGGAAGCTGGTTGGGTGCCTGTCCTGTCAGAGCCTGGGCATCTCGTTGCAAACCAAGATAGAAAGTCACAGTTTCCACAGGGAACAAATCTCTCTCTGCACTGCTGTCTTTCCTTCTCCATTCTACACACATCAGGTCAACAAAAGCACTGGGTTTTTGTCATTTTGTGTATCTTCCATTTTCATTTCAGCACATCTATGTATGCACAGACACATACTAGTGCACTTTAAGCAGTTGTATCTACATATATCTATATATATGTAGATACTATAGATCTACTGGGGTAGATCTATAGTCTATAGATCTACTGGTCTATAGATCTACTGTAGATCTATATATATGAATCTCCCTACTGCACTTTTTTCTCACGTTAGCTCTACTAATGCACATTTGATACGCAAAGAATCACATCTACATAATTTACAGAAATTTCCAACTTTTTAAGGCTCAGATGAAACTATCTGAAGTGGGTATTTATTTATTTATTTGTTTTTGTCAAGTGAAGGAAGCATTCTAGTTTTGACCAAGCAGAATGTTCTGACAGGAAAGGGTGGCAGAAGGATGTACAGCTACCTCAGGGCCAGTGAGTCATAAAGACATGACTTCAGTGCATGATTCTCATCCTAAAGTGGACATCTAAAATGTAGTGGAGGTATCACGTCCTGAAAAAGCATTTCCATCTCTTCCAGATTCCCAAGAGCCCATGTGTTGCTCGCTCAGCTCTACATGTCTACCTGACATTAAATAAGGAAATCTCCACTCTATGAAACCTTGCTATAGTGCCAGTACCTCCACGCTGCCCCACGCATTCCCCTCTCCCTCATTCAAAGCCACAATTATTAGTAATTGCTGGATCAAAGGATGGATCTGGATTTCACAACATTTTAAGGCCAGTACAATGCAACTTCAGAGTCGTCAAAAGTGTAGTTTAGATTAGTCTTGTGTCTGTTAGCACAGAAATTAAGATTACATAAATGCTAATCCACCTCTAACATACTTCTTTCCACATTAGCTAATGAACTGTTTCTTTTTAAATTACTTCTGCCGTATATCATGCCTATGAGCATAAATTGGACTTGCAAATAAGAATTATAAAGGAGAAAGTAGTTCTTAGTCTTAAATTCACACTACTCAAGCAAACTCAGTCTTTAATCTCTGGAACCCATCTTGGACAAACGTTTCTGGAGTAAGTGTCAAGTTTCTGGCAGTAAATTTGGAATAACAAACAAAAACCTCAGGTGAAGAAACTTTCTAAGTCCCAAAACTGCAGGAGTTATAAAGTTAATGTTATTAAGAAGAATTCCTGAGCATGATATTTTTTCCGTACCTGTGAAAGGGCTGAAGTGTAATGAGTTTGCAAAAAGTTTGGACATGGAAATTAGTAAGAATTACATGTGTAATCCTGAAAGTTTGCACATGGAAATTACTAAAAATGACATATGTGAATAATCCTAAAAGTAATTTCCTTGAAAGAGGAATGAAAGTGTAGCCAAGTATTTCATTCTTAATTTTGAGATTTAATGAGACACTGGAAACCTAAAAAGCAACGTACCTCTCTCAGAAGTTTTTGCTTTCCCTTTGTGTCTTTTATCTCCCCACAAGACTGTTAAAAGGGAACAAGAATGAGAGGAAGGGGAAAAGGACTTTTATGCACTGACAAAGTCTTTAATACAGACAGCTCCTTTTTTTCACACTGCAAATTGGAAGCATGCACTACTTCATTACTTTAGTACTTGAGTATCAGTGACATTTGTGCTCTTCCCTCGTCCATTGACACAGTTACACCATCACAGAAGGCCACCAGGTTGGTTAGGCAGGACCTGCTTTTGGTGAAGCCATGCTGGTTGTCCCCTATCACCTCCCTCTCTTCCATGTGCCTTAGCACAGCTTCCAGGAGCATCTCCTGAAGGCTCCATGATCTTTCCTCACACAGAGGTTGAGGCACAGAAGTCAGTAGTTCCCTGGATTATTCTTTCTGCCCTTTTTAGAAATGGGTGCAGCGTTGCCTTTTTTCCAGCCACAATATGTCTTGGGACATATTTATGATGAGGAGGAAAAATGGTAGGTGAAACCCTGAAAAATGCTTAGAATAAATTTAATGTACCACATCCATTTGAAGACAAATTTATTTGTGGAAGCCTGAGTGGACCCCTCCACTACGTGCAGGAGCAACAGAGATGAAAGATCATTTTGTTAAAGGCGTCAATCAGGCCTTTGCATTGCTAATATTTATTCTGATTGCCCACCTTGACCAGCTTTTCACACAGTGCTGAATATCCAACTCCTCAAAATCACATCTTCAATTTGTGGCAAGCCAACCATGCAAAACCACTGATCATTTGTCGATGTCTTGCCCTTATCAGTGTGTGTCAACAGAAGCTCACAGGAGTTACTCGATTTTGTTCGACTCCTTTTATTTACATAGGAACTTTGACTAATTTCCTTCCTCTGCTTCACAAGAAAAATGATTTTCCTAATGACACAGGCTAGATGGATGACAGGTTCTCAGGACACACAGTAGATGTTTTCTTTCAGTGAGCTTTTTATTTGTTATTTTAAGGTTATTTCCAGATCTCTGACACTTATTCCAGAAACTCAGGTAACCAAGACACAGCTCAGAAGCTGAAGTTATTCTTAGCCCAATCAGCCAGTAATCTAAATCCCCAACACTAATCTCATAATTTAGCATCACAAAGCTTAACCAGTCACATCTGGCTAAGGTACTTCATGCTAGTAGCTCCATTTATCCCCGTTGTTTTCAACCTGTTTCTTCTGAGAAGTAAAGTACTCAAGATGATTTAGTTTGAACTCATAGCAGTGAGACCTACTTGGGCAGAGAGAAAGATCCTCAGTGAAATAGGGCTGAAGTTACAGCTGCTCTAAGAGCCCACAGCTCCATATTATTTTGTGGCTCTATAGTCATTTTTAGGATTTTGTAGACTATATTTGTCTCTTAGAACCTGAGATATCAAATTGTTAAAGAGATATGTAATAAATAAATACAAGGTGTTAAAAGGTATGACTAATATCCCACAGCCTCTCTTGGGTTCTCAACTTCCGGAGCGCTGAGCATGATGGTGACACCAATGGACAGAAGAAAGGAAACACCTGCCAGTGGTTATCACACTGAAGACCCTAAACGAAACCGCTTCATGTCACCAATTTCATTCTTTCAATGCATCATCTTGAGGGAAAATGTTATTCCTATTACAGTTACCATTACAGTAGAGCAAGAGGGCAGTGCTGAGACCAGGTCCCACTTGTGCTATGTGCTTTACAAATAAACACGTGGTGCATTCATACTCTAGGCAGCATGAGAGACAAAGGCAACATTATTAGCATGCCCATGAGCTGAGGCACGCTGAGATTATCCGACTTGCCCAAGGTCACACAGGAAGTAAGTGGCAGAACTGGAAATTGAACCCAGATTTCTTGAATTGCAGGCCAAGTTTTTAACCACAAGGCCATCTTTCGTCTCTCTTTTTTTCCCTCCAATCTTCCTATTTTAGCACACTTTTGAAAAAAAAAAAAAATTGCACTTAAAAATCCATTCGGCAATACTTTAGGTATGCCGTGGCCTCCACAACCATATTTAGCACAATTATAGGCTAAAAGGAACTCTTGCAAATTATGTGCAAATAGATATGTCTTTATGTAAATGCAAGTTCTTGGAACATAAATCTACAGCCAAAAAAATACAAAGATTAAAGCCAGGGAGGAATTGGATTCCAAATGTTTCCTACTTCGAAGGCTGACAACTGAGGTGCCACACTTCAGCTACAGAAAGGAGAATACAGACTGGATGCTTGGGGACCAGCTATGCCAGCTTTAATAAACCTATGATTTCACCTGTAGGAATGTGAAGCCAAGAGGTGCTTGATGATTGCTTTAGAGGATTCTGTCCTATTTGATTGGTTTTGTATGACAGACACACTGACACACACACGCATATTTTGCAAAGCAATTGTAGTACCATACCTGGAAGAATAGTGACGGACAGGAGATGTTCTGAAGTGCACAGACCCAGAGCAATACAGGATCCTGAGTAGGGGAGGGTTATTTGGGATGTTGTGCAAGTATAACAGTATGGGGAGCTACAAAGAATGTCCATGTATTGAAATGAATGTGTAGGCAGATTGAGGCTCATGTCTCCTGCTCATGCTAAATGCCTGGCCCTTCTGCAGACCAAAATGTTGCAGTTTCTTTGCTGTTGTAATCCAGATACAGCCAACCTAAAACCTACCGACAGTTCAAATCTGGCTTGTGGAAGGCACAGAGCAGGAGACAAGCTAGTGTGTTGCTTGGCACAAATGCAAGAAGCAGAGCTGGATTAAGCTTATTCACCCATTTACACAAACATGATCTCTGATCCCCAACAAGGAAATGATAGCTCACTGAACAAAAACCCTGAGAGACTTGGATTTAGTTCTCTTGCTGCCAAGGGGAGAGAGCTCGGTCTGAGAGCCACGATTGGCCACGAACAGCTGTGCCTTGGCTGCCATCCTGTCTTGGATCTGCAGCTCTGGATACCATGCCAGTTTTACCTAGGCAGTTATTTACAAGGTTAAATTTAGGCATAGCACACTGCTGTTTTTCTTTAATTAAGGAATGTCCCACTGAATTTGTCAGGAGCTTGGATCAAATAGATTTTTGTTAAAGTGATATAATGCCTTTTCTCCTTCCTTCCTCGGGAATTCAGAAGGGAGTGAACTCCTTTCTCTGAGTACTTTGTGCTATTCTAATATGATAAGAAGAATATGAATACATACATTTTTTCCATAAGAACAAAAGATGAGTAAATTGTACCAACTTTCATTTACTATAGAGATCCAAACATCAAATGGATCTGTTTACTGGTTTGGAGTCTAATGGGCACTTCCTAGAAACTTCCATACTGTTCATTTTTCTTAGTTTATAACGCAGGACAGCCACATCCAATGTATGTATCAAGAACCCTCACTGGATGTTGTGGATGGAGGTTGTGGATGCCCCATCCCTGCAGGCATTCAGTCCCAGGCTGGATGTGGCTCTGGGCAGCCTGGTCTGGTGGTTGGCAACCCTGCACATAGCGGGCGGGTTGAAACTCGATGATCATTGTGGTCCTTTTCAGCCCAGGCCATTCTATGTTGCTGGGAAGTGTTAGACATCACCTACCAGTGCCAGAGACTGCACCTCAGCCTGAACTTTTATCTTGGGACTGATAGACTTACTAGCTAGTAAGGAAATAAGAAAGATCCTTAATACAAATGCTGTCCACCTGCAGTCTCCAAGAATGGTTTCACTCATTTGTCTGAAAAAAGGTGGGTTTACTGAAGGTGGCACCAAGGGCAAAGAGGAAAAGGGAAACTGTGAGGTTGAGTGGGTTGTCTGGTAAGATGATGGGGATGGAGGGGCCAATAGCTCATCCTCTTCCCAAGGCTCTTTTAATGTTAGATCTACACCTGAATGTGCACACATTTTCTCGGGAACACTGGCTAGTAAATGGATGTAGAGGCAGTCTGGCTGGGAACTGAAGAGTAGTTTTATTTTGGGGTCATTTGTTGGAGACACATCAGTAGCTGTCCATGAATCATCAGAGCCAACACATGCTATTGATTGTATGCAAAACTGCCAGTTTTCCTGTTTCATAGCCAGGTGAACTGAGTGTCAGGAACCATGTTTCTGGAGGGAATATCACATGCCATTCTTTGCATGCTGCACATGGCACCTTAGAATGGATGAAATAAGCAACATCCAATTCCAATAATAGCAAGCGTAAATAAGGAATACCATCAGTGGCTCTGGCAGTGCAATTCAGCCCTGCAATACAGTAACTGTTGGCAGTGTTTGGTCTGTGTCACACTGATTTTAAGCATGAGCACAGGCAAATGCTGTGGAGTTTCATTTCAACATCAGCTGGCAGCAGGCAGGAGCACCGGTCGTGCTGGCTCAGCACTTCCACCAGGACTGCTGCCACTCACCATAACTCATTCCTTCTGGGTTCTTTTTAAAAGTTCCATCTGGGACTGTGCTGCTAAGCCATGTCTTCAGAACAATACCACTGTTAGTAATAACAACAATATTCAGGTATTACATCGCATTTTTCACCTTTAGATTTCAAAGTGATTCACTATGGAAGGTTTTGGAGGGCTTTAGGAGCAGATTATAAAGACATCTGTCAGGAATAAATGAGATTTCCCGATCCCACCACAGAACACGGGAATAGTTTGATGTTCTTTTTTGTGCCCAACATCTCTATGGCTGCCCACACTTTGTACAGTGAGGACACTGACTCCTAGTGTAGTAAGATGGCCTCTAAGGATCACAGTGCTACAGATTTGAAGACCCTGTGGCAAGCCAGACCATTACGGATAATAGAAAAAGAGAACTGCATTTTTCCCCATCCTCACACTGTAGCCTGCAGTTGTGAGTGGTCTCTATGGAAATGAGACAGTCTATAACAGATTAAAAATTATAACAAGTGCAACTTTTCCAGTGTTGGGAAGCTATATATTGTGCAGAAGTCTTGAAGAAGACTAAATTGATGGCAAAAGGTAGTATTTGCCCCTGAGGATGGGGATAAGTAGCCCTCTGTGTCCCTCTGCTGATGAAAGCAAGTTGAGGGAAGTAACTTTATCATTCTGTTGACTTCATAGTGTCTGACTTTGGATGAGAGACACTGCAGCCAGGATGTGATCAGAGGGTGGGATAGTCAATCCCTTTCTTTACAGAAAGAGAGCACCTGCTCATCTGAAGTGTTCACTTCAAAGGGCAGACCTCCTTGAAAGTATTGGCTCATAAGCATCAGTGCAGGTAAAAACTGCTGAAATTAGTTGATTTCAGAAATTAATTAGCAAGAGTTAAAAAAAAAACTCTTGTCAATGACAGAGTGGAGAACATGACAGCAGCCTTTGCAGTTATGTCACAGTGACATTCTGACAGTCTTCAGCTGCAACTGGAATAGGAAAACCAGCTCTTGGTTCACTCCAGCAAAATGCATCTTCCAGGTGAAGGGCAGCTGGGATGACCATTAGCTGCAGAAAAAAGGCCCCAGGGATTCCCTGGATGCATAAGGGTAAAGTGATAGGGATCAATTTTTAAGGTTTTTATTATTCTGTTGCAGTTTTGCTTCATTTTTCTTTGATTTGCTTCTTTTTAATTTTATTTTATTTTTCTTTTTTCTTTTTTTCCAAACAAGAACTTAAGCTGAAGTGTCATTATATTTAAGAAAAAGAGTTATCTGGTGTTTAAAATGAACTCAAGTGCTTGTGAAAACCACAGAGCCTCGTCAGGAGCAAGCACACTGGAGGTGCAAACCTGCCCTATGGAGGCCCTGCAACGCAATGCACATTCAGTGGCCCTGATGGACAGGAATGTCTTTGCAAACATCAGTCTAAGAAGCGATACCAGCAAGTGCCAAGAAAAAGAGGAGCCATTCTCAAGCCAGGCACGATCTTGTGTTATTTTGCAAAGGACACAGAAAAAATGCAGAAAAAATGCGAACATTCAAAACTGCAGGAATAAACTCCTTGTTGTCACAGCTCACATTTGGAGGTTAGTCATTATAAATGCACTTTCATACCTGCTTTCACAAAGCAGCACCTTAGAGGCCACAGGGACATGCAAACATGAGCATAAACCAGAGCTGAAGAGCTGCACCATGAGATTTGTGATTTTATAACGCATTTTTTGAAACAGGGATTAATGTTTAAATTATTCTTTCATCATTATTTTTATTATGTTTTTAATTTTCATTTAAGTTTGTGTGCATTTTCTTTGTTGTTTGACCAGTAAAGTAAATATCAAAGAACATGGACCCTATTCAGTTCTGCAGTCCCTTCTTCTAGTTTTGGAGAACTTTTTCATTAAAACATTCCATGCTCAGCCAACACTTAGTTTGGTGCAGGTTTGCTGCTCGGTTTTGATTGGCCATGCCCAGTGCCAGGACCAGAGGCACTGGGTATGGACTGGAGCCAAGGAGCTTCCCTGCCCATCAGAAGCAATGCAGTGTTGGGAAGGTCCATGGCACAGGGAGCAGAGAGGCTGTTGGTTCTCCTCCTTGGACATCTCCAACAGCCCCTGGCCGTGGTGCTGGGCACTGCCCTGAGTGGCCTTGCTGGGGCAGGGGGAACAGAGGTCTTTTTCAAACAGCAATTCCATGACTCTGTGTGTTTCTGTGATTTTTCATAGAATCGTAGAATCATAGAATGGTCTGGGTTGAAAAGGACCACAATGCTCATCTTGTTCCAACCCCCTGCTATGTGCAGGGTCGCCAACCAGCAGACCAGGCTGCCCAGAGCCACATCCAGCCTGGCCTTGAATGCACCCAGGGATGGGGCATCCTCCTTGGGCAACCTGTTCCAGTGCGTCACCACCCTCAGAGTGAAACACTTCCTCCTATTTTTTTTTTTAATTATTTTATTTTATTTTATTTTGCAGGTAAAATCTTCATCTGTGGCAAAAGGTCAACTTTTGTGGAAATCTCATTCTGGTGGAAAAAAACCATTAACCACCTGTTGCCATGCAAACTGCAAACAGCATCTAATTTAGGATTCGGATGAAGATAAATTCAATGGGCTGATTTGTAATTTCTCGTGTTTCAGAGGGAGGCAAAGATCCAGATTCCACCATGCCAGCACGGCCACAGTGCTGGACGCTTATCAAAGTGGTTGCCTTCGGGGCTCTCAGGAGATCAGGCTTCTCTCCAGGTCTTCGGATGAAGCACCAAGGCCATGAGAACAGCCATGCTTCAGCATCAACCTGAGAGGAAACCAGGAATATGGAGGGACCTGAGAATTTTAACCAGGTTGAATGTTCCCCACACACAGAGATCAGGAAAAAGAAAAAAAATACAAAGAATTGGGCATAGTTTAAAGTTTTATATCATTAAAAAAAAAAAAAAATCCACATGAACTTGTTCAGTCATCACCCTGAATAAAAAAGGGCAAACCCTCCTCATTCCATGAAGCTATTCTTGGCCACTGCACACTAGAAAGCAGGGAGGGCAGTTTAAAGGGGGCAAATACAATTAATGTTCTCGCTTTTGCCATATTTCTGAACCCAGGGGACAAATCAGGAAACTTTATGTCAGCAGGAATGCGAACAATAAAGGCAAAGTGGGTTGCGTGTTAGAAAACCGTTTCACTCCCTTTCTATATTTTTATTTTATTTTATTTTTTTGCCCAGCAGTATGATGTGTTAACAATTTTGTTGGTTTAACAGTTCACACTTCCAGCACATTTATCCATTGGCACATGGGGGTTTTATGCATTTAACAGTTTTCTTCATTAAAGTGGGTTCCACTGTGTCTTAAAAATTGTTTTCCTTAGACTGTGTGTTTGTTATTTTATATGGTGTGACTGAAAAGCAGGCCAAAATTTTGGCCTTGGAAAATGCATACTGTAGAGAGGAGCCCAGTGCAGCGCAGGATTAGCCTCCCTCAAAGCCCAGTGCATATTCTTTTAAGAACTGCTGATTGCACGTTGGAGCTTTCTCCCCTTAATTGCTGGGAGATTCTTAATTTGTCCTGAGCTTGGGAAAACGAATTACAGATGTACATGCTGCAATCAAAACCCTCTCTGCACAAGATTTTTACATGCTGTCATTGAGATGGCCTTCATCCCTTTGCACAGAGCCCTCCACTGCCAGAATTTTACTTTATTTTTTAATTCTGAAGGGGGAGCAGGGGCTGGGGGAAGGGGAAGGGTGGCTGTTATTTCTGTGGAAGCAGGACTGGGTCTGAGAGGCACAAGAGACACCCAGGTGTTTTCACAGCGAACCCTGCGCAGGGCCCTTTTGGAGCCGAGCTCGGTTCCTGTTTGCCAAGCTACACTTTCAAGAGGTGTCAGATATCGAGAACCTGTTTCGGATGCCAAGGCAAGCAACGAAGGGAAAAAAAAACAACAGTAGGGAGGAGGGGAGGTGGGGGACGTGGAGAAAAAGGGAAAGGGGAAAACGTTCCTCCTCAAAGAAAAAGGTAGTTGTTCCAACTTGGCTGTTTCTTTTTAAAATAATTAGTTAAGCAGTGCATAAAAACAGGTAAGTCTGTTCTGCATTGCTCATAGCCTTGGCAGGCCCTGTCCTTCCCTGCTTTAGTGGAATTTCTGTGAACCACCGCTGCACAGGAGAGGGGAGGGGAATTGTATCACCATGACCTAAGGCAACCCAGCTTGTAAGGTTAACCATAATTTTTAAACTAACATGACCTCTGTTAACCCCTCCATTCCAATCTTAAAAAAAAAGAAGGGAAGAGAAAGAAGCATGTTTACAAAACCACTGGTAGGAAAAGAGGGGGCAAGAGTCTGAGAGCCTTATTCCTTTCCCTCCAGCCCTCCATCCTTCCCTCATCTGGCCATTTGTCCTTGTGCTGACACTACCCAACTGGTGTTTAATGGGTCTTGGTGCAATGCATCTAAGGACTTTGCTTTTTCTAATGAGATACAGAATCATAAAATTAAGCCATACTGCGAAGCCAAAAACTTTCAGCTCTAGTGTGTGCATTTGGGGCTTTACAGGAATGTTCGTGTCTGGATGTCTGAGTCACATGCTCTCACAGTAAACGCGATACATCCTCTCTTTAATGACACCATTGGCTTACTTTATTTATTTCCCTACACTCATCCCTCTCTCCTCATTTTAAAGAATGCAGGCCATTTCCTCCAGCTGGGATGCCAAGCAAACCTGCCTCAGGCACCCTTTGCCCTGCCCTTTCCTATAGCTGTGTCTTAAACCAAGTAACCAAAGCCAATGCCAGCATGGCCCTGGGCCAGCTGGAGGTGGCATGAAGCCACGGTGTATGGTGTAGTCAACTTTCATGTCAACATTTGGATGATGAGTTCATCTTAACCAGAACATGCCAAGCTCAAGGGAATCCAGGACTGCCTCAGAATATGTGTTTGCAATACGCAATCCACACAAAGGCATTGGTGCAAGGAGGGAACTTATATATGTGTCTCAAAATTCTCCTTATAACTTACTTCCAGTTATATTCATTTCTGATCAGCCAGAGGCAGATGCACCAAGGGGAATATAGGATATAGGTACAATTCCTGGAGACCTGGACTCATTTCTCCATGACGCCCAGGCTACAAATACTGCCTAACTGCTCTTCAATATCCCCTCCACTGTTCACATGGTAGACATAGACCAATAATTTTATATGGGACTGATGTCAGGTCGTTCTTAAAATGTCATTTCTTTGAAACAGTTCCTTCTCTACATAAATGAGCACAAACAAACAGGCCTGCTTATACATCTATAATTAATAAGCATGGAAAATCTACCAATTAAGTGAAATTAGTGTGCAAAATAAAAGTAAGAGGCCAGATTCCCAAGCAGTATGAGCTGGCAGAGGTTCAAGATTTCATTGGAAAAATAGGCCTGAATTACTATTCATCTTATATGCAGTCCAGTCCTCCACTCTAGAATGAGCTCATATCCAATTAATTGTTTATATACTTAATATATCTGCAGACCTGTTTGGATGTAGTGAGCATGGGAAATACCAGATCTACCACCAATTGCTCACCCACAGATATACTGAGCTTGGCTTTCTCCAAACCCACTGTTTGGGCAGTATTTGCACCACCTAGTGTAAACTAGCTACTGTAGGTGTCTATTCTGGGTGGTTGTTCCTTTGTCCATAAAAAGACAAATGCCTTACTTCTAAAGAGGAGCATCCAGTTTCAGTACCTTCACTAACAATGTTTTCTGGAAGGAATTCTCTCTACACTAAATAAAAGGGAAATCTTCATTCATATGAAAGCACATAATTATACAAGCAGAGAAGTACCCACTAATAACCCAGTAAGCCCTGCTGGACCACCTTGTAGGACAGCTCCAGCAGTGGAGGTTCAGCCTACTCATCTGTACGTGCAAGTCAGCATCTCCATTCATTGTCCATATGCTTAGGATTTAGTTGTGTGTTTTCTGGAAAAAAAGAAAACAAGACACTGGAGACTTATTTCCTAAACTAAGCAAGGAAGAAGAAAAACTGCTGATGGAGAGGTGCAAGCTCATCTCATGCTGAGGATTCCAGTTCCTCTAAAAGAGCATTACTGGCACATGTATTCTTGCAAGTTTTCCTATTCCCACACTTCCCCCCTCCTGCTTTTGCTATGCTAAAACTGATTGGATAATGCAATAATTCTGACTGTTCACAAATACTTGATGTCTCAGAAACTGAGTAAACCTCTGCTGGTTTTGCAATTCTGTTTTAGTTGGGGAGAACAGACAAATAACTTTTTTTTTTCTATCTCATCAGAACAGCCAAGGCCAGGCTCTGGTTTCAGGGCATCCCACTCTATCCTCTTTTCCAAATGTTGAGTATTTGCTCCACAGACGGTCTACTAGAGCTTTCTGATAAAATAGCTGTTTAGATCTATTTATTTATTCATTCATTTGTTTGCTTATTGAGACAGCATAATAATATATTTCAAATAATCGTAGAATCATGGAATCATAGAATGGCCTGGGTTGAAAAGGACCACAATGCTCATTGAGTTTCAACCCCCTGCTATGTGCAGGGTCGCCAACCAGCAGCCCAGGCTGCCCAGAGCCACATCCAGCCTGGCCTTGAATGCCTGCAGGGATGGGGCATCCACAGCCTCCTTGGGCAACCTGTTCAGTGCGTCACCACCCTCTGGGTGAAAAACTTCCTCCTCATATCCAACCTAAACCTCCCCTGTCTCAGTTTAAAACCATTCCTCCTTGTATTTTTTGTGATATTAAGTACATTAAGTATAATTTTGTTTTTACTTTTGTAAAACAGCTCTGCTGTGGAGAGAAACCAGTGACACTTTGTGTTCAGTTGAGAGCATCTACTGTGTTCGAGCACATCAATTAAGTGGAACTTCATTAGCAGAAATTTCCTTTTCAGTTTGGTTCATTTCTGTCATCGTATTTCTGGATCATGATTCGTGATTTTAGATCTGAAAGATACCCACAGAATGAAAATAGGTGGAAGTCAGGAGGTTATGACTTGAGAGATGTCCAGCATGAAGTTGTCAGCAGACTTTTTGAGGTACACTGCGTAAATCAGTCAGTCCATCAGTCTCAGTGCCCACCTGTATTATGGAGGAAATATCTGATTTCATATCTGCCTTTTCTTTTGAAATTCAGATTCCTGAACTGACTCTTTCCATGTGTTGCCCTGTGAATGCAGAGAGTCTCCAGTCCCACCTGAGGCCCCATGAAGCGGGAATACCAAAAATTCCTACTGGAACACATGGTGGCAGGAAGAAGCACTCCCTATGAAAAATTAATAACAATCAAGCTCTGATTTGTCAGAATGGAACTCAAATTTATGAAAAATGCTAAGGAAGGACATTGATCCCCACAGACAGGACGGGCATTTGGCAAAACCCAACAATTCCAGCTGAAATCCAGCAGAAGCGGAGAAGTAAAGCTGCATACCCACTAATGTGATTCCTATGAATGAACTTGAGCCCAACAGTAGCGTATAGGCAGAAGCCTATGTACAAAAATAGAAAGCTCTCAGAATCCACAGCTCATCTGGACAGGATTAGAGAAGTGCTCCCTGAACATTAAGCGAGTGACGTGCTAGAAAAGAATTGAATCAATTTACAGCAGCCCTGGAACGTCCCAAACACAGCAGCTCTGAAAACAACAGACTGAAAAGGAATTCATTGTCCTCTGCAGCATAAAGCAACTATTATAGGCAACAATACCAATGATACTAGTGACTGCAACTCTATCTTTGTGTAGCTCTGAAAGCTGTTAAAAACTACGTTTGGCCAATGGGTACAATGTTGAAATTGTACCCATGTGATTTTTATTCACTGATTTCACAGTTTCAGTGAAGATTAGTCAGCTTTGTCTCTGACTTGGTTTTTGGTCACCATAAAGTAGAACAATGTATAATATGTTGACAGAGGGGATGGCTGTGGGCAAATTAGGGTTTTCTTTCAGTAGAGTAACTGGGGAGAAGATGAGAGAATTATCAATACAGCTGAGTAGTGAAAAAGTCTTTCAGATATGTTGGGGCCAACATTTAAACAATGGGATATGACAAAATAGATGATGTCTGTGATGCATCATACGATTTGCCTTTTTTCCTAGGCAAACCCACAGCCCAGATCCCATTAGGGAGAGTGCTCAGAGGAATAGGACTGTATAACCTGATAGAGAAATATTGTTATACCTACCAATGTTATTCTTTCATAAACTACTTTTGGTTTAGGTAGTGAGTTTTTGAGAAAGGGGACTTCTCTGGTGACACCAATGCATTATTTCAACGTTTCATTGGCCACCTCTGTATCAGAATGAAATAACGAACTTCAACCCCTCAGTCTCCCAAACTCTGCATCCAGGAGCAAGGCAAGCATCACAGTTTTGCTTCTGAAGGAAACAAAGCAGCCACGTAAACAGTACATTATCAGCCATGTGGGAATGAACGTGGTGTAGATACTTAGAAAGGACAGATGACAATATCTGGGTTATATTTCACCTAGAGTGAAATATACAGAAAGTGGCGGATCTAGGGTTTTAAGTCTCCATCTCCACGCTTCTAGAAAGGTTACAACCGCTCTGCCCTGATCCTAGTTAAAATCTGTCTGGATTTATCTCAGTCCCTGGTATTTTTCGTTTGCATCTTGCTACTAATAAAGTTTTGAAACAGATTTCAAACAGCTAACCACAGCTTATGTTAAAACAGGAAAGATTCATCCCCTAAGAGATTCCCTAAAAGATTTATCCATATGTAAAGGGAGGTTGGAGGCAAATGGATGAGGCCAGGTTCTTCTTGGTACTGTGTAGCAATAGGACAAGGAGCAATGGCCTAAAACTTGATCATAGGAAGTTCCGTTCTAACATGTGAAGGAACTTCTTTACAGTAAGGGTGACGGAGCCCTGGCACAGGCTGCCCAGGGAGGTGGTGGAGTCTCCTTCTATTAAGATACTCAAGACCCATCTGGATGCCCACCTGTGCAACCTATGTAGGGTACTGCTTTAGCAAGGACTACCAGGATCTACTTGGATCTACCAGGCTGCAGAATACCATAATAAATTAGATGAGAGCTTTCCTTAGAGGAAAACAACTTTTTCTTAGGGAAGGAGTCTTGTTCAATCCTCTTGAGTCGTTGTCTGTGTTTCCCCACCCAGCCATCTGCACACTGAGTTTTTTTCAACGATTTCAGCAACATTTTACAGCAAGTTAGAGGTCTCTACTATATTATATTCTCATAATTTTCAGAATTAAAACCAGGTGGCTAGGTGGAGAAGGAAAACCTCTTAATTTTTCAAGAGAAGGAAAGACTGCATTGTGAGCCCAGCTCTTATTAGTTACTTAAGACTCCTTGTAAAGGGTAGCAGATATAGGTGTGCAACCTGTCCAAAGGCCAGAATTCCTGGCATATAAGAAGTGTTACATCCCCCACATCCCTCTTTTGCTGTGGCATGGATCATCTGATGTCTAATGGAGGATTATTTCACATAGTCTCAGTGCAATTGAGCTAATAAGTATATTAACACGGAATGCAGTACAGACCCTTTGGAAACTGGGTTCTACTAATGCAGCTGCTTGTGGAGTGACTAGTCTTAAGGAAAATCATTGGGTTTTGTGACATACCCCCCCACACACCCTTTGTTGTTTGGAGCTGAAGGAACATAAGGAACATCTATTTATCTGCACAGAGGTTGTTATTCCTAGAAGGTTCTCAGAAATTTCAAAAAAGACCATTATGTTTAATGGAAATAGGTAGGAACAGCATGCTCAGATTAACTAAGGTGCTTTACAGGTATGTCAGTTGCTAATTATTGGTTCCATGCACATCTCTGATGAGCCAGACAGAGCAGCCACAGCAAACCCAAACAATCAGTACAAACACTTTACAGCTTGGAGTAATCACTTCCCTTTTAGCAAGAATAAAAGGTCACTAGATATTCAAACAAAAGGGGTAGTGTATTGTTCTTCTCACAGAAGAAAGGCAGCAACCTGGAGGTTTAATTATGCATAACATTATTTGACAAATGGTTGGAATATTTTGAAGCATAGTGTTTCTAAGAAAAAATTAGGAAAGGTGGCTTGTCTCTTCTTATTCTCTGTAGTCAGCTTAGAACTCAGAGTGGGAGAAACATCACTGTCAGCAGAGACTGGGTGTTTGATTCAAATGAATCAGTGCATTATTTGTTACAGTTTTGTTTCTTGCCTCCAAATATTCCGCCACAAGTGGACAAATCCTCAGATAAGTGCTGTAAGGAGAAGGTATCCATCTTACAAAAGAAGTCCTCCAAAATTACTCTGATTTTGTTTTTGAGGGGGATTTTAATCTCCCAATTTTCCATACATCCTTTAGTCTCCCAGTCCTAACAGGTGCTACAACACATAGCTCACTAAATGTGATTTCTGCCTGAAATAATGGCAATCCAGAGATGGCTCCATCTTGGGACTTTCCATGCATCCTCCACTCTAATATTCACATGAGAAATTATTTGTTTTAAGATGAATCATGTCACGTTTTTCTGGTTTCTGACACTTAAAAATATTTTGTTTCCGCTGAGTGGTGAAGTCAGCCACTTACTATTATTAAACATCATGCTGTGTTATTCTCCCTTCTGGGTGATGATCTCAGTGGAGCCTGTACCGAATCCAGCTTTATGCTCTCAGTTCTCACACAGATGCTACTGGTAGTCTCCCATTTGTAATATCCTTGGTAACCAGCTGCAGTTGGAAGTCTAATATGTTGGATTTGCTTGTCCTCTCTTGCTGATTCCAGCCTTGTGGTTTATGGGTTGCCTTTGTGGTTTGCTAAAGGTCAGGCCCTGGACGACTCTAAATTTTCTTAAGTGAAATTCAAACACCACAGATGAGCATGTTTTCAAAGTAGTTGTCTTGGGTGGTATGGATTCAGATTTGGTTTCTGGTGCTGAGGACTCAAGTCTCCTCTCTGCTTTGGGTCAATGACCAGACACAGGTCTGCCTACCTCCCAGTGCCACCCTTTGTTCAAATCCCAGCTTTCTCTGAAATGTCGGTCTTGTGCTAGGCCCTAAGTTGCATTTTCAGTTGTACACCCCCAAGCCCTCCCACTTCCCCATGCTGATGCCAAAATGTTTATCCTCGCCTTTGGCTTGACTCAATAACTGTAATTCTCACTCTTTTTGCTGGCTTGCAGGCAGAGACTGCATCAACCATAATTCAAAATTGCGAACAGATGACTAGATTACTTACTTGAACTGCTCTCAATCATTACATCACCCTTGTACTGAAAATCACAGCACTGGCTCCCCATGTGATTTCGCATCCACTTTAGGGTTTGGCTCCAGAGCTACTGGACTTACTCACTCCAGCTGACCTAAAAGAGCTGCTTGTACCTCATAGATGTCCTCAGGCTCAGAGATCAGTCAGTGCCAATTAATTGATCATTCCAATGGTCTGACTGAAAACTGCCGGTGCCGAAGCCTTGGCTCCTCCAGCTGTACTTGGTGGAAATCCCTATGACCTTCATCCAGAGAGGGTGGGGAGGGGGAAATAAATCTGCTAATCTGTATAAATACAAAGAGAAAACACTTTCTCTAAGATGACAACAGCTTGGCCTCAGTGAGGGGAAAGCTGGGGTTTGTGTTTTATCTCTAACATGAAATTGTGTAGGTGTAATGTATATTCAGAAATTTTCCTGACTCAGGCACTGCTGTGGCTCCCAGCCAGTAGCAGAATCAAGCAGCAAGGAGCCCAGACAACAGAAATCCCCAGGGATGCTCAGAGCCTTTTGGCAACATGGGTGCAGCCAGGACTCGGTGATGAAGAGATTTTGAAAAAGCTGTTGGAAGTGGGACCTCTCCATGGTGCAGAGCTGAGTTAATTTGTCCCTCTCTCCATCAGCAGCACTGGCCATGATCCCCACGTGTCCTCCTCTTCCTCTTGGAGATACTGATAGAACAAGGGGAAATGGTTTTAAAATAAAGGAGAAGAGATTTAGATTAGATGGCAAGGAAGTTTTTCACTGAGAGAGAGGTGAGGTGCTGGAACAGGCTGCCCAGAGAGGCTGTGGATGCCCAATCCCTGGAGGTGTTCAAGGCCAGGATGGAGCCTTGGGCAATCTGGTCTGGTGGCTGGGAGCCCTGCCTGTGGCAGGCAGGTTGGAACATGGCGATCACTGAGGTCCCTTCCAATCCAACCCATTCTGTGGCTGATTCTGTGATTTTATGATTCTATGATTCTATGATTCTATGATATGATTCTATGATTTGGGCATGATACCTGAGGTGTGATGAGCAACATGTTTCCTGTCCCATTGCACAAAGCAGTACATGAGCTCACTGCACCAGAGAGGGCTTCACAGCACCATCACCAATGCATAGCCATCTCTGCTTTGCACTGCATGGAATTACCCTGTGAAACACTCTGAGCTGGCAGCCTGGGTCTTGTTTCAAAAGTAGAAATATCCACAGAATGAAAGCCAGCATTTATGACTAATTGTCCCCTTGTTCAGCAGGCTCACTAGCATGGTCAAGGCCTGCATTGTAGAGATAGAGATGATTTCTCTGTCTGCAAGTCAGGTCAGGTCAGGTCAAGACAGTGGGTCAGTGTCTCATACGGCCCTCTTTTACTGTCAGTCACACACCATAAATTCTGCAGCTGAAGGACTGAAAAGATCACAGAATCATATGATTCTATGATTCTATGATCGATAAATAATGTAAATAAAATAAAACAAAGAAAAGTGAAATTAAATGAAATGAAACGAAATGAACTACAATACAACACAGTAACTAACAAATTTGGAACAGATTGCTTTGATGGACAATTCTTAAAATATACCCCAAACTTTTCTTTGTAGATTCTAATCCCAAGAGAGGTGTTTTTCAACTTTATAGTTACAGTGCACATTTTCACTTTAGAAAAGACTATGAAGAGTACTTCCATACACCACAGAATTCAGGAATTCATACATCGCTGAATTCAGTAATTCGTACACCACTGACACACTGCAGAGGAAAGGACTCATGGGCTGTGTACAGTGATACAAGCCAAAACCAGAGATTTCCTTTTGCAGTGAAGTGGTGCTGTCCTTTTCCGTAATACTGTAAATGTAAAAGAAGGAATCAAGAGCATCTCCTGAGACGGAAACAGTTTCAAAGGGAGAACTATTGTAGTGCCTTCTCCCACACAAATCCCCACCTATCATCTTTCCAGATCCCTGTGAGGAACACAGATGGCCAGCATCCACACAACAGGCTGATGAGAGGGAGAGCCCTCTGGAAGCAGCTCACAGGTGGGCAATGGTGGTGGGTTCCATCACCCCACTGCCTCACTGGGGACAGGGCTCTCAATGGGGTCAGTGGTGGCAGCTTCAACAGCTGTCGCCTCTTGTTGCTTCTTCCCAGGTTGGGTTTTGGGTGCCCCAGAGCCCTGCACAGTTATAGTACACATTTGGCACAAGATTTGCCTCTGGACTTTCAGGTTGTCCTCCCCCTTATTAACTCTTCCCTCTTCTAAACACCACCACGAGTATTTTTGATGTCTCCCTTGAAGCTTTCATAATCACAGTAGGGCTACAGTGAAACCTCAGGAACAGCTCCATCAGCTCAAGATGTCACACAATAAATACAAAATGCTATTATCAAACAGAGTCCATATACACAGTCAGTTCGGCAGAGGTGCCTGCCTTTAGGGAGGGCCCCCAAAGACACTCTAGACAAGTTTAGCTACAAGGCTCCAGTAGTATTTCACACAGTCCTAGAAAAGGCTGCAGTAGAGTCTCAGCTCAACCAGGGAAAGGCAGGTTTTGAGTTAACTGCTGAGAGCTTGCTGGGAGTATTCATGCAACCCCCAGCCAATCCAGATGTATCTCTGTGCATTCCTACTCTACAGATGGCCAGAGCAATCCACTCCTTGTCATTTGCAATGAAGGGCAGAAGAAGAGAGGATTTTTGACATGTTTAAATATTATCCAAAACAAAGAAATTGCTCAAAAGTCAGGGATGCATTTAAATAAATTAAAGCTGCCAGCAAAATCTCATATTTGTTACACTTCATTCCATTTCATCCTGAGAGCCATCCCTCTGCAAAACATGGCAGCTCCAGTAGTTTGGTGTCCAGATGTTCCCCGTCATATAATCTGCACTGCATCACACTTTGTTCCTGATGTGGGTCCTTAAAAACAGTGAACCCAGATTCCAGGACAACCTGAGTAGAGTTTTCCATAATGAGGGGCAATTGCAAAAATGTGGTTGTTGACTTGGCTGGTGGAACACGGGCCTTTTTGTTCTCTTCTTCATCACTCTCTCTTTCTCTTTTTCAGTCCTCCAGCTGGCTGGTAATCCAGCATCATCAACATCTTTTTGCATTTTATTCCTTAAGCCATTCATATTATACACATTCCAGTTTTAAAATACAGATTTTAAGAGTGATTTGATGTGGCTTGGAAGAGTGACATGCTTACACATTTATAAAAAATTCATTAACTTGGGGAGAGGAAAAGAAAGGATTGCATCTTTTATTTTCTTTCCTTCCCTTTCCTTTTCTTCATTTCCAGCATACGAAATTATTTGCTGGTCATTTAGGAACCACAATGTCAAAATGTGGTTGCCCCATAGGGAGGAAAAAAGGCAGTTCACCCTTACTGTTTTCAAGTCAGTTGTTAAAAAGTAGCTTTGGCAAAGGCCAAAGCCAAACTCATCTTTGAGCTGTGATGTTTAAAAGATGAAGTTCACAGTTGTGCTCACTATTTTTGAGAACATTCATTCCCACAGGCCTTGCATCTGCCAGATGGTAACCAAAGGATGATGCTGTTGAGCACCTTTATTCCTGCCTTGTGAAACATCGACTTCCTGGTTACAACTTGGAGAGGCCATTCTTGGACATATATCTGATTATTATAGTTAAGCAGATACTTAATTATAAAGAAAAAAAGCAGAAGAAGTCAAAAATTATTAGTTCAGTTCAATTATAATGTATGTATGCTATGTACCTATAGCAAAGATACCCCTCAACTGTGGGCCAGGTTTCAGTACTGGTGGTGAAAACCCCATTCCAAGTTTCTGGTCTCTATTTAAAAGCTTTTAGCAGCTTATCTTATTACCAGTACGTTAAGCTCTATTCTCTCATCACTACATAAAAGGTAAATATGAATTCCTCCTCTCACACAGCAGAGGAAATTGCTCTGATCCTGGAAGCAATGAATGATGGAATCTTCAGCCACTCTCCTGATATCAGAATCATTTTTCATTTTCCAGGCTAATTCCTTCTTCAAATAGAAAGCTCCAACTTCCAGATATTGTCCTCCAGACATAGACACATCTGACAGACATTTTTAATTAAGTGTATTTTATTATGACATAATTGCAAAACCCAAGAGAAATTCACCTTCCTACACAGAGATATAATGAAGTGACAATGCATGGGACAAAAAGCAGATACCAACTAACTACTGATGCTATGTAGCCTCTTCCATTGGATTCCCTCTCTCCTCTACTTGTTGTGACACTGTATTCAAAGAGCAACGAGGTAAAAACTCAATGTGACTTCGCTTCGAGGCCATGCTACTTACAGATCTGAGGTACAGACTTAGAGGGAAGGGTGAATCTTACTGCTTTGCCCCTGTCACATGCATTTCATACTCAGAAGGCCAGGCCGACCATCAGATTTTATAAATGTGATCTGTGGTTGTCTCACGCTTGTCCTTGGCGGTTCACAAGATGACAATCTAACACCATAAGATTTCAGTCTTCCAGCTATCAAAAGTGTTGAGCTGTTGATTTCTGTTTCAGACCAAAAATTGCCTTTGAGATCTTTTATTTTTCAGGCCATCCAAAGATGACTTTGAACATCACATGAAAGAGAAACAGAAAGGACTGATTTGATCACAATAATACAATTATGCTTTTAAGGACTGTGGACTGAGCAAATGACTCACGTGCCCTGAAGTAGCAGAAACTAATAAAAGCAATTAATAAAGTCAGAGAGTTATATAGCCAGTCTGTGGCTCAGTGACCTCACATGTGAGCAATCATCTACTGGCTGTGATATTTTGGGATGGCTGGAGAATAAAGGCCAAAGAAGATTATCACTAAATTCTTACAACTGTTTTATGAACCCCCTGGTGAAGGAAAACAAGGACTAAATAAGGGCCTATCTTACATAAGTTGACAATTAAAGTCTTGGCCACCCAAACAGTAGATTCTAGTCATTCAGCAATGAAGTTTAATGCTCAAGCAGATCTTTTTTGCACAGTCTTGTCATGTTGTCTACAGCTAGTAATCATGAGTCAGGAAAAAATTCTGGGGGGAAGGGAGAACTGAATGCTGAAAAACCAGCTTGCCATAAAGCAAGACCTCTCTCAAAACAGAAATGCCAAGGAAAGCTGAACTCATGTTGGTTGATGTTACCTCTGACTTCACAGTGCAGCTTGTTATTGAGTGGAAAGCAAACACCTTCCAACCTACCCTTGTAGCAAACAAGTAACACCCCCAGAAGTGACTTTTTCCACCTAATTATATCAAATGTTTTCAGCCACTGGAGTTTGGACTCCACCATGAATCACACACCTACAGGAACACATCCCCACTCCACTTCTCTATTTCCACTAATCAGAAGCTCGGACTTGCACTGGGAACTGTGTATGTTGCCTTCTCTACTTTCCTCCAAGTGTAGCACCTAGAACACTGAGCCTGGAGCCACTTGGTCTGTGGTGTCTTCCAATTGGAACTATTCTATGATGCTATTATGTTAAGCTAGTTTGACATGGATAGCCCTGTATTATTTCCGAGCTAGGCTGGAAAATACAGAACTCGCCATGAACTCTCGACTTATTCTCTTTTTTCTACCTATATTTGTCATGCACCTTTTGTATGACATCAAGAAATGAATGGTTTAGCAGGATCTGAAATAAGAGGTGACATCTTTGTGATGTGGCGATATCAATTCAAGGGTCCTCTGTTTGCCAGATAACTTATCAAATGTTCCCAGGCTCCCTAAGAATAGAGTCAAGCCTCTGAAGGTTTCAGAAAAGGAGCTCGATGTGGGATGACCCCTCAGCCCATGGAGGGGTTTCTCTCTCCTCATTAACCACCTGAGCTGTACAGAAAGACCTGCTGGCTGACTTGGGAGACTAGAGTTGGATGGGGTGGACACCCTGGTTGATGAAGTGCACTGAGATCCCTTACCAAACATTAACTGTGGGAAGGAAGAAATGCTCAGGGTCAGGAGCTGGAGGAGCAAGTGAAAAATGGCCTCAATAGGATAGCTGCTGGAGGGAGGCTATGAGAAGCTGGGACAGGAAAACATACCATATAGGTATGGGAGATGTATAGGTAAGGACGAGACCTATAAGAGAGCAGATTGTGGGATTGTTCGTTTTCTTTAGGCCACGGGAAAGTTTAGGAAGATATCAGACATTTAATCACTTGTCCAGATTTCTGGGTGGTGGATGGCACAATTTGGAGGACATCTGAGGCAAGAGCAGAAACACAAACAGAACATCCAGGTGTCCTGGATGGAGAGAGGTAGGATGCTGTGCATCTTCTGGCCTGGTAACACTCAGGCATCACATGGTTGGCATGAGCATCAGTGCAGAGCATGGCCAAGGGTTCAGTCCAGGAAGAAGAGCTTTAAATTCTGGTTTCTCAGACAGCTCAGTCTCCAAGGAGCAGGTGGTTTTGTTGCTGTTAATTGGGCAGTTACTCTGCTCTTTTATTGGGTTGAAAATGAGCTGAATTAAGAGGTTTTTACCCTGGTATGTCTGTGACATTCTTTGTCCTTCTCAGCAGGGGAGTGACTGGCTTACCAGGAATTGGCACAGAGTAAGCTCCTTTCCTGGTACTATTTTTCTAAGCACGACTGCAACTGATGCAAAATCCCCACAGGTGACACAGCTTGGGAGGAACACTGAGACCTGCAAGTGCACTGCAAAGAGCATGGTTTTGTGGTGCTCATTAATTCGGGAGCTGAAGAAACTGAGTTTACTGTTCCACTGAATGTATTACTGAATGCTGAACTACCAAAGCAAACTGAACAAGCACTGCAAGGACTTCTTAGCCTGAAGCAAGCGTTGGGGCAGGAGTGGAGGAAAGAAACCCACTAAAAAACTAACAGAGGTTTAGTATATCCCCCCCATTTCATCATGTAATGCTCAAGTTCTGTAACCATGTACCAGAGCACTGATAAGTTACAGCCTTTCTTCAACTACAATCTCTTCAAGAAGCATTCAGTTAGGCTGAGCTGAACAAAAACTTTCATTCATTACATCCCGGTAGGATGCAAACAAGTTCACAACCTGATAATCCCTTTCAGCCCTTATTAAATCAGCTATGCACCGCAGGTGGGAAGTCAGTGGAATGGAGAGACAGCCCCGTGAACACTGCAATAAAGCATGGCTTTAGTCACTACAAAGATTTCCAGGGCTTTCCCTGCCTCTCTCAGGAGGCAGACTCCCAGTGCCCTGCAGCCGATTGCACAGCATCATGTTTGCATTATGTGGCAGCGATGATGTGTTTGTTCTTGGCACTGAGGGGCTCTGACTGCGGAGCTCTGCAGTGACAGTGGAAATCTTTCAAGCCTTGAGCTGGATTTGCAGCTTCCTCTTTTGAAATGCAGGTAGAGTACAAGACTCTTTTGTGGAAAAAAAAAAATGAAAAAAAAAATGAAAAAAAATAGGAAGAAAGAAAAAAAAGAAAAAAAAAAGAAGGAAGGGAGGGAAAGAGAGAGGGAGAAAAATAGGAAGGAAGGGAGGGAAGGAGGGAGGGAGAAAAATAGGAAGGAAGGGAGGGAAGGAGGGAGGGAGAAAAATAGGAAGGAAGGGAGGGAAGGAGGGAGGGAGAAAAATAGGAAGGAAGGAAGGAAGGAAGGAAGGAAGGAAGGAAGGAAGGAAGGAAGGAAGGAAGGAAGGAAGGAAGGAAGGAAGGAAGGAAGGAAGGAAGGAAGGAAGGAAGGAAGGAAGGAAGGAAGGAAGGAAGGAAGGAAGGAAGGAAGGAAGGAAGGAAGGAAGGAATCCACTGAGATTTGTTTTCCATCTAAAAAGAATGGATTTACAGCCTTCAGGACACAGCCCTGCTTTTCAGGAATGCTCAGTGATCAGATGCTCATATCAGAGGTCAGGCATGTCTTCCCACATGTATAGAATCATAGAATTGTAGAATCATAGAATCATAGAATGGCCTGGGTTTAAAAGGACCACAATGTTCATCTCGTTCCAACCCCCTGCTATGTGCAGGGTCACCAACCACCAGACCAGGCTGCCCAGAGCCACATCCAGCCTGACCTTGAATGCCTCCAGGGATGGGGCATCCACAGCCTCCTTGGGTAACCTGTTCCAGTGTATCACCACCCTCAGCATGAAAAACCATTCCCTCTTGTCCTATCACTATCCATCCTTGTAAACAGCCATTCCCTGTCTTTACCTCACATTTGAGGATTTGATGCTCCATTAATGAGCTCAGTGTGTGAGGAGGAGGTAGGAAGTGGATGGCTCAGAGTGGGTTTTTATTGACAACATGACTTTTTCCCACACATCCCTGTGCAGTGCAGCCCCAGGAGCCACCTACACAGCCCCGCCAGCAAGAGGCCAGCTGTGGGCAGATGTTCTGCTGGTTGGGCACAATGTGGCACTTACCCAACGTCGAAAATACCATAATTGTAACATCAGCTTATTTTTTGGTTTTCCCCACCGGCTTTTCTAGCTTGGGTCTACTTACTGCCTGCTGGTCTTTTCTTCTCTTCCCAATTAAAAACTGTAAGAGAAATGAGAACGGTTTTAGGCTCTCTTAAAAACCAAGGTGTTAAAGGGAACTATTTCATCTGAAAAAATCTCAAAAAAGCTCTTGATCTGAAGCCAGCATTTCTAGTGAGAATGTTTCCATGGTTGGTTTTTACTATTTTTTTTCCCCCCCTAAAATAAACAAAATTTCAGATCAAATTAAAAATTTCCATTCTGGCTGAAAAGCCAGTCCTTTTCAGTTGGAAAAATACTTTGATGCAGTAAAAAAAGAGAAAAAGCCTTTTGAAAAAAACACCTGACTTCTATTTAGATGAAAGCCATCCGCCTGAAAATCTCTACCCCCAAAAGCATAAGATACCAAACGTATATTCAGTTTGCATTCATGCTGTCAGGCAGAAATATCCTTTTCTCCCCAAATGCCTTCAGCTTTTCTCTCTTTTTTTGCATACAGACTTTTCTGCACACAGATTTAAGTTTCACGGTTCCTAATTTATATATATATACATACATATCTGTGTCTGTGTGTATATAAAATCACTGTGGCTTCATACCCTCAGGCTGTACGTCACTGTCTCCTCCCTTGTTGCTGGCCTTGATACTTAGGCCTTATTTGTATGAGGACATTGAGAAAAGTAGCTGGAACGAATTTGCCATGAAGTGTCTTGGGGCCTACAAACAACTACGTATGTTTAAACTTGAATTATTTGTCATCTTGGGTCCAAAGAGGTAGCTCTGTCTGGAACAGAAGGAACTCTGTTTCCAAGTTGAAAAGGCACATTTGCACACCTTGTTGTTAATGTACCATGTTGGGTAAAGTTTATGTTTCACGAGGTAAATCAGGAAACAATGACATTTCAAAATCTACAGAGATTTGAAGAAGTGCTCACATACCCCAAAGTTCTTTTTTTCCATCCCCACAACTTTATCAGTTGAAATCAGCCAAGAGGAGGTATTACCTCCTCCTGCAAGCTGTGCAGTCATTGAGATTTTAAGGTCATTATGAAAGCATTTGGCTTTGAAGTAATTGCTTCAACTTTCTATTACTGTTGTATTCTGTTTTCTCTCAACCTTCAGATGTCATAAAAGGGAACATAAAGCAAAAAACATTTCCCCTTTTCTAACAGCGACAAAGCAAGGTGAAACACCTCTCCTGGGGCTTCCACATCAGCTGCCTTCTTCTTTCCTTTTTTCACACCAACACAGACGAGACACAACTGTCTGTATTCCCAATTTGCCTCTGGCCTTTCAAAACATAGCATTTAACATAGCATACAGAAGAACTTCTTTATGGTTAGGGTGATGAAGCACTGGCAAAGGCTGCCCAGAGAGTTGGTGGAGTCTCCTTCTACGGAGATAGTCAAGACTCATCTGGATATCCACCTGTGTGACCTATTGTAGGGAACTGCTTTAGCCAGGGGCTTGGACTTGATGATCTCTTGAGGTTCCTTCCAACCTCTGTGATTCTGTGTTTCATGAGCCCATGAGCACCGTGTACAAATAGTGAATTTAGTTTGTGCTATCTTTTTATTAAATATATATGTATATAATTGTCTCTTTATTGGAAATTGCACCTCCTCTGCCTGCGTCCAGCACCAGGTTTGTACACCTCATACCTCAGAAAGATGGAACTATTTAGATGGATGTTGAAACCAAGCTTTAGTCATTTTTTGTTGTTTTTCCCAGCTGGAAAAGAATCTACATTAATATTGACAAGATTTTGTAAAAAACCCACAGTGCTTGGGAATTCGTGGTTGGATTTTTCTGAGCTGTTTTCCACCTGTACTGCCACTCTGAGGCTTGCCCTGGGGACTGAAAGGCATTTTGCCCAGTGAGGTTTGAACTTCTTTTGCTACTGCTGGGAGCCTCTCAGCTGCCATTGCCTTGAGGCTCTTTGCTTAGAGCACTGAGCCATGCTACCAAGAAAAGGGAAGGCAGGATCAACACTCCTGCTGAATTTCAGAGGATGGTGGGCCAGTTTTGTTTCTGCATGAGAAATCTCCTCTTGTCTCCAGAAATAACAACGTTGAATTTTGTCAAATTTAGGAGTGTATCTCTCTCTCTCTATATATATATGTGCGTGCTGCACAAAAGAATAAACAGTGATATTCAGCCATATCTCTAATAATGTGGGGGAGTATTTCTCTCATGTGTAACCAGCTTAGCTGTGGTAGGATTACGTTCAGTGTTCACATCACTGTTGCATGGATCCTGACCTGAGCAGAGAGTAACAGGCTCCCAGCTTGAAATGTGTTGAGCAAGGCTGATGTACAGCTAAGGGCCTGTCCTGTCATTCCCTCCCCTCATACGCATTTCATTGACATAGGGATAAAATACAGTAATTGGAAAAGGCATTTACAATGGGAAACAGAATGGAAAAATTCAAATTGAGGCCAACCAAAAGGGGGAAAAAAAAATCACCTGAAAATAGAATTGACACAATGGGAATAACTGCAAGTTCATAGTAAAAGCTACACATTTTTACTGTTTTCTCCACAGCATGGTATCTTCTCTCTGAGCTGAACAAGAGAATTTATGGAGGTCACTCATCCCTTGGTAATTTGGCTACTGTAATATATTTCACAAGTGAGAGGGAAACAGCCAGAGGAGACAGCATCTGAGAATCCAGAGCACTGGGGGAGGAGGCTTATCCAAATTTATAGCTGCCAGCAAGGATGTGGCTTTGTAATTCACAGTCACTCTTTTTCCTGTCAGTACCAAGAAATCTGTCCTGTTAATGGCCTGTGATAAATGTCCCAGCACAGATCCAAATCTCAGTGATTTTGGTGTAAAATCCTCTGAGACTGGTGGACTCAGTTCTCATTAAAAACAAAACTAATCTATATTCAAAAAGTATTCTGGGTGAACGTAATCTTTTACCTTGAACTTTTTCTTAGAAATACCTGGAACAAGTGAGTGTATGGAGTAATCTAACTGGACATGGACAAGTCCATGGATGAGTCCAGATGAGTTGCTCCATGTAAGGTACAAGGAGAGGTTGCAGGTTGGATGATCTGCTCTACTCCCACGCACAACCCATTGCAAAGTCTCTTTTGGTGGTATCTTCTTTCTGCTGCTCTGTCTTGAGATGGGATTTTTCTTCTCTATTAAAACCTGGAATAAATTAGTTGCTACTTCCGTATTTCCAGCTCTTGATGCAAGCTGGTCTGCCATTCATTTTCCATGTGTGACAGAGGGATTGATACTGAAGTTCTGTTTTCCCTTGATGACTGAGAGGAGATCCTGCCTTGCTGCCACAACTGATATTCAATAGATTAAGAGATGTCACCATTTCCAACACCCAGGCCAAAGCTAACACAAAGAAAATGAGCTGGGATATCTCTAAAAACATCAGAGATGATTAAAAAAGCCTTGATAGCAGAGTGTTTTTTTTGCCCTGGCAGTAATCTATCCAGGATTCTTCTTCCAAGCTACACGGGAGTAGTGATGTCTCAGTGTTTCCCTGTAGACTGTAGATGTCTCCAGTTGACAACAGTGGGGTGAGTGGCTTTTCCCTTAAGGATGCGATGTCTTGAAAAGTAAGGCTTCTTTAAAGCTGTGCTTAGTAAAGGTGTTTGGTGAAATCTTTGGGTAAGGGACGTAAAGCACAGGACAGCTTTAATAAGCTTTTATATGTTCAAAAAAGGATTTGTCCTTAATGGTCTTTAGAGATCGATAAAAGATACGTAAAATTCGTGAGTTACATGTGTGTTACCTGAAAGCTCATGGAGAAGTAACAGTGTCAGAGGTGAGCAAGGCAAAGGATATCAGGCTGTCAATCTTTTGATGTAATTTATTGCATAGAGGTGCATGACTATTTAATGCAGGTTGCAGGGTTTTCACAGTGTCAAAATGAGACCTTCTCTTCACTCCACGTTGAGAATACACATATATTTAAGTTGGATTCAAGGGTAGGAAAATAAAAGGAAGAATAGGGAAGTCTAAGCCGCAGAGAACATGCAGTCTTTGGGGTTTAGAAAATACATTAGAGTAGGAAGTGGAAGTAGAAGCCAGGCAAGTGCTGGCCAAAGCTGGATTTTATGAAACAAACCAGTCAACATTTTCTTTTAAAACTTATTACCAAAAAATATCACATGGATAACACCTTCCATTAAATGCACCTCTTTTTAGTGGAAAAGCTCTACCTCTGGAATCAATTATACAGGAAGTCAAATTGCTCAGCGGCAGTTTTGGTCTTAAAATATCTACGTATTAAAGATTTGATTCCCAGCCTGCACATCCCTCCTGCACAGCGGCCTCTGCTTGATAAGATTATATCTATTAATTAAGTCATACTAATGAGGACAGCAAGAAAGGGTTTTCCCATCTCTCCCACTATATTTCAAGTGCTGCCAATGTCAGCTCACCCTGTGTCTGCCTCCAGCCTCACTGTCTGCTGCAGTTCTTTGGTAGGGGGAGGAGGACTTCAAGCAGCAAGTCATAAATTGCCAGACATCCTGATATTAACAGGATAATCCCCCTGTTAGAAGAGGATTTCCCCTCGTCTTGTGAGTGGGAGTAATGGTTCAGTGCCTCCTGGTTTCTCTTTGAAGCATGTGGGAGAGGAGCATCCCTTGTTGCAGCCCAGCTGTGATCCAGGACCAGCGGTGGAGGATGGAAAGCGATCCAGTCCTGAAACACATGCCTCAGCTTCCTCACATCTTACAGAGTGACAGCATGGCCACTCACTGAAACAAAAACTATGTGGTCCCACCTTCATCTCATTCCTTTCTCTTCTCTGAGACAGCACGGTGACCGTTACAGTTAGGTGCATTTCTGCCCTGTGTTGCTACACCAGGCCTCCCTCTTCTATTTGGGCTTGGGGCCCCCTGGGCCATCTCTCACCTCACTTTAGAAATGCATGACATAACTGCGAACTCCATCAGGGCCTCTAGATGCTCTCACACTACAAATATTACGTATACAAAATCCTTTAAAATCCTTTTCTTTTTAAAGTTTGCCCAGTGGTCTGAGGTTTGGTTCATTAATAAAAGAAACCTGGATGGCAGCAATGGCAGGGCAGCAGGCCCCACCACCATGGCAGGAAGCAACAGGCCTTTCAAAAACAAACAAGCAAAACAGAGGAGAAAATTCTCCTCGGCAGCGTCCCTGGGAAGCAATGGAACATTTGAGTAAGGTCTGTGGGGATCATCATCTCCCAGTCTGGGGGGTGGAAATGCTCTGAGGACTTTTTGCTTTATTTTTCCCTCTTCTGGCCAACTTCCTATGTATAGGATAAAAATAAGCCCAAAGTCCTCCTCCTTCCGTCCATTTCATTAAAGACATCCCTCTGTGTAATAACAAAACACAGAGGAAGTGACACAGACCGAAATACAAGAACGATAATTTTCCTAACACAAATAAGCAGGCAGAGGATCTCATCTACGGAAACAAGTGAGCGAAGGCAAAGCCGCAGATGAGCCAACGATGAAGCCAAATGCTGTGCTCAGTGATGCACGTCCCCGTCTGGGAAAAGCTGAGAGGTCACCTCACGTGGGCCCCCAAGGGAAGGGTGGGCCTCCATGGTGGGAAGGCTCCTTGTTCTCACAGGGACCGGACCTGCTCCCAACCAACCTTTGTTGGATCCTTCATGGTGGCTCAGAAATGCCCGGCAAAGCCACGAAGCAGAAAAGCACAGGTTAACTGGGCAACAGAAGCCTTCCAACTCCAGAAGAAAATGGCTGGGCTCGTTTCACTCTATTATTTGCCATTTGGAGTCACTGAGGCTGCCATTCTTCCAAAATAACCTCGGCCCAGATGTTTATTTATCTAGAAACTCGTAGTGGATATTTGCAGTGCTGTAGTTCTGTTTGAAAAGTTTCAATCATCAAATGAAGGAGAGGGAAAACAAAAGCAGATCTCTCAGCTGGCCAGTCCCCGCTGCAAGAAGGGAGCAAAGAAAACAAACCATTTGCGAACAGACCGGAGGCCGAACGTTTCTTGCTGTAAATGATCAGTGAATATCTCTGAACACTAAATCAATCCAAGGAAGCCAAGATCATTTTGTAAATGGCTTGTTAAGTTAAAATGAACCATATTCATAATAAATAGTCTTTGAAACCATTCTTTCATGCACGATCCATTTTCACAAAGTCATTTTCATAGGTAAACAGCCAGGCCCTCTCTGCCCAGGAAGTCAATGGCAGAGATAAGGAGGAGACCCGAGGCTATGTCTGTTTTAGAAAATTAAACACAGCCGGGACCACTCTTTATCCTGCAGGCCAATTGGCACAGAAATATCTGCATCCATTCATTAAGCTCTCCTGCTTTCCAAAACAGAGCGACTCTATCCACGCTGCCAACTGGGAACAGTCCCTGGCTGTGCCGATTGCTGAACTGCTCCTGAGAGCTCTCTGGAGGGATGCTAGTGAGCTAAGGCCAAAAGCAAGCAAAGGGACCAGTCTGAGGATCCAAATTATTACATGTGGAGTAAAGCACCTGGGAACGCTCCTTTGCGTGATGTGATTCTATAGTGTACACGTTGCCTATGAGTTTGATGTCAGTGCCTTGAAGAGGTGCTGTTGCATTTGTGTCTTATAGCCAGAAAACTTTGCATCTTCACTGGTATCTTGGCTCCACATACCCACCTCAGGGAGGAGAGGAGAAACTGGTTAGAATTCAGCATGCCTAAGGGCCTCACATCTGTGTTTTCCTTTACCACTGTCACCACTGCTGAAATGGACACTGGGGACACAGTGCTTGCAGACAGAGGTTCAAAATCCATGGTTGCTAGAAAGCAAAATTCATAATCCTTGAAAACCACAGAAATTTAGGCACCCCTGCTAGGAAGTTGAGCATGGTGCCTTATCTCTGTTAGCCAGTGCATTAACAGGTAACAAAGCTCATACTTCACATTAACAGTCCTCTTAGGGAATGTCTCAGTGGCACAACCACCTATTAACTGGGGAAAGAATGGGCGGGGAATCCAAATGTTTGACATCCACACATTTCCCACAGTGATCATTAAACTAAACCACTGAACCCCCGCTCTGGGACCCAACGGGGCTATGTGTTCACCTCAGCAGGCTTTGAGAGATCCCTCGTTTCCTCCGGCTTAATGAATTATGCAAGTCAAGAGGGGTTGGACAGAAAGGTGTGAATAAGAAGCCTACTAATTCCCCACAGTAATCACCTGCAAAAGTGTTTAGGAATAGCATCTATCAGGCACTAAAAAGAGAAAGGGAGCCTGCCAGGGTAAAATATCTACAGCTTTTCAGTGTGAGACAAGGGGAATTCTGAGCCAGGGAAGTGTCACCTTGACATGAATCTACTCTGGGCACTGAACACACAGCAGTCATCAAATTGCTTGCTCACAGTCCCAGGGTTTCTCCTGCTCATATGGCATGCACCTGCGCTTTGCTGGAAATCCATTTCAATGCATGTGAGAGAGCCCCAGCTTCAAAGCAAGCCTTGTGATTTTTGGTTCCTGTGTGTGAGAAGGGTATTAATACATGTTGTATTAATAGATCATCCGCTTACATGCTTCCCGTCTTAAATAAAGAAGATATTGGATAAAACTCTTTTTCCCGGTACCTACAGACTCCTTGAATGTTTATAGTAAGAGGCAAAAGCAAGACGGCAATGGCAGAAATTGACTTTGTAATCCAAATAAATATGAAACTCAGCCCTTAACATAAGGATGGTTTGGAGACCGGTTCATAACTGAATTACAGAACATGGCTGGATAATTGCTCTCTAAATTGGCTGAATCCAAGCCCAAAATTGAATGTTCATGCTTTTTGTGGAAGCTGGGAATCGGAGCCAAGGTTTGTTACTCCATCTTGGGTTAATTGGCCTCATAAGCCATTTTGTCAGGCTGGAAAGTCTTCCTCATTTCCCATTTACACAAGCAGGGCTCTCTCCTCATCACCCTGCACGTGGTACCTCCAGAGGACAGGAGACAAGTAGTGTCCCCAAAACTGGATCCACTTATGTCTCCATGTTGTCTTCTTTCTGCCATGAGCTGGAAGTCCAGTGATCATCTTTTCCAACATCTCTTTTTTTTTTTTAAACTGAAGGTTCATATGAATAGATTGAATAAGCATGGTACTGGACAGCTTTATTTCCCCTCACTATCCAACCTTTCTCTGAAATGTTGAACTCCTGTTGATGTCTTTGCTCTAAGACTCCACAGGACATTGCTGTGAATCATTTTGGGATAAATGTAGATGTTGGTTGGAAATTTTTGATCTATTTTTCATCAGAAAAACACAATGCCTAGTAACCAAAACATGTAAAAACATTGTTTTCAGTTAATCTCCTGACTCAAAGTATGTTGAAAAAAGAAATGACCGAAGTGCTATGTTCTGACACAAAAGGAAAATTAATGCTTTTGCTTTGTGAAAATCAGGCTCAGTAAATTAATCATAAATTAATAAATAAAACTAAAAGTTACCAAAGCAAAAACTTTTCTAGTTACTGACATCACAGATTTCACTTGGTTAGTACAAGTAAAACTTCAAAACAAAACAAAACAAAGCATGAATTTTTAATTTTTCAGGTTTTTGTTTTGTTTTGCTTTTTGTTATTCTTGTTTGTGTGGTTTACTTTTATATTTGTTTTTAATCTTGTTGGGTTTTCTTGTACATACATGGCAGGTGGCTAGACTGAAGCGTGTGAAATATTGCAACAGAATAGCACAGATACTTTCTGCCCAGCTGTAATACGGACATACTATAGGGCAATGCTAACAATTCTGCTTATAACTATACCTCAAATGAAAGCACAGTGAAGGATTCAATGGAAAGGTAAACTGGCCTCAGAGAGAATAAAACTTCACTTGGCATTTGGCAGCACAGTCGGTGCTGTCTCCCACTGAGGGAAACTGCAATTGTCATAACATGCTGACCTTGGGGGCTTCAGCCTTGCCAGGAGGTCCAGCATCTTTTATAGTCAGTCCACTTTCTCTAACACAGTAAAATTCATCACTAATCACAGATATGCATGTCCTGCTGGCCTCTTTGATCTTCACATTTTCTATCCTTTTTGCTTTCCTTGTTTATTGGTCACAATGAGTTATGGCAGCCGTATACTCTATATATATTGTCCAAAACTCCTTAGCTGTCCAACAGATCATGGAAAGTTCCCAGGAAAGCTCTCTAGTTGAAAAGTAACAACTCTGCAACATAACTCTCAGCGCCATGTGCAGTAATTCATCAATAGCACTTCTTCTGTAGAAACCTATGGACGGATCAGTTACAACAGCAGGGCTGTAATGTGACCTGCCAGATAGATGGAGATCCCCACGGAGAATTCACCGGCTGCACAAAAGAGAATAGAAACTCCTCTAGTGTTTCTGCAAAGAGGAAGAGAGCAGCATTTGGGTTAGTCTGGGCTGAGTATAACAGGAGTCCCTCTCCACTCCGCACCAGTCTGTGGCATAACTGAAGTTCCTAGAAATAAATGAGAAGTAAAATGAAATACAATTATATATGTGTGTATAAAAGCCAACAGCTTCCCTTTAGTATTTCCACTGACATATTAAAGAAAATAATATCCATGTGACTGCTCCATGTGTTAGGTTTTCCTTAGTGCTGTGCTAACAAGGGGCCCCTTTATAATGGGGGAGTCTAGCCAGGATGCGGCCCAACATCTGCTTGAGGATCTTTCTGAAATAACGTGCAAGACTCACTCTTTGTTTTGTTTGTCTGTGTGCAGTGTGCCTGAATGTTTATCTGAAAAAAACAAGCCGGTGTATTGAGGCACTGGCTGTCTTCATTTATTGTCATTTTCATTTTAGAGGATGCTTTTACTCTAAAAGAAATGAGTACTTCAGCATGGTGTGGCAGTGGTGGCCAAGTGAACTTGATAAGAGGGCAGTGATGGCCAAGTCTGAGCATGGGAGGTACGCTGAGAAATGTAGGACTTCTTTCCAATGCTTTTATCCTTCCCGTGATTTCTCAGTCAAGAGAGTGAGCCCAGATAAGCAGAAGAAAGTCATAACGCACATTTTGAAGAAAACAATGTTATATTAGTATGGGTTAAAGCAATGCACTTAAATTGCACACGGCTCAAAAAAACCAAAACAAAACCCTGAGACATTGTCTCTCCCACTTAGTAGCTGGCTAAAAATATAGAGGATTAAGAGTCAATTTGCATAATAGAGATAGGTCACATGAAGTTTCGTATACATGAGTGTTGCTCAACATAGTCACAAAATCTGGGAAACAGAATGACTCATGAAACAACAAAGTTTACAGACGATAGGATCTCATTAGAATCTCATGACACTGAGTGATTCATCAACTCATTGTTGATGAGGTCTCATGGCACCAAAAGAAATTCAGAGTTGATAAATGCAAAGTAATGAGTATGTGATAAAAATAACCCTAGCTATATGTATATTACAAGAGACTTAATTAGCTATGACTGTTTACAGGCATTCTGTGTTTTGTGGATAGTTCTCTGAAAACATTAACACAGTGCTCAGCAGTCATCAGAAAGGTTGATAAAGTGCCAGGGAGAAAGAACAAAGAACAAAACAGTAGAAATCTGGGTTTGTTGCTGTGTGTCTCAACTAAGGCATGCCTTATAGACATACCTCCCTTAAAAGAATACTACAGAACTGGAAGATCTGCTGAGAAAGTCGAGTGAAGTGAATTCACCCTCTCACTGTCCAGTTCTTCCTCTCTTTTGCACTGGATTTTCTGAACAACAGAGCTCCCTCAGCACAGTTCTGGAGCAAAACTGAAGAGACACTGGGATAAACAGGAAGCCTTAGTACTTTGACTGGTGCCCTCTTACAATATTTCTGTTACCATCAGCCCTTGCAGGACTCATTTCCATGCTATGCAGCACAGCCATGGCCACTACAAGCATAGGTTCTACATTCAGTAACAACACTGGGATACTTGAGGTTTGGGATTCAGTGATAAATCACATCATTTCTCTACTTGGTGTTAGCATTTCTCCTGTTCTGGGAACACAGCACGCACCAACCACTCCAAAGGAGAGAGTAGTAAAAGTGATAGAAGGTTGTGACTTCTAGGTATTGTTATTCACCACACTGCCTGACCCATGTAACACTGCACTCTCTCCCCTAAATCTGACTATTTTCTTGAGAAAGCACAGCATTTTATAAAATGAAGAGCAGGTAAAGAATAGAATAGGATTTCAGAGCCAGAGGGTAATGTTGTATGAAGGGGAAATGTGAGAATTAAGAAGAAAAATTGACTGGGGAAAGTTGCTGAAAAACATTTGCCAGATGATGGAACTGGTGGAAAGCAGATAAAGACTTTCATATTAAAAAAAAAAAAGTTCACAAAAAATATTCACTATTTGTCCAATAGCCTTCATAGAAATTTCTTTTTCCCTGTAGGTAAAAATCTCCAGATTTTTCATATTAGAACATTTCTTCCACTCTTTCCTTGCCATCATTCTTCTTTACTCAGAACACGGTAGACACTGAGGAATTGTTAGTGTAAAAATGTCTTCAATCTGTAATTTTGCTGACACTACTTATTGAGAAATTTCCTCTTCATCCAGTTAATCATGTAGCTCTTGCACCTTGACAAAGAAGACTGTACACATGTATGAAAGTTGCTTCCAATGAGTTCTTGGGTCCAACAGATTTTGTGCTGGATTTGCCATATTTCCAGGGATTTATGGTAAATGCATCAGGACTGCACTAGAATCTAGAAGGAAAAGATACAGAAAAGGCACATGCCTAAAAAAAAAAAAATTAAATATGGTGAGAGAGAAATAATAGTTGAGGGGAAATATATCAGAGCACTCCATGTAATAAAGAATGAGAAAAAAAAAAAAAAAAAAAAAAAAAAGAAGATACGGATGCTCTCACAGGGATGCTTTAAACCTCTCAGGGTTAAATGCCAGGACTAGTATCAACACTTTACAAATCATCTCTGGCACTGGGCTCTTGAGAAAGGAATAGCCCAGTAGATCTGGCACTAGGCTGACTCATCAATGAAACATCCTGAAGTTGGCTGTCCCACCCCTGCAGGTGTCCAAGGCCATGGCCCCTGGGCAGCATGAGCTGGTGGGGTCATCCAGCCCCCAGCAGGGGTTGGGACTGTTTGGGCCTTAAGGATCCTTCCAACTCAACCATTCTGTGATTCTAAGTTCACAAGTAGGCTGGTAGGCTTGGTTATCCTGGAGGGCCCTGATCAGTGTAATCCTACTGCTAGATCCCAGCTGACCACATAGCCTTGGTCCTCATTTTCTATTCACTGCCCCTACATTCCCTTGACCTTCAGCTCTCCATGTCTAAATTTTACAAACAGACCTGCCCCATCCATGTAATCGAAGAGAAGTAACTGCAGCATGCTGGGACATCCATCGTCTCCTGCAGGGTTGTGCTTGCAGATTGCACAGATCACTCCAGAACAGATGGGGGAGGTTTCTGCCTGCATCCCCGAGCTGAGAGCAAGAGAGGAATATTCAGATTAACAGAAAATATAACAGTCAACATATTTCAACAATGATCTTCCTCCAGGGAGGCATGCGGTCCAGCTCAGGGAAATGAGAAAGAGTGATTTTTTGTTTAATTTTAAATTTCAAGTAATAGCAGTTCTCTGGCTTCGTGTGCAGGTCACTAGCAACACTCCCCCATGACACAAGTTTGCAGTTCCCACGTCTCTGACTCACTTGACTGTAATATAACCTGAAGTAAAATGCAGTAAGACCTGACATACATTTGCACGAAGGGCTCTTTTCCTTTTCCAATGGTATGAACTAGGCTTAACATGGGCATAAATGGCAAAGCCTATGCCTTATAAAGGTGTATGAGTGCAAATAACATCCAGCCCCATCAGTGTGTATGCCATTGCAGTGGGGAAGGACTTGAGAATATTGACCTTGGGTAAAGACAGGAAGAACTCAGAGAGAAAAGAGGTGGAGAGGAGAACTGGGAGTAAGCAGAAATAAATCAATGCCAAAGCAGAGCTGGAACATATGCATTCCTGAAGGCACAAGTCTGAAATAACAATTTAATAATAACACAGTGTAAAATCAGTAGAGCATTAACAACGTGACTTAGGGACTGAATAGATGGCAGCACCAGAAATGTTAGCCACAATTGTTTTGTTCTGCTCTGGTCATTAATGAGAAGTCCTCACTCTATGAAGGGATGCTGCTGAGGCTCCATAGGGATGGCTCCAAGTTGTGATACATTTCAGCATTTGTGTCAGTGATCTCTGGAAAAAAAAATGGAGCATTGCTACTAATAACATGTTGAAGGATCTCTGGAGGGTTAACTGGGGAGGAGCACAAGACTATGACCCATGACTCATGTGACAAGCCAGGTCAGTTCAGGGAAGATGCTAAAAAATGATCTGAATGTGAAGGCACAGCACCAGGAACAAAGAATACAAGCCATATTTGCAACAGAGATTTTCTCCTGCCCCAGGTAAACTCTTCATTAAGACACTGCCTACAGAAACTGCAGGTGTTTTGCTCCTGGGCAGGGCATGATGGTGGACGCTTTGATGGCTTCGATTTTAAATGTGGTTGGGATGGAAGGAGATACGCGTCACTGAGCACCTGCAAACAGTTTTCCAGTCTGATTGCCTTTTATGGCTCTGTGACATCAGGAATTCATGCATTTTTCTCTGCTTAAGCTAAGTGTCAAACTTTTCCACTGTCAGCATGGACACCCGGAAGGAGATTTTAGGCTCAAGAGCATAGTTCTCCTCTAGGAAAGCAACAGAAGAGCATGAAAAACTCTGACTGAGAACTGGAGGCCCATCTCTGCCCAAGGTTATCAGGAAAACGGTCGAAGATTCTTGTATGGATAATGATAACAGAAATGGATTGTGACTATGAGGAAACTGTAGAAGTTGCAGCTGAGGAGGGTCACCAGTGAGAGCCGTACAGACCTGTGATGGCAACAGATTTATACATGATTTCTGAAAGGAAATGAGTAGTGAGGTGTTGACATTCACAGATGACACAGTGATTCCAAAAGGACAAGCTTACCTGTGAAGAACTGCAGATTACTGCACTCAGAGATTGATGCTACAGTAGCAGATGAAACTGAATGCAGATAAAGGCATAGTGGGGGGAAAAAAAACACTTTACATATAAAATGATGGACTTGGAGCTGACCAGTACAGTTCAGAAATGGAATCAGAAATTAAAGCAAATAGATTGCTTAAATGGCTGCTGAATTCTTATTACTATGCAAAATAATAAAAACAATGCAATATCAAAGCTAGCAGTTGGCAAACCCAAAAGAAAGAAGAGGTGGTGGACAATGCCCAAGAACCAATCCACTTGGAGAGAGTTCCACTCTGAGAGCCCTACGTATAGCGGTCACTGGAAAGGAGATTGAAAGAGATTACATGATAGCGGCACATAAATACCTTTGAGTGAAGAAACACCAAATACTTGAAAACTCAGTAGTCAGAAATTGAAAGGCACAAAAAGAACTGAAAACCAGGGAAATTCCAATTAAATACAAGGTACAAATTTCTAACATTGTGGTTAACCACTGGAAGAAACTACTAAAGGGAAGTGGTGGACTCTCCACCAGTTATTGCCTTCACACCAAAAAAGTCTATCTTCCTGGAAGACCTGATTTGGTGAAATGCAATATATTGGGCTCAGCACAGGAGATCTGGATGTACTCCAAGGGCTTCAGGTATTCTAGAACTCAGGTTAAGTGATCTTACTGTCTTTTCAGGCCTTTATCGGTTTAACTCCTGCAGGAGTCTGTTTTATGCAGGCAGACTGCAGGGTGAACTGAAATGGCGAAGGTATGAATGGAGCTGGATTGAGTAGCCCTTCTCCAGGAAACTCCCCATAAAAATAGCTTGGAGAGAGTTAAGCTTTCAAAGATCAACCTATCAAAAAGCAATCATAGTAAAACACTTTAGAAAATTACACTGGTAAATCAGTTTATAGACACAGAAACACAGTTAATATTCCTCTAATGCCCATAGCTCTGAGCCATTTGTCCCCAACACTTTCACAGTGAACCAGAAAACTGCAATTTCATGCACCGTATTAATTTCCAATGCAAATGGAAAAAGTACAGATGGCCCATACATGGCTAGGAAACCACTTCCCACCTCTTGCTTTCAGTCCACTAACCAACACAAGTGCCTTCCCTCAAGAGCGCGGTGCAACAACTCGCTGCTTCTCCGTCTCCTTATATATTTCACAGCAGTGCTCTGTTGGTTTTTTTCCATTGCAAATGTCACCACAAAACACATAGCTACTGCTTTTCAAACCACACCAGAGCAGCACCACCTAGGAGCACCTCTTGTGCTCACCTTAAAGAAGGCTTCACGCTGTTCAAGCTAAAGGATTTACTGTAATTATATCTGCGGCAAGAATCTGTGATGAATTATGCAATCCTTGCAGCTACAGATGAATTGCACCAATGGATCGGGAGGGTGTGGGGTCAGAGTCAAGCTTAGAAATGGAAAATGCATACTCCAGTGTTTTAAAATGTTTAGGTTTAAAGTGGCCAAGATTTCAGAATTTCAAGCATATTTTTTTTAATCTTTGTTTAAGCCGGGATTTGGGGAGGGGATTGGTTTTGGTATTTAGATTATTATTTTTTTCTGTAACAGGATTATTCTTTTCAGTAACTGTTAAGTCACCACAAGCTTGTTGCCTTTTTTGTGCAGGAATCAGTTAAGCATCACAGATAGAGAAATATTATTACAACCACTTCACAGCCTACTTTGGCCAAGACTGGGACAGGAGTGCTGACTCTCAGTCACCTGCTTTCACAGCTAAGCTAATAAAGTGGGTAGAAAGCTAATAAACGGGGGCACCATGTACATTAACCTTCATATAACAGCACTTATCCTGTGCTTGTGCTATATGCAGGAGGTCAGAGGACAAGATCACAGCAGTCTCTTTTGGCTACAAGGCCAAGGAGCATGAGGCAACATTCAATATCCTGCATCAGCTTTGATTAACTGTTCTGCAAGATTGAAAGCAACGCAACCAGAACTAATGTGCACTGTGGGCAAAAAAGATGTCAGAGCACAGCTCGTGATGGTGAGGTTTCTAATGCATAAATACTGAATGGGAGTCTTGGCTGTGCGGTTCATGAGACCCTTTTGGAACAGTTCATCAAGTCCCCAGACCATTCTGGCTAGGGCTCTTACAGAAAGTCAGGGACCACTGGGCACTGTAGCTTCCTTCAAGTCTCTTGGTGACCCCAACCTCTACCTCTTAAATATACAAATACACATATATATATATAATCAGATTCTATACATCAGCTGCTATTGAGCAACGAAGTTTTTAAAACACGCAAACAAACTTTGTACAAGCTCCATAAAATAGCTCTGCTTTTTCTGGTATTGATTTTGCTTATTTTGAAGTTAAGCATATCCATAAATATGCTCTGTGCTCCCTTGAGGTAAGTCTCATAAGGTATATTAAAAAAAAAAAAAGAGAGAGAGGAGGAGGAATTTTTTGGCAGCAATTACCATCTCAGATAACCTGCCTGGGGTTGGGAAAGTGTGCCAGCAATCTGCTCAGAAATAGCTTTCATTCGGGCTGTTTATTTTCATATGCTTTGTCTGACACTTTACTGCTGTGGCTGGGTACTTAACTGTCAGCTTCCATTAAACGCTTTGTCAGCTGTTCCCACTCCAGGCAGAAACCAAAATTATCATTCATCTCCCATTATTCATTAAAGTCAACCCTCTGGCAGGAAGCAAGCAGGATGACAAAGGAAATCGTCCTTGTGCCAAATGGTGAGATTTCTTCAGGCTCCTTTGCTCCAGTGTTCCTCCATCCCTCATCCTCTCTTTCCCGTTTCCTCTCTGGACTCCGCAGTCATCTCGCTTGTGTCAGTTAAGTGGGGACCCAACCTAATGCACTTTGAAGTGAAACTGGGTGTCTGAACTATGCTGCAGCAACCCCCAGAATTATGGATATTCTGCAGGAGAATAATTTGTTTGGTTCATATTGTTTGGTTCATATTAATTTGAACTATCACAGCATCTCTTGCTATGGCAAGATAATGGGTACGATATATACATGGGATGCTAAAGGAATGGGGATAATATCTTGCTTTGTTGCTTTGTAGTGCATTGATGGGTAAATTTTTTAAAAAGTTCTTAAACCAAGTTTTCCAAGTTCTGATACATAAAGAGAAATAAAAAAGGGTTTGAGCAATCTCAGAAAAGGCAAAATAAAACATGTCATTTTGGGTCAAGTGGAACATTTTATGATGTCCCAGACTGAACCTTCCTCTTCCAAATTGAAATGCTTGGTCCAATCCAAACCAATGAGCCTGTCTCCCCACTATTTTAGCTTACCCTTTGAACCAAGGAATCCATTACATGCACTGCTCTAATTATGCTATGGTTTCTTTTAATAAGCAGATGTGGAACAGTATAATCGTAGCCCCAGGCTACTGAAATAGTGGACTCCAGTCTGGATCTGGACATCACATAAATTATCCCTGTGCCTTGCCAGTGTCCCAGACATAGGACATTTCACACGTTCCTGAAGGAGATCCCAAGTTTTTTACCATTTATGTGGGGTCTCAGCCAGCAGCTGCAGGGCCCTGTCATAGAGGAGGTGCACACCACCAAGCTGGACTAGCACAGGTAAAGCCAGTATACAGATCCCTGCTGAGTATCCCACACCAAGAATTAGCCAATTCCAGTAAAATTACCTGCTGTTCCTTCATTAAAAACTGAGGGCCTTGTCCTCCAGATTGCAAAGAGTTCACTTTAAAAGTAATAAAAGCTCTCTGAAACAAAAACAAGTGTTTGCAAACAGACCTCTGTTGCTGTTCTTCCTGAAGAAAAACATTAAACCCTAACATATTTGTTCCCACTCATGCTCCTGAGGTTTTCAACCAAAGTCTTGAAGCTGTCCAAGTAGCTCATAAACTGGAGCCCCTTTCTGATTCAAGTGTGCCCTCCTGTTAAAATTTTGGGAAATGGGATGATTAATTGATTTCCATCATCGGTCTCCCCATAAGTCACAAGCCAAGCTGCTATTTCAAGTTTCCATCGACAAAGATTTCATTATAAGAAGCCATAATTTTTAACCGGCGCTGTGCAAACTTTTTAGTCTTCAACCTGAATTAGGCCCATATGTTTCAGAAAAACGCAGAGAGCAACTTTAGTGGGGAGGAAAGTGGTGAGGGGAGGGGAAGGGAGCAACTGGTCTATCTCAGTGGCTGAACAAACTTCCACCCACATCAGAGCATAAAGGGGCTCTGAATTGCTCGTCTTAACCCTTATCTAAACAAAATAAATCAAAAATACAATTTTCCGATTGACGCTGAAGGATTTGCTTTCTTAGCCAAAAAGCAATTTTAAACTCCCTTGCTGAGTAAGCTCTGCCCAGATACTGAACTCCGCCGAGAGCTCCTGGAGTCCAAGGTGGTATGGCTTAATTCGTCTTCTCGTGTTCTGCTTTTGGGACAGCAATGTCCTCAAATAGCACCTGTCACAGGATGCAGTTGAAACCACAGCTAAGTGCAGCTTGTATACCTGATGACTGGTAGATGGGTTCCACAGGTATATCAAAAAGACAGGAAAAATGGGAGAAAAGCAGCATTGCTGTTCTTATTTCACGGGCTAGGTGTATTCCAGTACATAAACCAGTGCCAAGCTATGAGTTTGGGAACCTGCCCAAATAATCTACACTGTTTTAGGGTTTAGTCCAGGCCATGAGCTAGGGACTGTTCCTGATAACAATTCTGAGACGGCTACCCAGTTCAATCAGCTCAAAGCAAGGAGAGGGACGTGAAGATACAAAGCATATGGAGCTGACCTGTTTTATTTAACTGGACAGAACTCTCAACAGAGTAGAGGTTTCATCTTCACTGTGGTTCCCAATGAGAGATCTGGAGGTTGGGAAACTAAGAGCCACTCCTGTCGTGATAAACAAGGTCTACTTTGACCATGTTGTTGTTGGACCTGAAAACACCCTCTTTGCAGCTCTTCTCCTATCAGCATATATCTTTGAGACCTTTAGTAATGTCTGATCTGTTGTTGTCTAATGGGAATCCACTGGGTGACAAAACTGGAGAACAGCAAGATCACTGGGAGGAAGAACAAGAAGTACTAAGGCAATAGCTCAAGTAGTTACCATTAAGCTGTGTGGACAAGTGCTCTGGCCAAACTGAAAACTGCTGGACATAGGAATGGAAACTAAGAAGTCTGGCAAATAATTTCATTTGCATTTTTCATCTGCATAACAAAGATAATTAACATCAGCCTCTCTAAAATGTTCTCTGCAAGCTGTAGGAAGAACAAAATGTACAAGTGCCAGGTAGTAAAGCTCACACAGCTTCTTGCCTAGAATGCCTTTTACGCTCCAGCTGTCATAAATGAAGGTTACATCATTCAACAGCATGGGAAACTTGGAGGTAAAATGCAAATTCAGAATGAATAAAAGGACCAAAGAGATGTGAAGTCCACCACTTGCACTGCTAGGTGTTCCCAATGCTTAACTGAACTGCTAAAAATGTTGGCTTTGTTTTTCATCAGAATTTGAGTCCAGGTTCAGTTTCATTTTCTACATTTTATTATGTCTGTCTGTGTTTGCGCAGGACCTCTTCAGCACTGTTGTTTTTTCCCTTCCTTCTTCATAAATAAACCGTCTCAAAACTTTGACTTTTACAAGCATGACAGATCAAATCTTCCAATGCAACACCTTTTCTCTGGCCCTTATTTTCCTGCCATTTTCTGCATTTTCTCTATGCACCTTAGAGGCATGCCTAGAAGCCATTGCCCATCTTGAAGCAAGGTGTAATCAAGCACACAGATCCACTCTGGGGACATTCATCTCAGGGTGCCAGTTCACATCCCATCTCATGGTTCGGAGGTGGAGCTGCTCTTCCCTGAACCTCCTGGCATAGGAACTGTGCTCAGACCAGCCTCTAGGCTTCTCTCCAAATTTCCTCCAGGTTTCTCTTGCATTTTTATTCTCGGGTAGTTTTGTCCAAAGGCACGCTCCGATCCCAGGGTTAGCAACCCTACCTCAGCACACTCTTCGGTGATGTCTGAGTCTTGGGAATTGCAGTCAGTCAGTAGCAAGAGGGGAATTCAGCCAACCCTGTTAGTTCTGGAGGCTGACCTTGCAGGACAAATCTCCGTGGAGCTGTTTTTGCATCTCCGGTGCTGGCACACAGACATGTAATGTAGTATATGCCCTTCCCTCTGGGACACTCCTCCATGAGTTCATTCCTGGCTTAGCTGGAGGAGCTGGATTTTACATTATTAGGTATTGAGTTGCAACATGAAATTACCAAAATGTAAAACATGGGAAAACATACTGTAAATCACTTATTGGCAGGTCTCTCACCTCTTTACAAGTGCACAACTGGATACATTTGAGTCTTTTGGAATTTCCAAATTAGAGCCCAGAAGACCTTCCTGAAGAAAGGTATTTTCTGCTGGCACCAAAATAATTTTATCTGAGCTAAACAACAGAGTTAATGTTTCAGCATTCACACAGCCGTTTACAGGCTACAAATCCAAATTTAATTTCACCTCCTTGTTGTACTGTGGTTCTGTTATTATTACTTTTTTACGAATGTTATTTTTCTTGTAACTCTCCTGCTTTGGCTTTTCATAGACCCAAGGGACTGACAGTGAGAATGACGAACCTTTCACCTTCAGGTGAAAACACTGATACCCTTAATGGACTTATCAGGAAGTGAATGCACCTGAACAGAGCAAACACATGTTCTCACTGTGTGATCTCCAGCCCTTTTGTCCCCACTTCTTGCTACTCCCAGCTCATGGTGACAAAGGATGTTCCGATGTGAGAAAGGAGTGATTTTGTGGCTGAGGCACTAAACTGGGAATCAGAATCCTATGATTTATCCCTGGCTCTGCCACAGCCTTTCTGCATGACTTCAGGCAAGCCACTTAATCCCTCCATGTCTCAGTTCCCCACAAATAAAGTGAATTTTCTCTTTTTCTCAGTCCCTTACCATTCTTCTCTCTGGAGTAAGAGAGATCTGACAGGGGATCATTTGACTGCAATACACGGTAGCGTTTGAATGTGCAAGGGGTTGGCTCACGCTTTCATATGGGCAGGGAAGTAACATGCTTCTGGTTTCAGAATTTGTCTGTTTCCACACTTGGCTGTGAAGACAAGGTCACAGACTGAAGGGTAGTTCCTCCTTGCCCAGACTGGTTGTGGATGCCCCATCCCTGCAGGCATTCAAGGCCAGGCTGGATGTGGCTCTGGGCAGCCTGGTCTGGTGGTTGGCGACCCTGCACATAGCAGGGGGTTGAAACTTGATGAGCACTGTAGTCCTTTTCAACCCAGGCCATTCTGTGATTCTACAATTCTGTGAAAATGATTTAGATTTTGGATCACAAATCATGGGATTCAGAAAAGTAAATAAATAATCTTTAGGCATAATATCCTTCAGATGAACGTTTCCAAAATGCATCTGACTTGGACTCCAAACATGATACTGCTTGTGTGGAAGGAGTTCAGAGGACTCCATTGAAATCCAGCAGTCCACACATGCAAAATGAGCAGTCTTGGGCCCCAGACCAAAATATGCCTTTTGCATGAAGTTTACTCACCAAGATGCACGGTAGGTCACAGACAGACACACTGCAGCATTTGCTTGAGACAGGGAGTGATGGTGACATCAGGAAAGACCTCCCAGAATTCACAGCATGGTTTTCCCTCCTGCTTGCCAAAGGTACAGCTCAGAACAGATGAGTAGGTTTGTTAAATGCAACTTCTTCCATTTAGAATCATCCAAGCCTAGGATGGTTTGGGAGGGACTCTAAAAGACGTCTAATTGCAACACCATGCCATGAGAAGGGATGTCTTGCCTTGCGTCACATTGCTCCAAGCCTCATCCAACCTTTGAACACCACCAGTGACAGGGAATACAGAACTTCTCCGGACAACTTGTTCTGCTGCCTTAGTATCCTCACTGAAAAATTGGTGCAGACAAGGGCAGAAAGTGCCACTTAGCACACAGCATGGAAAATGATTGTGTTGGTAATCAGTGGAAATCACAAGCAGTTATAGGTTCCCAAATTTTTGTTTCTTTGGACAACAGTTTAATTTCTGCCCACATCTTTAACTCTTAGAATTTGCAGAGTTGGTGGTACGCAACCCAACTGCGAGTTCTTATAGTCTTGGTTTCCACTTTCCACACATCAAAGATCCCTCATGAACACCTTGTTCCTGTAGGGAGGAATTAGCAACTTGAGAGATGTGCTGCAAAATTGAAGATGCATGCAGCCTGCTGGAGGGTGGTGGCCAACATCCGTTATCACAGCCCGCCTTCTTCAATTCTGATCACCCTCAGTACCTACCAATATTAAATGAACAATGTTTTTTAAATGAAAGGTCATCTGAAAATAAAAGGAGTAAGCAGATGCATGCATTGAGATGGTTGCTTTCTTGATGTTGCTATGATTGGTTATAAAAGAGGGGAGATTTAGGCTGGATGTGAGGAAGGAGCTGTTTGCAGTGAGGCAGTAAGGTACTGCACAGGGTGCCCAGAGGTGGTACTGCCCCGTCCTGCACACAGCCAAGGCCAGGGGATGGGGCTGTGAGCACTGCGGGGCTGTGGTGTCCCTGTGCACTGCAGAGCTGCACTGATGGCCTTCAGGGGTCTTGTTCAACTCGAATCATTTTATGATTCTCACTCTGAGCAAGAGATACAAATCTGCTGGCCTTGCAGAGAGCACTCCAGATCCCCGGGATTAGCAGGTCTTTGTGTGGAAAGCTCAACACGAGGCCGATGTCCCACAGGAACTCCTAGATCACAGCACTGGTTATGGAGAACACTATATCTTAGTGCTCAAATTTTGATGATGCTCCAGGAGATAAAATACAAGGTTATCCACATGCCATCAAATGTTTCAGGCATTTCAGAGTACTATTCACTGATTCCCTCAGAAATTTATTAGCTCTACCAATATTTTCTTTCTTAGTTCTGTAAAGCAAGCTCCAACTCAGTTAGTATGGACTATGCAGAGCCTTGAAACCACATGTTTATTTTCCTAAGTTATAAAAAGTTTATAAGGGTAGCTGGTATCCTTATGGGCCACTGTACTGTGATTTGCTACTGCATTCCACACTGATACAGAAGAGCTCTGTGTTTTATACCAGAGGGAAATCCTAGTGATACAGCTTTCCAGCAGCCAACAAGAGTACAGACACCTTCAAAAATATATCCCTGATAAAAAGTGGATAACTGAAATGGCAGAAAACATCACTTCTGACCTCGAGTATCACAACATCTGCCCCGTGATACACCACTGAATGCTAATAACAGTCTGTTCATCCCAGTCATTGTTCTTTTTATTAACTGGACCACCATTCCTACCTGAAAATGCTGTATGTTCTGTGCAAGTGCTGTGCAAGGACTACCTTGTACTTTGTATCTAGCACCTTGTCTCAGGCTTCTAGTTTGCCCAGCTTCATGTTGCTGTACTAACCTGAAGAGGTTAGTCAATTAGGTTTTGGTCAATTTACACCAGGGAATCAAGAGACTGTTGTTCCTTTATCTCTTAAAACAGTGAGTACACAGCTGTGCAACCCAAAGAATTAGGTCAGTAAGTTGCTACGGTTGTCTGGAGGCAGATGTTGAGAGCAAGCAAGGTAGATTTCAGGAGAGAGCCTGGAATGTGTGAAGAGCTAGCAAAATTGACATAGATGCAATAGCGAAAATAAGGAATTTTACAAATCCCTAAACCACAATGGTTGGATTAGGGCCCTTGTCATACAATTCTTGGGCATGCAAACAATCCCTTTTTCAGTTGAGTTTATTTCATTAGCTTCTCTCAGCTACATAAATACTCATACTCTCGATGGGACTACTCACATCAATAAAGCAAGCAGGGATTGCAAACCAGTTTTAGTGGAACAAACCCAACCCTCGACTTTGATTGCATCCCTCATTCCTCTAAAAAACTCAGTTTCCAGCTAGAATGAGCCCACAGTCCCAGTGGAGCTTTCTTTCACCACTTGCAAGCGCAATCCTAGTTATTTGTCTTGTCAAATCCAAAGGCGAACAGGACTCTTCCAACCTCCCCAGCTTCACCTCCCTTAGTAAAAACAGTGCTGGGCCTCAAGCAGGCCAACTCTGCCGTCATTTGGAACTCCTGGGCATTGCCTGATCCTCTGATTGATAGATCCCCAGTGGGATTATCATGCTCGCATCCACTCCTGGCATGTCTCAGCCAACAAGCAACCCCTCTGAAGTCAAAATACCACTCATTGTAATACCGTGAGTAATGACAATAGTATCAAAGCAATAATTACTCCACTTATTACTCCGCTGCATATTGTTTTCTGATTAGGCTCTTGGCCAGTGGTCTATGACACAATTACACTGTGTTGACCATGATTAATTCATTTAATTCATTTAATACAAATGCCATGGAAAATTGCCCCTTTATATTTCAGATTCTCTTATCATTTTGATGGAGTTTTTCTTCTGCTTCCAACTCCCCCTGTTCATCCCCATTAACAGCAGAACACAACCACAAGCAGAACTGCAAGCAACAAAAACCTGCTTAAAAGCAAAATAGTGCTGGGGATCCAAGTAGGATTTTGCCAACAACATATTTCTTATAATGTGATGTAATTCTGAACTAGGTGAGGCAGTGTAGCTTGTGAATGAGACAGAGGAGTACAACCTGAAAGCAACCGAGCAACTAACTGAGACTTAACAGATATTTTTATCAAAAAGCACACAATATTTCTTCTTAAAACACACTTTGATGTTCAATTTTTCATGGTAAATTCAACCACTTTTGTCCTGAGACTCAGAAACATCTGGATTTTTGAGTCTTCTCTCTCTCTCTCTCTTTTTTTTTTTAATTTACAGAAATACACACATCCAGAAACAGGCATAAACCCTTCATAAGAGCTGAAAGAGTTTGGCCTGATTTTCAGTACATGGCTACTGCACACATGTTCAAGTTTCATGTGGTTCACTCTCTCCCTGCCCAGGTGTAGAGGTAGAAGAAAAGGGAGAAAAAGGCTTCTTCCCAAGGTGAAGGACACAAAAAGGTGAATTGAATCCAACCGTCAGCCCCAGCCTGCTGAACTTCACCATTTGCACTGAACACCTTCTGCTTCTCTACAGTGTAGCTGAGAACAGTTCTTGGCCCAAAGAGCAGTTAATGTTTGGTAGGCTTCTAAGATCTCATCCGAAAGGCCCATGGAAGGAAAACTGCAGAGAGAAAAGGTAAGGTAGATTGGTCTGGAAAGGATTAGGTCAGCAGATACAACTATTTTAGCCTGATACTTCAGTTCCTGGTTTCTTCTGTCAGTGCTTCTCATCTTACCCACAATATGCAACACAATCAGGACATCCAAACTGAGCCTGTGGTATTGAAATGTCTGCTGATGTGCCTTGCTTCTACAAATATCCACCCGACTCAGCACATATCAGGTCAAGGCTTCACAGTGCCCTGAAATGGATGTGGAAAGAACCTTAATTTTGTGTCCTAAAGTGGGAAACAAAGCAGGAAGACAAGGATGAAGCTGGAGAAAAATCAGCTTCCCCCGTTCCCTGCTATCAAAATATCTCTGAAGAGCTCTACAAAGAAGAGAAAAGAAATACACCAGGCAATTTGTGTTCCAGTTAATAAACTCTTCCTTCTGCAAGGAGAGACCAATGGAGACACGTAGCAGCAAGGAGGGGCTGCTGGAAGGAACAGCAGGATTTGCATCTGCAGGGGTGGACAAAACTCTTTTAAAGTGGAATAAGAAATATGTTTTGCTTTGTTTCATATTGGTTTGTGTTTTTAAATACAGAGCCAGGAGCATCTAAAAAAAAAAGGTTTTATGGAACAAAAGACCAAGGACACCTGGACCGCCTCGACACACTGGTTCTGACAAGAACCAAGTTCAGCACTGAAGCACTCAAGCCAATGAAGAAGGCATATTTCACCCAGAGCTAGGCATCACAGAAACCATCTGCAGGATAAGGAAATCCAAGTGACATCCCAAATGACTTGCTCTCCAAGATCCCTTGTAAGCACATGCTTGTTCAACATGAGCCCATGAATGTTAAGACTGCCTTTTCTGGGGAAAGGGAGAAACCTTTTAGATTGTAATATAAATGTAATGAAATGTAATACAATATAGAAAAATGTGAAACTGGTTTCCGCTGCAACTTTCTTGCACAGCATCTTGCCATTCATACGTTCATACACATATGCGAGATATGCACATACATATTCTCATGCATAAGAGCGCTGTATTATTTAACTTAAAGCATAAACATGTGCTTAAGAAAGTCAAGTCTGACAGCCTGGAGACCTAATCTTTCCATTAGCAGCCTTCCATGTCTATTACCTTGTCTCACTGGATTTCCTTCTATGTCACAGTGAAAAAGGCTTTTGCAGCAGAACAAGCAGAAGAACACTGAGATTTACATAAAGACCATGTTTGATGTTTCAGGATGCAGCCGTGTTGTCGGCCAAGGGATGGTTTTCTCATAGAGGAGGAATCTCAGCTGCAATCATCATTCTTTTTCACAGCAGATTGCTAGGAGACTTTTACTTCCTTCACTTGTAATTTGTCCGGCTCAGAGATTTACATGAGAGGGCTGAATTTAATATTGAACTTCATATGTACTTTGAGTGTATTGCAGGGTCTGGAAAGGTAAAGGGCACATCAGGAGCACAACAGTTTTCCATATGTCATAGAAGGGTGACATCCTTTTTCCCACTCAAATTGCCATCTCTAAGAAAGCCACTCAAAAGTGGCTCACCACTTTGCTGTTAATACCACATCTAATTCAAATGCCTGCAGGACAATAAATTGTACCTTAAGCATTTTATTAAGTGCTATGCTAACTAGTACAGAGTTACTTTTAGGGGACTCTGCTTCATTGAGCTTTGTTATCGGGGCTGAAAACTGAATTGCGCTGTAAGGACTGAAACTGGATCATCAGCTTTATCATAGAATCACAGAATCATAGAATCATAGAATCACAGAATGGCCGGGGTTGCAAAGGACAACAATGCTCATCCAGTTCCAACCCTCTGCTATGTGCAGGGTTGCCAACCACCAGACCAGGCTGCCCAGAGCCACATCCAGCCTGGCCTTGAATGCCTCCAGGGATGGGGCATTCAGTCTAAAACCATTCCCCCTTGTCCTATCACTATCCAGCCTTGTCTGTTAGGAGTTAGGAAATGGAAGGCCAATAACCACAACTCACTAACCAAGCAATGTAGGAATAAAATGAGAACTGGAAGTGAGATATGGAACATCTCAAATGATTAATAATGCAAATAATTAAAAATGTTTCTCTTTAGCTAGGCAGATGAAAAAGAATGATCATATTTTGGGTAGGAAGACTGAAGAGGTTAGGGCTGTCTTTCTCCTGTCAGTAATGATGATGAACGTTCCTGGACCCTGCAACAGCAGCATCAGCACATCCAGTGTGGATATAAAGTCTCAGCTGGGCCCTGCAACTTGGCAAAAAGCTGGAGACCTGTGTAAGTTTGGGATTCTATGAGTTTTAATAAAGATTTTCAGTGTATTTTCATCTTTGTCTCAGAGGTCAGTCTGTTTGCCAGATGTCAAGCCATTCTGCATAGTACAGGGGGCAAAAGAGCTGCTCAAATAAAAGTTGTCAGAATTTTTATGCCTTTTCCTTATTTTGGCTGACATTTTCTAAAATTATTCAGCCCAAGGCAGACGCTCAGCATGAAGAATTTAAATCCAAATGGTTAAGGCCTGGCAGAGCTCTGAGAAACTGAAAACAGAGTCTTGTAATGGGAAGTGTCAGACAATCTTAATAATAGGCAACCAGCCCCGTCTGTAGTATGCATTGTAATACACTGATGATGGATGATATCAGACTTGAAATTTCACAGTTAAATAGCTACAGTGCTGTTAATCCTCCCTTGTGAAGAAGAACAGCATTAAAGTCCATCTGGAATGTATGTAAAGCCTAAGATTGTGCTCTGCAAGAAATGTAAGATTGTGCCCATCACAACAAAATGAATTGAGAACAGAATTCACCTTACTTCTTAAAATAAAGAGTAAAACTTGGACATTGGTGATTGAGCTGACGTTGCATACCTCAGTTCAACAACCAGCATGGGGTATGGCAGCTTCCACGTATTTATAAATATGGGGGTTGCATTTTTTTCCCCATTAAGTGAATATTTGCTACAACTTACTCCCTAATTGATTGGATTCAGCTTCCATCTGGACATTCCTATGATTGAACTTTACAGACCTAAATGGGCCAGCGCAGTGCATTTCAGGGTTGAATGGAAGAGAGTCAAGAGGAACAGAGCGTTAAATACATGCACCTGGGTGTTTGTACTGGAAGCATATGCAGCAATCTTTCACTGAAGTGAGCAGGAACAGCACCACGTGATGGCTTGACCAACACTGCTCAAATTTTGTTATTCATGAATAAGCCAGAGGGCAAAAAAGTTCATAATGATATTTGTCCAAGCAAGAACTGTGTAGGAAACTGCACTTACCTCAGAGCTATTCCCTCAGCAGGAAAAAAGGGCTGCATTTGAATACATCATTTGAATACATTTCTGCTGAATTATTCCATTAGCTGTAGTCATCATAATTCTATCCGGATTTTTATGTAGCATACATAAGAAATGTCTTCATTCCCTATTGCATCTCCACTCAATTTGCTGTGGCTGGAGACAGCAACTTTAATGAATCTGATTGTCTGACCAACATGCATCAGCTAACATTTGCTATAGAGATGCTGCAAGCACAAGTAAAGCTCACTATGAACGTGAATTGGAGGTGCTCAAGGCCAGGTTCGATGAGGCCCTGGGCAGCCTGGGCTGGTATGAAATGTGGAGGTTGGTGGCCCTGCCTGTAGTGGGGGGGTTGGAGCTTCATGGTCCTCAAGGTCCCTTCCAGCCCGGGCCATCCTATGGTTCTGTGATTCTGTAATTGTGAGAAACATTTTCAAATTGATGCATGAATAGATCTGCGGACAAAACCAATGCTACGTGCTACTTGAAGGAGCAGTGACTTCATGAAACTACGCTGAGCAAGCTTCAGTTTGGCAGAACTCAGTTTCGGAGAACTCAAGCAAATCTCTTCTTTTGCTTTGGTTTGTGTGGAGATATCTCCTTCTGAGTTTTGGTTTCCTAGGAACTCTATAAGTCAAAGCAAAAGCCAGCTCAAGCCAATGTGTTTCGCCTGGTTTCAGGTTGAAATCACTCCGTTTCACACAGTGTTCATCTGGAACCATAAACTGCCTTAGGTGCACATCTGGTCTTTTCTAAAAAATACTGCTTAAAAAAAATTCTTTTTTTTTTTTTTCATCACAGTAGACCCAAAAGTCTAAGACTCCGACAGTCTCCCAAATCAGATCATAACGAATTAATCACAAGAGAAATAAATAGAAATAACACTTGCATTACATTGGTGCTAAGAATCATAGAACTACAGAATTCTAGAATGGCCTGGGTTGAAAAGGACCATAACTATCATCTAGTTTCAACCCCCTGCTATGTGCAGGGTCACCAACCACCCGACCAGGCTGCCCAGAGCCACATCCAGCCTGGCCTTGGATGCCTCCAGGGATGGGGCATCCACAACCTCCTTGGGCAAGAAGAACTGGCATAATCTGCTAGAGAGAAAGGGACAAATTTCCCCTACACACACAGTCAGAAACAAGCTCAACCTGGTGACAACTCTATGCTGAAGATTTACTCATTACCCTACTGTTGTGCATTATTTCCCTTTTCACTTCCCCCTCTACTTACAATTACATTGATAGTGTCCTCAACTGAAAAAAACCTGCAAATTAGAAAATCCTACAACTGTAGTATACTCTTACTCTGTTACATGTAGGCTTCAAGCTTACTTCACAAGTTTCCTTCATGAGGACTGACTCTATGAAAGAAATCTTAGGCGTAATCATGGAATCATATAATGGCTTAGTTTGGAAGGGATCTTAAAGATCATCCAGTTGTCAACCACTAGATTAGGCTGTCCAGGATCCCATCCAACTTGGCCTCGAACAGCTCCAGAGATGAGGCACCCACAACCTCTCTGGGCAACATGTAATAGGATGGGAATTCTTGTTTTCTCAGATGTATACATATGTACATTTGAATTTCAGCATTGATACAAAAGCATATGAGGCAAGGAAACAAGGAAAGAAAAAAAAAAAAAGATCAGAAACCAAGAATTTCCAATGTGGGTGCTCAGTGAGACTCTTGAGTCAATGCAAATGAGCAACATGTTTATGCAGCATGCTCAGTGCCCACTGAGGTAACCCTGGTTCACTGCACCGTAAAAAACTCAGGTCTGTTTCCTTGAGATGGGTTTAGTCTCATGTCACTAAAGAGTTGAATCAACCAAAGAATTAAACTGTAGTCATCCTAGGTTCACTCCTGTAGTCAACAGCAATTTATCTAAACATTTCTGGTATTTACCATTACATGGAGTGGGTCCCACTCTAAAAGACTCTGTTTACTTGCAGAGATTCTAAACATTGAGGTGATACATGAGCATTCATCATCTGTCAGGTGCATCCCACCATAAATAAGTTTAAACACAGCTTGAAGGGCAGCATTCATCAGTATACAACTGTTAGCTAAAGCTAACAAAACAAACTCCTCTGATACTTTGGTAGGTAGGTAAGAATGTGCAGCCATCATAGCTATAACAAAGAATAAGCCAACTATAGGTGCTGCTGGATGATATGAATTTGAGGGAATTTATTGAGCTAGAAGTGATTAAAAATAGGTTCAAAATCCTCATGGGAACAGAGTATTGGGCAATTCCTTAGCAGAGTGGAGATCACCAAAGCTTATGAAAATAATTTTGGAAAGAGCTGGAGGGAGAATTACATCAGTGAGGGTAGATTAGCACACAGCACTACGACAGGAGACATGACTCAAAGTGCTTCCAGTGTCCTGCCTGGCTGAAAACAGCCAGTGGGTCCTATTCCTTTTTCACTTATCACTTGGCTGGCGTGGGGCCACTAGCTTTCAACTGTGAAGTCTTCCCTCACATGTTCCTCCACACCTGAGGGGAGCAACATTTCATATGGTCTGATAGTGATACGGCAAGGGGGAATAGCTTTAAACTACAAGAGAAGAGATTTAGGTTAGATGTTAGGAAGAAATCCTTCCCTCAGAGGGCGGTGAGGTGCTGGCACTGCCCAGAGCTGTGGTGCCCCATCCCTGGAGGTGCCCGAGGTCATGGATGGGCCCTGGGCAGTCTGAACTGGGAGCACCCAGCACATGGAGGGGTAGGGCTGGGGGTGGTGAGGTCCCTTCCAACCCAACCACTCTATCATTTTACAGGTCTATGATTCTATGTCCCCATGACAGTACCTACCATAAAAAATGTGAGATGCTGATCATCACCTGGCCAGGAAAGTCGCATATCAGAAAAATAAAACGATGATATCCCACCCATCTCCTTCCAAATTACTCATTTTCTCTTAGGTGCTTGATCTCCCTGAGTCCTCAGGTCCCCAGATGGAGTGCAGATTTTGCCGTGACAAAGATGTCAGACAAACTCCTGATTCAGACAAGCATGAGCACAGTGAGAAGCCAGGTCCAACATTCACTATGAATAAAACATAATGAAAATGAACTGATACTAGATCTTAAAATGTCAGAGCCTCATATCTATGGTCTTGACTTAATCACAAAGTACATTTCAGGGTGCCAATGAGAAAATTCCCCCATAACTTTGTCAGGCAAAGCATGTAGGTGGAAATAAAAAGTTAGAGAGGTTTAAATCCCATCTGTTCTCTTCTCCAGCTTAGGAGCAAAGGAGCAGGGCTGGAGCCAAGGCAGGAACATATGGCTGGTGCGAAACAGATCTTCTGAATTGCCATTGTTTAAAATGCTTCTGTGAAGGTTTGGATGTGCCCCAGTGGCTGATCCAGAAAACAGGGAAGAGCTAGCTACTGATTAAGCTTAAATAGTACAGGGTCCTGCAAGCAGCACAAGGGGATAGATTAGGCACAGGTTTGCACTCATTAGGTCACTTACTCTCCTCAGCTGCAGTGTGGGTGTTTTATATCCCCCAAAGTACACTCACAGTCTGTTGCATTTACCATACTCTTATTGATCACTACTTTTAAGTCCAATTTTGAATTTCCTGTGAAGTTTCAATAATTTCTAATTGTTTTTTTTTTTTTTTTTTAATAATCGGTGGATAAGCCAACACAGTGCCCTGCCTACATGTGAGGATTTGGCAGAGGAATGAAAACTCATCTTTGGACTCCTTTGCAGTCTTTGCTGTGGAGCCATGGGGCTTATTGAAGACCAGTGGATGATTTGATAAATCTGCCACTGGCATTTTGAAGGACATATATGAGTTCAATGCAAAAAGCACAGACAAAAGACAGAGTTTAACACTGAAAGTGAACCAAAGGTGTGGTATTTAAGACTACATAGCAATCTCGTTTGAGTTTCACTGCAGGCAGTGCCCTGCCATGTTGGTACAGATGGCTGCTTCAAGCAATCAGATGTGCTTCAGCCTCACCAGTGTTAAAAAGGAAACAAGTCCTTTTCAGATGCACATTCATGTTACCCAACTACAGAAAGGAAAACAGACAACTTATTTTTTTTCCACTCTGATATTTAAGATCTCATGACCACCAGATCCAATCTTGATCTTTTTTAAAAAAATAAATAACATGCAATTTTAATCCAGAAGTTTTATTAAATTTTACTTACAACTCAAAGAATTAAAGAGAGGCTGAGAGATGTTGCACAAAGATTTTCTTTCCTCAGGTGCTATGACTGCATTTTTACTCCTTACACCAGTAGAAACAGCAATCTGTGAGTAGTGAGAAGGGTGGCATTGTAGGGGCAGAGATAAAATATGGTGGGGATCAAGAATATGTTTTTTGTAAGTGTGAAATGAACAACAACAACAGAAAAAGACAAACTTCTTTTTGTTTTTCTGGTCTTTGTGTGTCTTCCACTGCTGATCCACTCTGGAGCAAAGAATCTGGATTTATTACAGCAGGGGAATCTGGACGGAACTTCTCTTGCAACCATTATCCAAGCCTTTGGAATAATGATCCTTGACAGATTTCAGATCTACTGTTAAACACAGAGTAGGATTAACATTCTTAGTAATGCAGATAATGGTAATCACCCCCCTGCAGAAGGCAGGCTCTGGACCTTAGCACTACTTAACTCTCAGCTACAAAAGACAAAGAGATCTAATGCTGTGTAGTCTCTTTGGTGGCCTTCTACACCAAAAAAGTTTTGGTCATTGTGGCATCTATGAATGGTTCACCACATGAAGCCTTAGGATGTCAATACTGTGTTATAGGGTTTTTTTTTAAAGGGAGTAATTAGGACACTATGGGGACTTGAATGCTTGATATAGTATATTTCCCACTAGTCAAGCCAGTTGTGAGTCAAGCTACATTATGTTTTTTTAGAAAATAGTTACTTTGACTTGTTTGAGCATTGACAGTAAATAATTGTATGAATATTTCCAAAATTAAGCAAATGAAACCAGATGAGCATTCTAGGGCATGTACTTATGCACTGCATTTATGTATTCATATCTACATAAGTGCACGTGTGCATACTCACCTCTTTCCAGGGTATACAGATATATTATCTTTAGAAATGTAAGTATATACACCTAAGGAATGACACACACAGGCACACGTGTGGTATACATCTAGATGCTAATAACAATTCAGGAGCAGATCTAGTCTAGTGCCCATCCCTTACAGGCAGTTTAGATGTGACACAGCTGCATGGCAGAATGGGATGTTCACAGCATGAATGCAGGTTGTGCTGCATCTGGGGGCCTCCAAGGATGAGACTCACTATTACTCAGAATCATAGCATCACTGAGATTGGAAAAGACCTCCAAGATCCCCAAGCCCAACTTGAGCCCACCCTCACCACGCCCACTGACCACATCCCTCAGTGCCACATCTCCACGATTCTGGAACACCTCCAGGCATGGTGACTCCACCACCTGCCTGGGCAGTCCATTCCAATGCCTGATCACTCTTTCAGAGAAGTTTTTCCTAACGTCCAACCTGAATCTCCCCTGGTTCAACTAGAGGCCATTCTCTCTCACTCCTTCCTCCCACTTGCAGTATTTCCTTTTCACCATTTTAGTTTCCTTTCAAACCAAGTTTGACATGCGCTGCTCTAACATTATTGTTGCTTTTGGCTCTCTCTCCTTTCCTTGTGTCTAGCCCCATTATAGGAAGGGATGAAATCCTTGTTATTGAATGCAGCAGTAAGACTGACAGAGAGATCATGTGTGTTGTCCTCTTCCCTGCAGAGGCTACAACCAGGAATTAGTGAGAAAAGTGATGCTTTGGGCCCTGAATCTGCCATGACCCACAAAGAAGCACAATTAAAGACTCAATTAAGCAAATAGATGAACTCTATGCTATTTGTGTGCCTTATTAGAAGGTAGTTTGTCTAGTAAAGAAAGATGTTGGAAGAAGCTTCCAGAGAGGTAAGACCAGCACACTGCTTGTATGAGCAATGAGCATCTCTCTGAAATATGCTTTTACCTCTATATGCTGTCTGTCCAGCCACACTCAAGGCAAAAACTAAGCCTGAGCCCTGCATATTGCTCCTGTTGCTTATTTAGCATGATTGCTACCAAAAGATTCCCGTGCTTCCCATCTTTCAGATGGCAACAGCATCAGGCAAGACTAACCATATTTAAAGAATCACTGGTCTTTCTCATTAGGATCCTGTAGGATTTGGTTTTCCAGAGCTGCAGCCTCTCCAAAGCTGTGTTAAAAATAGGCTTGGTAATACTTTTCACATTTGTAGGCTGTCATAAGCAGTTAGCAGGGAAGAAGTCATTCAAACGCACATGACTTTATAATTAAGGCACCTAACTCTTATAAAACCCATTTTTCACAGAAGCAGCGACTTTTAATAAAGTGCAGTGGAACTGCGGGGGATTCTGTGGTTTCTGTGTGCAGGTCTTGTATGAACATTTCGACCCTCAGCCCTGACCACAGAGACCACAGTCATCAGGAGAATATTTATTTCCACCCCAGCACTTGTCTGGTCCCATGGAGCAGCCCTGGACAGGGGGCTGCGAGGTCAAAGACACCATCCCTTGCAGGAAGCCTCAGTTTCTCCATCTATAAAGTTGAGATGACTTCTTAGAAATCTGTCTTGAGATGTAGGGATCCCATAGGATGAGACCACCGGGGCATGCAGAGGTGATACTGAAGATGGAAAGATACCTGGAAATGGAGTCCAGGAGTATACTGATGCCTATCCCCCATGCTCTCTGTGGGACAAAGCTCCCTTCGTTTCATGGCCTCATGAGGAGTAGCATGTGGGATATTATAAACCTGGAAACCTGGATCTCTTTTATCCAGGTCAGCAGGAGGATCACATGGAAACACTCCATGCATGCATTAACAACAAACTCAAAGTCAGAAAATCCAGGTAAAATTAAAAAGCCATTAGTTAGTCACTGCAAATTAAATAAACTTTAAAGGCTATTTATTTCAGTTCACCTGCTCAGCTGACTCAAGGAAAAACACCTGATTATCAAGGTGGTGGTGACACAATCCACACTGCAAATTAGAACAGCAAAGGGTGAAATCGTTCCTTATTGGCATTCACCAACCGGTCACGGGGTGGACGGCATGGATGTAAATACACTACATGGCAAACGTGGGATTTTGGAGATGGTTTTTATTCACCCGGTTCACCAACAGGTCAAATAATCCCCCTTTTTAACTACTCCTTTCTCTGCTCTGGCACTGGCAAAGAGCAGACTTTTGGTAGCCATTTGAACTCTCACCGTGGGATCCTGTGACAGGTAACAAGGTTTACGGTGAAGGAAAAAGCAATAGATTCATCACTGGCGCTTGCAGGCTTTGACACTGTCTCATATTCACTCTCCTAATCAGGTGAGGGAAACACGGGTCTAGATAAAGCTGTTGGAGGCGGGGGACAAGGCTTTAGATATATGTACCCAGAGAACAGTTATCAATGGTTCTTTGTCAAAATAGAAAGCGGTGCTGGAAATCCAGAAAACGCAACTTGGGAGGACGGATTGATCAGGTTACATTTATTAGCCAGAAGAGAGAGCCTTGGTGTTACGAGGTGCACTGGTACAATCTGTCCTCTGTGGTACGACAAGAAGTGTGTTTACATTGCTATAAAGAAAACTTCAAACCAGGTAAGAAAGAAATTTATGAGGGTCAAGTACATCGCTAGATTCAGGGCTGCAAAATGTGCATCCGTGGGGGTCTTTAAACACAGGCTGGATAAACTCCTGCTTGGAAAAAACAGGTAGAAGGGACCCCGCTATAAGCTTTTGGTGTGCATTTGAATAATGTTCTGAAGCTTGATGCGCTGTGCTGGGCTTTGGGCATCCACATCTCCTGCTTATGGGCTGCTGGCAGATCAGTGCACCCGACACAGCGTGCAGAGATACCCCGCTCTTGAGATGCTAAAAAACCCTGAACTGCTGTTACAGTAGGTAAGCTTGTGGCTTTTCTAGGAGTGACTGTGGCTGTGTGACGGAGAAACATGGGCAGCCGGGAAAACGTATAGCAGTTATGGAAAGCGTGCAGGATTGGGTCATGTGAAGCTCTGTGCTTTCCTCAAGGCCATCTCCAACCTGCTGTGGAGCAAGGAATTATGCCTGAATTGTGTGGATACAAGGTGTGAAGTACTGGAACAGCTCACAGAAACAGAACGACTTGGGTTGGAATGGACCTTAAAGACTATCCAATTCCAACCCCTGCCATGGACAGGAGCATCTCCCACCAGATCAGGCTGCCCAAAGCCCCATCCAATCTGGCCTTGAGCAACTCCACAGCTCCTTGGGTCAGACTACGGCAGTGCCTGACCACCTTCATAACAAAGAATGTCCTCCTAATATCTAATCTAAATCTGCCTTCTTTTAGCTTCAAGCCATTACCCCTTGTGCTGTCACTACAGTCCCTCGCCCGCTTTCTTGCAGGTCCCTGTAGGTGCAGGTAGGCTGCAATGAAGTCACACTGGGGCCTTCTCTTCTCCAGGCTGAACAACCCCAACTCTTTGTAACAGAGGTGCTTCAGCCCTTTGATCATCTCACAGCATGGGGTCAGATACTGCTGCTCACCTGGTGATGACACAGTGTTCCTGATCCTCCACTTTCAGCACCTGGAAGATGAGCTGATGAGGATTTCCCAAAAAGAATTTGACATTTATTGAGCTGCATCAGAAAAGGAAGCTGGGTCCTCTACCACTCTATGGATTAGACATTAAGGTCTCACCCGGTGAGTCATTTACTATTGAGCTCAACAGCCTGTAGCCCAAATCCTAGCTCTTTTGGAGTTATGTAGTTCAATAAATAGTGATTTCACTAGAAAATGGCACTATTGGTTACTGGAGTCATACATCACATAATATGTGAAATTCATTTATTAAAAAAAAATGCCGTTTAAAGTGTAAAATATGCTCCGAAATGTAATTTATTTTGATTCTACGTCTCTGACTATATGGCAGTAGCAGGCATTCTTGGGGAAGGTGCTTTGCAGGGATTAACGGCCACATGGAGGTTAATAGGCCACAGCTGCACTATGATCCCCAACTCCACCCCAAATTAATGATCTTCTGAGGACATATCCTTCAATTAGAGGAAATGACAAGTTTAAATTGGCATATGCCACACACAGAGCAGTGGCAAGCCCAAGTTAGTATAATTTTTTAATATGGCCATAGAAAACACCTTTTTAATACTAATAGAATAAATCATGTTCTCAACACCTGGAGTTTACACTAGCCAATCTGTAATAACCTATTAATGCAGAGCAGTTGCACATCCTGTTACGGAACAGCCATAAAATGGTGAGACCCAAGGGTTGGGGCATTAGCTCCAGTGAGCAAGATTCACTGGAGGCTGCAGATCACCACTCTCCAGCAGCACAGCTGGCTGCCTTGGTTATCACACAGTAGAATGGTCACTTGTTTTCCTCCCTCTGTATCCATCAGGTTTTCTTCTTTCCTGATCAAGTAAGACTTCAGATCAAGAAGACATTCCTATTTATAGATCTCCTTTAAGGTAGTTAAAGCAAATATCAGGCCAGATGGATGATGGATGCTGCCCCATCCATAGAGGCACAAAGTCTTTCTGGACCTTGTAGAAGCACTGATGGTGGCATGGCCTTGCCCATTGAAATGGATTACTTCCTTCCTATCAGAGGCATGGTTTCAAGCTGCCAGTGGCATGAGAAAGGCCTTGGTGAACTGGTTACATGCAGGTTCCATTTCCAAGCTATGCCATGAAAGCAGGAGTGCTTTCTTCCTTGCTTATAAGAAAAAGCAAAGTTGTGATTTCAGCCTTGCATCATTTGGTGATTTTAATAGGGAAGTTTCCATAGATTTGCAAACAGCATCAGTGGAGAAAACTCAAATATTAGTTTACATGCAGTACCTTTATTGTTGAGCAGCAAGCAAGTCACAGACATGGAGACACAAAATCAGAGCCTGTTTTGACAATCATGGGGGGTTTACATGAGACCACACTTGAGTTTTCTTGCTTTCAATTGTGTATAATATAAGAATTGTGGCCAAACTACAAAGGGAACTCTGAGCCAGTAACTGCTTTTATTGGGACTCAGTGTCTTCCTGAACTACTAAAATATTTGGCCTTTCCAGATCAGAAGAAATAAACATGGCACTTGATGAAGCAGCTGCTCTATGGCGTTCATCCCTGTTTGTGCAAGGAGAAGGTTTTGCAAAGCTGTGTGACTGGGGCACATCAGCTTTTCAGTCCTAGAGCTATTGCAGCTTCTATGCTGACATCTTTTCCTTTGACTCTTGGGGTCAATGGGCTTGTCATTATTATCGTTATTATTTTAGAAAGACTGGGCTCACAGATTCAGTCCAGTAATACAGCTGCTGAATGGTGGCTCTGAGAGGTCTGGATGGGTGCCCAGGTGTCCAAAAGCCAATTTTAGTGCCTGTACCTTCAATTTGAGCTGTTAAGTGGGAAAAAAATGTTCTCTTTTCTTAAAACAAACAAACAAACAAACAAAACAGTAAATATACAAAATCTGATATTGTATAAAACTGATCTAATACCAAATGGAGCAGGCAGCTAGGAAAGGCAGCACAAACCTCTTTTCTAGGCTTGGAGTGATATCACCAATGATGCCTTTTACATGGAAGTAAACAGGAAAAGCTGAGCTGGCTGAAAGTCTGTAAGAAACAGGGAGGGAAAAGTCCATGTTTACTAAATGGAAAAGGACAGACAAAGGCAGTACAGAACTGAATGTTATTTTCAACATTCCCAAAAGGGGATGAGACAGGAGAGAGCATAAAGGCACATCAACACTGAAATAAAAAAAAAATAAAAAAAACAACTCTCAGAAGATACTTATTAGTGTTTCCTTCTGAATGGATTTAGACTCCGATTGCCTCTGTCTGCAAAAGGCAAGGAAAGAAAGCACAAGTGGGTCATGACCATGAGCACAGCTGAGCGCTTTGATAGTTTTTGCCTTTTTTCTCATCCTTATACCAAACCTTTGTCCATCCTGAGAGTGGTCTGACACACTTCTGAAGACCTATACTTACATTTATTGTCCCACAACCTGATAGCTTGACTCCTGGAATATATTAGGATTACACTCTTAATAGTTGTACACATTGTCAGTGAGTTTGGATCAATTACAAAATCCAGAACTATGCATAGACAGATGGACTGGTTATCTTGGGACCCAGTTTTGCTCCCAAGATTAATATGAAGTGATGGTTGGGGAGCATGGGCAGCAAGGTCTTCCTAGTATCCAAGAAAAACTATTCATATACAAAAATTAGACAATCTAGTGCTTCTGAGCGGAACCTGGGCCTCTTGTATTCCTTTTATCACCTTAGGAAAAATTAATTCTCCAAAAGAGTGGTCAGGCGCCGGAGGAGGCTGCCCAGGCAGGTGGTGCGGTCACCATTCCTGGAGGTGTTCCAGAAACATTTGATATGGTACTGAGGGAAATGGGTTAGTGGGGAAATATTGGTGCATAGGCGGACAGTTGGACTGGATGATCTTGGAGGTCTTTACCAGCCTTGGTGATTCTATGATTCTGTGATTAGCTGTTTCATGGTGATTTCATGTGTTGATTCTCTGTTGGGTGTCAAATCAACACAGGGATGGTGAGATAGACTTGGTCACCATGGCTTGCAATGCAGAACTGCTGTCCCACACAGCAAGGAGCCAGCGGCCTCTTCCCAAAGAGAAAACATTACAAAATGTTCTCAGATTGCATTTGATGGGTCCCACTTGACAAGAAAATCTTTGTACCATGAGAGCAATGAGACACTGACCTGGATCTACAGGAAACCTACAATCCCATCAACTTCAAGTAGACTATCACATCCTGCACCTGCAGTTACGAGTTGCTGGTAGTTCTGACCTATGCCCCAAGAGCTATCATTTAATTTAGTGGAAATGTGGCTCAAGAAAATAAAAAAAGATTGTTTCTTCTCCTAAAGATTCAAAACACATCAGATGATTTTGACTATTTTCCCTATATATCACATGCAAATTGAAGGACTATCTCTGACCTTCTCAGGAAAGCTTAATAGTAATGGTTTTAATATCCATAAATTTTTGGGTGTCACTTGCTAGTAAAAAGTTGGATAGGAAAAAAACAGGGGGAAATAGCCTATCCATATGAAAACAATAATCATGTAATATTTATTGTCTGGGATTGAAATGTTTCAAATATTCAAAGCAATAAAATGTCAGGAAAAGCTAGACTTCCTGATGTAAAAAGGCCATAAATTTCTTCCTTCATAAGACACGAGGAGGAGGGGGAAAAAAGAAATCAATGCGAGATTTTATACTAAGAAAGAAAGAAAGAAAGAGAGAAAGAAACAAACAACCACCCAAAAACCTTTAAGCTAAAGCAGTAGAGAGCCCCCAGAGGGCACAATGCACTCACCTTTGGGAGTCTGAAGGGAGGAACCGGCAGCCAAGAGCAGAACTCATGTGCAATAAAGTGCAAAGAAAACTTCAGATGCGACTTCAGGCAGCGGTGAGGTGGTTCCACGGTGCCCAATGCTGACACCTCTCTTCAGCATCACAGCGCTATGAAAATAGCCACTGCTGCCCTCAGTGCGTACAGCGGGGCTTACTCCCAGCCCTACGAGACCTCTCCCTCTCGAGCAACATTTTATTGCACTTTGAAAGAGAAATAAATAAAAGCAACTTGTGGATTCAGGAATGCCTTTCTCGTGCATAGATCAGGCATGGTTTTCACTGATATTCGTGAGGGTTCATGGTCTCCCACAGATCCAACAGGGTGACACTAAACTCTGTGAAAGAGAACAGTGTGTGGTAAAGAGAGAAAGGAAATAAAAAATCACAAACAAATTACATTCACAAAGTAAAAATCTTTATGGGGTAAACCTCCTCTTGCTGCAGGGATTGACACAACAAAAGCAAGTTTGTGTTTGGGCTGGTAAAACCAGAGCTGCTTTTAGAATTCCATCTTCTTGAAAAAACATGAATATATATGCATATATATTCATATGTATTTAATATATATGCATTTTCTATGCCTCTGCTGCTCACCTCAGAATAAAATTTTAATAATGTTCTCTTTAAGTGCTGCATTAATTTTGCACTGCCTTTAGGACCACCAAAGAAACCAAGATGCAAAATCCCTCCAACGCACGCACCAGAAATCCATACCAAAGTGCAAAGGAAACAAGCCCCAGCAAAACCAAAATGAATCGAGCATCACCTGCAAGCCTGGCTTCCATAACCCTAGAAACAAAACAAACCTCCACCAAATAAAAACTTCTAATGGCAAAAAACTGGGCACATTTGGACTTTGGCCCCAAATTGAAAAGTTTGGCTGCTTATTTCAACTTTTATCTTCATTACCACAGCACTGGGAAAGACTGTAACTTGCATGGAGTCCAGCACCTCCTGTCACAGCCAATAGCCAAGCCTTTACCTCTTGTTCGGTTTCACAGAGGTGTGTGTTGGCTTCCAAAGCAACACCAGTGCCTCCACCAGCCCCAGCCGAGCACTGGGATACAGTCCTCTGCACCTATTTGGGTACTATGAATAAAAGTAACCAACTCAGTCTGCTTCAAAATACATCCGCCCTTAAAATGTGGTAACTGCTTAACCTATTTGTCTGCCTAATCTGCACAATGAGGAGACCAGCGGGATGCATACGAGTTTGAGGAAGACCTCAAAGCTGACCTCAACTGTTAGTGGTACAAGCTCAAGACATAAAGAAGCCATAAATCAATTTTGTCACCATCCCAAAGAAGCTGAAAAAGGGGTGCACCTTCCATGGAGGAACTGACTTTTGAAGGCATCCTTTCCCAGGTGCTGAAAGCAGCCATACAAAATAATGGCTTAATTTGTGGTCCGTCTACACCAAATTCTGTTGAACAGTGAAAATTTAGGATTGGCAAAGTGTTGCTAACATTTCCAAAGCAGAAATATAAATCCTTGCAATAATAAACTAAGGAGAAGGTAGCATGGGGAACACTGGACAGATCCCATCTGATCTTGCCATGCATTTGGAACAGGTTGCCCAAGGAGGCTGTGGATGCCCCATCCCTGGAGGCATTCAAGGCCAGGCTGGATGTGGCTCTGGGCAGCCTGGTCTGCTGGTTGGCGACCCTGCACATAGCAGGGGGTTGGAACGACATGAGCATTGTGGTCCTTTTCAACCCAGGCCATTCTATGATTCTATGAACTCTTTTGTTGGAATGATTTACTCATTCCTCCTGCAGAATTTGCACATGCACAGCAGATACATGAAGACCTGAACACAAGGAGGTCACCTTGCTCCTATGAAAGTTGTTTTTCTCCTTCTGCACCACCAGTGCAGATTTGCTTTCACCTGAGCCTGACACACAGTTGCTGCCATTTCACTTGCAGATCTGAAGAACTCATGTCAGTACAAGAAGCACAGCAGTTTCTTCTTCTTTCTTTTCTTGCAGATTAATTAAATACTTATGGAAATGAGAGTTAAAACAGAATGGGTTTGAGCCAACTTGCTTTATTGCCTCTGCCTATCTGAATCCCGCTATGGCTCCAGGTGCCGCGCACTGTCCCTCCTTCCAGGTGGAGAGCAGCTACCACGCTTCAGCTGTGCTTTACTTGCTTCAGATCCAGTTCATTTATTAAAATGTATCATTTAACTTTATCTGTGTAAACAGCCAACACTAATTGCATTTCTCCCATTATTCCTTGCAGCTCTCATCCACTAAGCAAAGGGAGATTGGTGAGAGATCAAGAGCATCTGGAGCAGGAATCTGGAGCTCTGGAGCTGGAACGAGTATCTTCCTTGTGGTGATGCAGAAATCCAGTACTGCATGAAGGGAATGTGTCCACAGCCCATGGAAACGCGATGTTTTTATGTGTCTGCTCTAGGCCATTAAGTGGCACATTTCAGCAGGAAGGATTTTAAGCTTTGTCCTGGACCGGGTCCAAATGGAGATCCAGGTAGATACAACATTGGCCACTTTCTGTCTTAACCTAGATGGCTGGGCTGTGTGCTTTCTGCCACATGTGTCCTTCTCACTGGCAGGGGAAGAGCTGAGAGCAGCAGTACAGACTGAAAATCCAGGTTTTCCAAATCATCCCAGGATCCTCAGCACAGGGCAGTCCTTTGGCCCTGCCATGCCTCAGAAGAAACACAGATAACATCACTATCATTTCAATAAGTGGCACTGCTGGGTTGAATATATGGAAGATGGTGGGGGCACTGAGACATTACAGCAATCAAAGTTATATTAGGACCAAAGACTGACAGCCCACATCATCACAAAATCTGCAAAGCATCTGGAGGAGGACTACTCCAGAAATACCGGGATGTTTGTAGGACCCTTGTGCCAACATTTCTGTCTGATTGGAATTAGGAGGAATTATCAATCACAAATACAGAAGAGAGTTATAAAGCAGAAAATGAAACTGTATCATTATAATTTTAGTTCTTGATTTCCCCTATTTATCTTTCCAGTTCTCTTCCACTACTAATCTATCTTGTTTAGGAAAAATAGTATGTAAGTATAGCATAGCTTGATTACTGAGGATAGCTATTAAAGTTGTGTCTCGGAGTGCTCTCTGGACAGTTAAAAGACTTAACAATAAAATATGAAGGTTTCCTTCAAATGTGCAGTCATCTGCCTTCTAAAAGTTTGTTTCAGTTGCCAACATTTCAGTGATTTATGGAAGTTAAAGGATCTGATTATTGTCTCCCCACAATAGATGAGAGCTGTTTTCTCTTACTGTTTCTTAAAAGCAACATCATTATCTTAAGGAGGGGGGAAGAAAAGCTATATGAGAAGATACAGCTTTCAAAATAGTTTTGTAAGGCATCTGGCCTTATTTAAACCATCACATTTACTTTCAATTCCTTCTGGGATGGCTCTGTTGCTTTGTGCTGGCTCCGTGCCCTCTGAACAAAGCACTGGACTTCATGTGTGCCACCACGGTTCCCCACTTGTACTGCATCTCCCCATGGATACATTGGAGAGGTCTAAAAAAATCCAGCGCTGGGCAAGGTGATTCACTTCTAGGCCAAAAAAAAAAAAACCCAACAAACCCTAACATTGCAAGTTTCAACTGGTGGTTAGACTTGTGACAAATGTCACTATCTATTTATTTATTCTTTAGTTACAAGTAGAAGTGTTTATGTACCATGAAGGGACCTTTAAGATCATCAAGTTCCAACCCTGGATGTGGCTCTGGGCAGCCTGGTCTGGTGGTTGGCGACCCTGCACACAGCGGGGGGTTGGAACGAGATGAGCATTGTGGTCCTTTTCAACCCAGGCCATTCTAAGATCCTATGATGATGAGCAAAAGCTATTCCTTACCGCTATAAGAATAACCTGGCAAGTATGGGGTAGGGAGATATAACATACCTTGTTCTACTCTCAGTTCAGAGCATGGCTTATGTAGAGAAGTGAAAGGTTATTAAATGGGCTTATTGGGCAAACCCAGATTTTATAAATAATTGCCTGTCAGGCTGTTCAAGATAGACAAACACACGGCAGACCAACAAAAACACGACCTGTCATATTTCCGAGAGAAATGTATGTTGAGTCTTCATTCTCTGGGACTTCGGGCAGACCGGTAAAAAATAAGTGCCAGGATTTTCCCTGCTTGTGCATATTTTAAAATGTAAAATCTGAGAGAGATACAGTTACGGAAGGAATTTTGATTCCACTACCCGGTGCCTGAAATGGTCCCTTCTGTCTGTGCGCCTGCAGATCGAAACCAAATACAATAAATGCTGGTGTCCTTTTGAAAAGCCGGGATGTTTACAGCAAGCATGTAATTTTCCGTGATCAAGGATGCCAACAAAAATAAGAATGATGATAAAAAGAAAAGTTTAATCATATATTTCAACAAGCACAGATGGAACATCAGAAAGCTTCCCCCCTCTGTTTAATACCCGGTGGTGTATGCTTGTACTCCTTTGCACACAGATTAATTCCAGAATACAGAAGGGTAAGCAGGTACAAGGAAAAAAAAGCAATTGATGAACAGCAGTAATATTTGACGTACAAAGTTCACACTGGCAGCATTTCGGTTGCAAAGAGAAGAGGCATTTTTCTGTTTGTTTAAAATACAGATACTTCTAAAGCTTTCGCAAGCAGGTCCAGGAAAGCCGGGCAAGAAAACCACTTACAAATGACCACAATACCATGCGGTGGGAGTAAAAGTTAAGACCTCACATAGTCAGCACAAAGGAGGAGGACGGCTGCACTATATAAAAGTAATATTTTGCTGATCTCCCCTTGATCCCTTGAGTGCTCCGTCTTAATTTGAGGTTTAAGTCAGATTTGAAGCCTGCGCTCTGGGCGGCTGACGCAGACCCCTGGGCTGCCCCAGGGACACAGGCAGCAGATCCCAGGGATGGGCTGAGCCATAAGCCCTTCTCTCTGGTTCAGCTCCTTGTGGTTAGCTCTATATTTGTACAGATTTGATGTGAAGAAATGAATCCGTCGGTGAGGACAGCCGGGGCTGGAGGAGAGGGGGACGGGAAGAATTGTAGAGTGAGGGACTGAGATTTAAAAAGTAAATCTGAAAACAAACAAAGTGAGCTGAAATGCAGAAAGGCAATGAAGGGCGTCTTTCTTCTTCGACCAAATCCAACAGCAACACTGCCTTTGTCGGTGATGGGGAAAACATCTCCTCGGGCAGCACGCTGCACATAGTCTGCATCCAGAAGCACTGAGGTGGCCATGGCTGTTTGGATGCTTTGGGAAACGCTGAGGGAGTGGGGCAGATTTGTGCCAAATGGCTGCAGAGCCTTTCCCTGGTGGGTTGGGCCCCTATGGGAGTGCAGCAGGGAGAGATGGCAGCACTGGGAATTCAGGGCTGGCTGCTTTGCTGCTGGGTCTGTGACAAACTTTTGATGCAGTGTAGGTTGCCTGAGCTCTTCTCTGCTGTTGCTCTTATCTAAAAGCCCCTTCCTGCACTGCACTGGAATGAATGACTGGAGGAAATGCAGTAGAAAGCAGTGCAGGTTTTTGTCTTTTTGTAAAAATCATGGAAAACTCAGAATATCTTTGGCCTCTTTCTGCCTCGTCCTGCCTCCCAAAACAACACTGCTACCAAAACACAGAGACTTCCAAACAACTGAGTAAAGATGACATGGCGTTTTACAAAGGGGCTGACAGCAGCAAACATCAAACTGGTGCGATCTGCATTCTTATCCACCTACACGCTATCCCAAACATCCTGCCATTAATTAGCTAAATGTTCCAGCTAGTAAACAAGAATAACGATTGAGGGGGCTGGAAAAAGAGACGGAGTCAGCCAGCAGATAGTCACAACAAACCGGCCCACTCACTGCCACGCGGAGACATTGGAGCTTGTGTTTTTTTGTTCCTTCCGTGGAGGGGAAGAGAAAATCACCTTAATATAACAGTGTCTTTTCTGTTGCTGCAGCCACATCCATATCAGCAGGCGAGAAAAGTCATCCCATTTCTGCGGTAGGCACTCTGTCAAAGAAAGAGAAAATCTGTAATGAATTATCATGTCAACTTAAACAAGAGAAGAAGGCAGGGAGGGAGGCGAGGCTTTCTTCCTGTTTTGTAGACTATTCTGGCTGCAATCTAATAGTGTGCTTAATCTGAACATTTCTGGTGGGGAAACTGAGAGCAACCACTTCGACGATTAAAAAATCAGTGTGGTTAACAAGTGGTTAGTGACTCTATTTCAGGAGAGGGAGAGAGATGCAAAAATGTAACATCCTATTTTGTTAACTGCCTGCAAAATAGATGAGTCCAAAAATACGCTATTATACCGAAGCCGTTTGTCCTTTAGAAGCATGTGTTCTCTATTCGCTGTGCTGGAGAATTGCTTCTAACCTAACTGCCCTAATAGCCCAGAGATTATGGGATCATTACAGGTTTCCAAGCCTGCTTGGTAGCATGAGCCTAAAGCTATGTAAACAGATGCTGGTGTAATCCCTAGCCAGCCAAACCAAGTGGATCTTAAAGACTCTCTGGTCAATACAAAATCGTATGAACCTGGGATGGAGCACTTCCACTGATAAAGGAGCACAAGAGTTAAACAGCATTTGAGAAAAAAAGAGAGAAATGTACAAGATACGGTGACCCTGCCTCACTGAAATACCTCTCATGCATTTTTAACATCTCCTTCTGAATCAATATAGGAAGCTCTGCCTTTTTAACCCAGGCACACTGGAAACTCTATATTTTAAGGGGATATTCTTGCTTTAAAAATGCATTTTGTTTTTAGATATTAATGGCATTTTCGAAAAGGAAAGGAGCTTAAATACTTTTGCTTTATTTGGTTCACCTTCAGCAGTCATCCAGTTCCAAAAATGAAATTACAGACGTCAGATACATACTTTGCAGGTCTTGCATTCATGTACTGAGGCAGTGCCACACAGAGCTGCTGGTTTCAGTTACTCTCTAGCAATTTCCTAATGAATTTCAGCAATATCAAAGTCTCCTCTTTTAAACTAGAAGAGAATCATTAAGACAAAGGATTACAGCTTAGTATTTCTCCTGAATTGTAAGGAAATAGTTTCAAAAACAGCAAGTGTGCATTTGCAGACGTTGAGTATGGAAAAGGAAACATGTCCAAGATGTTCACTGCAGCATCCCTCACATTAACACTGAACTTATATGGTATTAAAGCCAAAGAGTGCACCATGAGTGCTGGGAGATACACAGCAACTCATCAGCCATGACACTATCACAGCAAACAAAGAAAATAAATCCAAAGCCTCTATACCCAAACATGAAATGCACAAAACCAGGGCAGCCAATAATTCTGAATGCATCCAACGTATTCCCACAACCACAAGCAGCAAGACCAAAGGAGTTTGGATGTGCAGCCTGCCCAGACCATTAGGGCTGGCATTTTGAAGCTGATGCAAAAGCAAATGCAATGTTTTTAGCTCTTTGACCCCGGTATTTTTGCAGAGGTTTGTGACCGAAGTGAGAACCTTTAACACATAAACAAAATATCCGGGGCTATCGTGCAGTTTGCTTGGAGATCACTGAACCCAAAGCTGGATTCACATGAAAGATAAAAGGTTGAATTTTACGAAAGGAATTTTGGTCACGGAGCAAAGCCGGGCTTGGCTGGGCTCACCTGGGAAATAACGCAGCTCAACATTTTCCAACACAGGCAATATTGCACGGCTCGTTATATCCCTGGAAAGGTCATTTTAGAAGCAAGTCTTAGAGGAGGAAGGATAACACCTTCAGAAAGCTGGACACACCCACTAGTCTATATTTAGCCATATATTATAGCTAGCGTGGCTATAGTTAGGATTGAGAACTATTTCCTCCTAAACTCCCTGTTTCACATACTTTAAACTTGGTGAAACATTTGCCCTTGGGCTGAAATTTCCTTCGCTTTAATCTCTGCCCGAAGTTGAGTTTTTTTGGAAAGGGACGACAAAATTCCTGAAGCCATTTTGAAACTCAGCAATAATGAAAACAACACACTGCACCACCCCAAGCCAGAGAAAGTCATTCTGATATATGCATAGTTTATTAAGGAATTTAGCCACAAATTGAAGCATTTTACCCAGAAACAATCTTTATCTTCAACCTCAGCTTAAAGGTAACTGGTTTGGCAATCAGTATTTCACAGGAGGAAGTTCGTTTCATCCCATTCCATAATAAGATAACACTTCTTTCTTATTTTGATACACTGCTAGATAATAAAGCCTAACCTCCAAAATACATTTATGCACTGCAGAGCTATTTTACAGGCATTCTCCAGTTCTGAGCTATACCATTTATCACAAAGATGTATACAGCTGAATTCATGAAAGTAAAAGACATATCTTTGCATGCCAAGAATTGTGAGGAGAAACAGCATGGTGTTTTCTGTAAGCCTTGTATGTGTGCATGCCTTTGCAAGAGAGAGTGTGTATGGATGCGACAGTCATTCGCTGTGGCTATGGTTTGGATGAGGCTTTTGGGTGCTTCATGCCACTTTGGAAGTAGCCAGCTTTAGAAAAAAGAAAGACTCTTTGTCTCAGAATTAAAGCTAGAGGATGATGCAGACCCCTGATGTGGAATCAAAATGGCAGGCTGTAGCTGTACCCATTTTGCTGGCATATATTTGCTATGGCCCAATGTCAGGAGATAATGTAAGCCCACTATACTTCTGGAGCCCAGTTTGGAAAGGCATCTATTGCATCCAAATTTTGTGTGCTTTCTCTCCAAACGTACCGTCTCCCAGCCTGTGCTTTGATATTTCCTGCTGTGGGCTGACTCTCTGCCATGGCTGAAGGTCCTTCAGCCTCTTACCGCACCCTCTATGTGTGTGGGTGGGCAAGAGACCACCTTTTAGATGTGGGAAACCACCTTGCTGGCACAAATCATGCAGTCCACCTTCCCAGAACAAATCCTGTGCTATGGAAAGTTGATTTAACCTTACCTAGTCAATCTAGCTCATAGAAACTCATTGGGTTCCTTGCTATAATATTTTGCACCCTTTTTCCTGCCTTTATTAAAAGGACAGATTGCTGCTATCCACAACCAGAACCCAGCAGGGTGGACCAAAAAGAAAGCAGCAGCTGACCTTAATTGCCCATTTCCACTCTTGCCACGTGTTCCCAAAGGCCTCACGATCCACTTCCTGGCACTGACCCCAGCCCATCTCTGCACCACATGGGTGCATTTTCTTCATTTCAGGCTACTGAAGAACCTTCTTGTGGCTTATTGCATTTGCAAATAACACAACAATTCCAAGCTCATGTCAGTTGCAATGCACTGCGTTGGATCAGTTGTCATCTACTTGCCCACTGTACCAGGAAGTCCACCTTGAAAATGTTGTGCCTTCTAACTTATCAAAGCATATTGGATCCTATAATTTTTTTAAAATCTTCTCAAGGAATGCTATCTTTATTTATTTATTTATTTATTTATTTATTAACAGTCTGAAAGGAGGAGTGATGAAGCAGAAAAGATGAGTAGTGCTCATCTCTGTCAGTTAGCTAGAAGCAGGATCATGCTTTGTCCGTGGTTTGGTGGAAGAAGGCAAAACTAGCAACATAAAAGAGCAATCTGGAACCAAATGTTAAGTTAATAGTGAAGTAAATCTTTAAAAATCATGAAAAGCAATCTAATTTCTACTCTCTTTTTCAGCCCCATGTCTCTCCTGCATTGGGAGCACAGGGTAAGTTTTTATGATGGACCACAAAGGGCTGCTCCATGCACCAAAACTCTTGTTCCCAAAGTAGGTCACACAAAATGAGACAGTTCAGTGAAAAGCTTGTAAGGCCAACTCATGGGGCAGAAATCATATCATTTTTAACACAGGTACACTGAAGGTGTGATTTACAGAAAAAAGCATGAGCTAAACCCCAAGATTTGAGTATTCCCACATTTGGGAATATGTCAAATTAGAAAACAAAGACTTCTGAACAGATCTTAACTAGAAATGGTTTCTACTTAACAATTTATAGTACTTCCCAGCTGCAGTATGATGAGAAAGAATAATTTTGGCAAGAGAAAGAAACAGCTGTGAATTTGAGTGGGCTGTTATGTGTTAAATTCTTATTTGGGATAAATTTTGGAAAATCTAGGGTAAATCTCCCACACCCCAGACACTGGGGTTTATTGTGCCAAATCTTCCACTAGTTTAAGTCTGCAGTTATACCTGCATTAAGGGTGAGACAGTATTTCATATCACTGGAGAATTTTATCTCTTGTATCATCTGAAGATGATAAAACTTGCATCAGAGCTCATAGAATCATTGAATGGCTTGGGTTGGAAGAGACCTCAAGGATCATCAGGTTCCAACCCCTTGCTACAAACAGGGTTGCCAACCACTAGATCAGGTACTAGGTCAGATTGTCCAGGGCCCCATCCAACCTGGCCTTGAACACCTCCAGGGATGGGGCATCCACAGTCTCTTTTGTCAATCTGTTCCAACATCTCACCACCCTCTCAGAGAAAAAATTCCCTGACATCTAGTCTTAATCTTCCCTCCTTTAGTTTAAAACCATCCCCCACGTCCTGTATATGTACCCATGGAAAAAGCTGATTTCCCTCCTATGTACAATCTCCCTCTAAATACTGGAAGGCCATATTGAGGTCTACCTGAAACCTTTTCTTCTCCAGGCTGAACAAGCTCATCTCCTTCAGCCTGTCTTCACAGGAGAGGTGCTCCAGCCCTCTGATCATCTTCATGGCCCTCCTCTGGAGGCTCCAACAGCCCCACATCCCTCCTGTATTGGGGCTCCAGACCTGGATGTAGCACTGCAGATGGGGCCTCACAAGAGCAGAGCAGAGGGGAACAATAACTTCCCTGTCCCTGCTGGCCACTCTTCTTCTGATAGAGCCCAGGATGCCATTGGCCTTCCAGGCTGCAAGCGTACACTGTTAGCTCATGTTCAGTTTTTCATCTACCAGGACCCCTAAGTTCTTCTCAGAAGGGCTACTCTCAAGGAGTTCTCCTCTCAATCTATATATATACCTGGAATTACCTTGACTCAAGTGCAAAACCTTGCACTTTGCTTTGTTGTACCTCATTAGGTTCACAGGGCCCACTTCTTGAGTATACCAAAGTCCTTCTGGATGGCAGCTCTTCTTTCTGCCATATCAACTGCACTGCTCAGTTTGGTTTCATCAGCAAACTTACTGAGGGTACACTCAATTTCATTGTCCGTATCACTGATGAAGATGTTGACGAGCACCGGTCCCAAGATCAACTCCTGGGAGACACTGCTCATCACCGGCCTCCACCTGGACACAGAGCCATTGGCAACAACCCTCTGGGTGCCACCACCCAATCATTTCCTTATTCACCTAATAATCCACCCTTCAAATCCATCTCTCCAACTTGGAGGTAAGGATGTGGTGGGGGACCGTGTCAAAGGGTCCTTCATAAGCACGTTATGAACAGCATTTTTGAAACTCGGAGTCTCTCTCTCTTGCTGTCCTTTTGTATGTGTGTGGGCAAGTGGTTTAATTACAATGCATGAAGTGGAATGGCAGACAGACATAAAAATAAAAGAGCTAGTCATGGCTGAACTTCATTAGCAAACATAAATACAAATAGGCACATCTTGTTTGTGACATGCCCCAGTCCTTTCCCCCTTTGGTAATTTTACTCTATTCTCTGATATTTGCATAAATGTAAATCGAACCATATGACTTGAACAGGCTCACGATAGAAGAGTCATATGCAAAACTTTTTTTCATTAAATAATTCTCCTCGTGCAGTCGTACAATGTTACTGTGAAAATCAGGGAGGATTAGATCTCAGACAGTGAAAGCCTTTATTTAAGAACAGTGGAGGGAGCCCTGCCCTTTAAACAAGAGACAGTCTTGGATCAGACACTGGCTGGCAGAATGGAAAAAAGGATGTAGCATTAACTTTCATTCCATTCCAAATAACCTGGAACCCATAAAACACAAAGATTCTCTAATTTTAAATCTTCTCCCTTTCTCCCTATGCCTTCTTTCCCTTTTCTTTGTGGAATGTTAACTCTGAAGTTTCATTAGCCCACCATAGTATCAAACAAGTCACTCTGGACACATTAATAGCTCTTTAGCATAAAGACGTCTCCATTAAAAACACTGATTAGAAGGTTACTTTTCTAATTTTCCCAGCCTGCACAGACAAACCACATGCAAAGAAGTGTCAGCTTGTTTAGAGATTAAAATAATAATTAGTTTAGGAGGCAAAGTATAAGCAACATTGTTTAAAAAAGAGAATCCGCATGTTGTTTAGAATTAGCTGCTTCTGTTTAGGTCTAAATAAATTTGTGTGGGTATAAACTCTCTTTATTAAAAGAATATACATGTTACAAAAGAAATAGAATGGCTAACTCTCTCTCCAATTCAAAACAATAGCACTGAAGGCTCCAGCTCTACAAATCCATCTTTAATCAGTAGCCAAAGCACAGATGTCTGACATTACTCAGAGAGGGAGGGAACTTTTAATGTATATAATGTCTAGTAAGTGGTCAATAATGAATAACAAATCCCAAATATATATGTGTAAACACCCAGGTTTAGCCCCAAGTGATCTCCCCTGCTGTAATCATGAAATCGCCTGGGTTTCATTTCTGACAGGGCCAGACAGCCATGCTGAAAGCTACAGAATCCATTTATCCATACAGCAGTGGCTGTTCTGGAATCACAGCACCATACAGTTAGTCCCTGAGGAATCACAGGTGTAAGAAACACAACGAGAACAAGTGAACTGTGCAGCTCTGCTCCCACCCCGTGAGCTCTGTTTCTCCAGCAGTGGGACTCTGAGCACCAGCACACCATACTCAAGGACAGGTTGGATGGGGCCCTGGGCAGTCTGGGCTGGTATTAAATGTGGAGGTTGGTGGCCCTGCATGCAGCAGGGGTGTTGGAGCTTCATGATCCTTGAGGTCCCTTCCAACCCAAGCCGTTCTGTGATTCTGATTCTGTGAATGTCCTGGGTTGAAAAGAACCATAATGATCACCTAGTTTCAACCCCCCTACTACATATCAGGGGGATCAGGCCTAGTGAGCATGGGTTCACGAAGGGCAGGTCCTGCTTGACCAACCTGATCTCCTTCTATGATCTAGTGACCCGTCTGGTGGATGAGGGAAAGGCTGTTGATGCAGTCTACCTAGACTTCAGCAAAGCCTTTGACACTGTCTCCCACAGTATTCTCCTGCAGAAGCTGGCAGTCTGTGGCTTGGACAGATACACTCTACACACCAATGAGTGGTGTTCCCCAGGGGTCGGTGCTGGGGCCTGTCCTGTTTAATATCTTTACTGACGACCTGGATGAGGGCATTGAGTGCACCCTCAGTAAGTTTGCAGATGACACCAAGCTGGCTGGAAGTGTTGATCTGCCTGAGGGTAGCGAGGCCCTACAGAGGGATCTGGATAGGTTGGATAGTTGGGCTGAAGCCAATGGGATGGGATTCAACAAGACCAAATACTGGGTCCTGCACTTTGGGCGCAATAACCCCAGGCAACACTACAGGCTTGGGGCAGAGTGGCTGGAAGACTGTGTAGAGGAAATGGACCTGGGGGTGTTGATTGACGCTAGACTGAACATGAGCCAGCAGTGTGCCCAGGTGGCCAAGAAGGCCAATGGCATCCTGGCTTGTATCAGAAATAGTGTGGACAGCAGGAACAGGGAAGTAATTGTCCCTCTGTACTCAGCACTGGTGAGGCCGCACCTCGAGTACTGTGCCCAGTTTTGGGCCCCTCACTGTAAGAAAGACATCGAGGCCCTGGAGCGTGTCCAGAGGAGGGCAACAAAGCTGGTGAGGGCTCTGGAGCACAGGCCTTATGAGGAGTGGCTGAAGGAGCTGGGATTGCTCAGTCTGGAGAAGAGGAGGCTCAGGGGAGACCTTATTGCTCTCTATAACTACCTGAAGGGAGGCTGTAGTGAGCTGGGGGTCAGCCTCTTCTCTCGGGTGACAGTGATAGGACTAGAGGGAATGGCTTCAAGCTGTGCCAGGGAAGGTTCAGGCTGGACGTTAGGAAATACTACTTGTCTGAAAGGGTGGTCAGGCACTGCAATGGGCTGCTCAGAGAGGTGGTGGAGTCACCGAGCCTGGTTGTGTTCAAAGAGCGTTTGGGCATTGTGTTGAGGGACATGGTTTAGCGAGAACCATTGGTGAAGGGCGAATGGTTGGACTGGATGATCCTGTGGGTCTTTTCCAACCTTAGCGATTCTATGATTCTATGATTCTATCATGAGCACTGATGAAAGCACTGCCTCACTAAACCATCCTTCCACAGTCTGTAGCAAAATGCTTTCCAGCAAAGTCAGTCCTGGGCTCTGGTTTACTTTTAACTGCCAAGGGTATAAATTTTTTTCAGTAGTCACATAAAAGAGTGTTGCTGTGTCCAGGACCAGGATACATCCACGCTATATCATCCAAGTCTGTTAAAGAACATTGTGTAGATCTGAAATACCCAACTTTTTTTATTGCTGCTCTCTTGTACTGGCAATAATGACATTCTCAAGGCTGGTGGAAACACAGGATCTTTGACAAACCAGGCCCAAATGCATTTCTCAGACACCTCTGTGTGACACCGTCAGTGGAGGGAGGACTAAACGTGGGGCTTTTATTGCTGACCTTCAGCTCATTTTGCCAAATTTGTGATGCTGCACTTAACTAGCAAAGGCTGCTCTCAGGGCTGGGCTGATAATTATAAGAAAGAAAAACAAGGCCAAAGGATTATGTCTTCTGTTGCAGCAAGAACTGGGGTGTGGGAGTGGGGTACTGGAGCCTGCCAGAAGAAAAAAAAGAACAAAATTGGTAGGGAGAGAAGGATCATTTTAAGTTTCTCAGAGGGTATTGTAAACAGTGGAGAAAGAAGGGAAAAATGGAACTATAAAACAACACTTGGCAGCCAGCTTTGCAAAACAAACATATTTTTGCAAAGCTCTTCCCATCACTGCCACCAACTTTAATAGGCTTTATTTGTCTGAGAGCAAGAAACCCTTTTTAATTGTTCGAGAACAGAAGACGTTGCCTCTCACATTGGAAGAAAACCCACTCCTGAGTCTTTATCCAGACCCAACTGCTGCCCCTGGGTCAGCCCAGGAGAAGAATTACTACCCACAGGCTGCAAAACCTGAAGTGGGACTCCTGCCCCACCTCTTACCCTGAGAAACAGGTTAGACCTTAGTCTGGTGGGTCACAACCACTGCCCATGACATGATGCTGGCAAAGTACAGCCCAGACCTCGATGGGCACAGCCTGTTGGACCTGGTGTCAGAGGGGATGCTTAATTCCCCACCTTAATGGAAACACAATGGTGAAATATGGATAGGAAAGACTTTAGGTATGGATAGGTGCTGAAACCTCTGAGGGGCATAGAAGAGCCTTGCCCACTGCCCTCCCAGGTGAAAATTTACCACTACTAATGAAAACTCTTTCAACTTGCAATATGGCACAACTCAGCTTGAAATAACCTTGGTGGCTCACCCTCTCCAAGGATGTCCCTTCTCAACATTCACTGCTGGAGAGATTTCTTTTTTAATGTAGAGTGTGACATCAGAGGGTTAAATTGTCCCTACAAAATCTCTGCTACTCAAGAGCTCAGCATATGATTTTTAGTGAATTTATTTGGAAACAGCATGGTGTGGTACAGTCGTCTGAGCACAAGGGCAGGAGCCAGGGCTGGGCTCTGCTCCCAGCTCCGACACTTACTTGCTGTGTGGCCTCAGACAAACCACTTAATGTTGCTGCGCTTCAATTTCCCCTGCCTTTGAAACAGAAGTACCATCATTCACTCAAAACTGTTTTGAGGATTGATTGATTATGGAGCTAATACACGGCACTTTGGAAATACTACATGCTATTCAATAGTTATTATTTTCATTGCGTTGTATCTTCCATTGTAATGGCTAAAATACCAGAGGTACGCTGAACTTGGAAGGTATGGGAGAGAAGGAGAGAGTATTACTCTGTAATACACCATCAGGGAAAAAAAAGATATATTCCACTTCTATTCTTTTCCTGAAACTGTTGAAATTGTACCAAAAAAAGGAGCACCTAATGGCATTTTGCAACATACTTCTCCCCCCCATCATCTGCAGACATTGTGAATGCACGTGGCAAAGGGCGCAGCATCTGTACTCTCCATTTGGATTCAGTGAAATGTTTTCATGGGGAAATGAGTATATGACTGAGGACATGGGACAGTACCTCTGGAAAGAGAGGAATTTTCTCAGGTTCCGAGGTCCTTGGCGGGTGGTGGTGTTTGGGTGGAGGCCCTCCAGCCATGCACACCAACTGACGGATACAGTCTGTCTCCGCAGCCAGCTCCCTCGCACCGGAGTGGTGGGAGGTAGGAGGAATTAAGGTAATGCATCAGAGGCTGCCAGTGGAGGAGATGGGGGGGGGGGGAAGCAAAAAAAAAAAAAAAAAAAAAAAAAAGGCAAAAAGAAATATACTATTTCAATCAAAGTCTGAAATTTGTAGAAGTGGTTTTGGTCTCAATATAGAAAAAATATTTATCCAAGAAACTCCTACTCGGGTGCGAACATCCTACTTCTAGTGGGATTTTGTTTGGCAAAGCGCTGTGAAAGAGTGGAAGCTAATACAGAGCATGTCTATAAACAAATATATTTATTTAGTACAGATTGACACATTCACTAGAGTATTTCAGTGATTACACGTGTAAAACTATTTCCTATAGTGGTTTCCTTTTGTGATTCTGCTAATTTATTCAATCCACCCCATTTTCATGCATTGAACGTTATGAGCCATTTCAGCCACCCAGACTGAAATGTGCGTTCGGAGACTACAGGCCTGTTTTTTCATTTCATCATCTACACATAATTATTTGGTGATATTAGGAATTTGAGCTCAAATGGAAGCCAACCAACATTTTAATAGCTTAAAAATCATACAAAATGAAATCTGCCCTGAGGTTAATGAATAAGAGCCAAATCTTGAGGCTCTCGCTCAGTTTTTACTCATTCCTTATTCAGGCAAAAGTTGAATCAATTGTAGTTGGACTGATTAAAAACAGAAGAACACATATTTGGAGCTTTCTCTCAGGTAAAACGGAATAAATTACCTAGGATTAGGCTTTCGACTGACATCTAATCGATCTTTCAGATGTATTTCTGCTGCTTGCTGGAAAAAAACATCCAAGTGCGGAGGCAGTTTACTCAGCTAAAACAATACTTTAGCAGCAGAATAAATTATTGTACACTACCAGGTTTTATGGTGTTCATATTAGAAATAGCCCCAAATCAAACTATGTTTTCTAGTCTCTACTGAACTTCTAAAGATCACGATCCAATCCAAACTGAAAAAAATGGTGTGTGAAAGCTAAGTGTGCTTATCCTTCAAAACAAAGACCCATCTCTCATTTGAGCCTTAATCCAGGCATATATTGATACAGTTATTTGGTTTTTGATGACAGGAAGCATTTACAATTTAGGAAATTAAAAGTTGTTCTTTAATTACATGAAAGCTGCCCCATTCCTTGTGCAGGGAATGCAATGTGCCTGTAAAAAAAACATAAGGCAGAGCAGCTAATTCCTTTGAGCAGTTAACACTTGACTTGTAATTGGTGATAATCACAGGAAGATCCTCCCAACTTAAATGGCAATTCAATTCAACATTAGACTTCGCCGGCCATGTCAAAGCAGTGCCACATTTATCCCATTCCAGCCAGATCTAAGCAAGAGGATGTGGAAAAGAAAGCAGCATGAAGAACAGATTTACTTGGTATCTGCGCAGTAGATAAGAGAAAGAAGCAATTGGTAACAGGAATGATCTGGTCATCTGTGAACAATAACAGATCCGTGGAAGTTGGGTGTGTGACTGTGGGCCTGCTCACTATCTCCCGACAGCGTGCAATTAGGGCCTCAGCACCGAAACATGCCAAGCACATTAAGAGCACGGCTGTGGGTGGCTTCTTTGGTGAATGAGCAAGTGGGGACATGTCAACAGAGGAGTCTCCTCCAACCACCGCCTGTGCTGCAGGCCTGGAGCTCTGCAGGCTGAGGGCTTGCTTCTGCTGCCCCAAAGCCTCCCTGCCAAGGTGAGCGCTCCTAGGCCTCACCATCCCTTCCTGCAGGATGGACAGACTCCTCACACATTTGCACTGGGGTCCCAAGGCCACAAATAGCACTAAGGGCACACTGGTCAGCACACCAAGACTGCTGAAAGCCCCTCAGGTTGTCCATGCCGTGTAGTACCTTCAAGAAACTTCTGTCAAGCTACAAGATGCAAGGATGGATTGAGAAACTTGGGTTCCGGAAGAAGGCCAGATCTTTTTCTTAATTACACTATAACCAATCTTCACTTGTTGGAAAAGCTCCCTGATAGAATAAGATGGACTTCTAGTCTTCCTAGTGAGTGGCTCAAGTTACATATGAACTTACAGATGCCTTCCTGTCCGTTCTGTACTTGCCTAACATCTTGGCAAAATGGCCCATGCTGGAGACACTGAGCAGTTGTTCAGAATAGCAGAATTCCAAAATGTCCTTCCTAGAATTCATTAAAATTTCCTTTCATTCATTTCTGATTGATTGGTCTGTAGAGACAGAGGCAACATTTATGTTGCGAGGAAAACAAAATAACTAGGCTGAATCTGAATTTTCATACTATCTTCCTCTCCATAGACTGACTTATACGTGTTACTTACTTTGGCCAATTTTACTTAAGTGAAACTTCCTTTGAACTGCTAGTCCAGACCAATGTCATTAGCAGTATCTCATCGCTCTGACCCACCACATCAACATTTCTCTTCTTGAGCACCACTGCCTCCCTTGTCTTTTTCTTTTGTATCCTATTTTACAGAAGATATGTATTTATATGTGCATCTACAAAGCTGATACTCGCCTAGAAACAAACTGGCCAGGCCTTAAGATTCTCCTGGCTGATTGCCACTGTTTGGTCATTAAATGCAGGCTTACAAAAAGGGAGATGGATTATCCGTTTGTATCTCCATCAAGGGCTTTTCATGATATTGCAGCCCATATTTTTTTAATAACATCGAGGAATATTTAAATGCTGCATGGTTTTTTTTTTTTCTTTTCTTTTTCTTTTTTTTTTTTTCCCCCATAAGCACTCTTTGATGTAAGAACATTTTGATTTGTGTGCATGCTGACACCAGAACAGCTCGATTACCGCATGTTCATTTATCAAAGAGCACAGGGTCGATCCTGTTCGGATGCAGAACTATCACATCAAATACATAACATGCACTGAACACGCCAACAGCAACATCCCCGCTTCCGATTGCTGGCAATACAGAAACAATAAACAATTACTGAAAATGAAGAGTTAGTCTGATTTCATTAGGAGGTATTGCTAACTCAAGTGTTTATGTTTAAAAGAAAACAAGAAAGCAGAGGGTTGTAGGGGAATTATTAAGCCCCAAACCTAGAACACATTGCAGTTGCTGGTCCTAAAAGTAATGGCACCCAGTGGATCCAGACTTTGGCAAAGAGCGAGTGTGTTGTCTCGGTCACATTATTCATTATAATGGTGTAACTCCTTTTTTCTTTGTTTCTTCTTTCAACCCAAGCAGAATGGCTGTTGGTAAGACAGGAATGTCAAATCCAGGTTTTCAGCCCTCCAGTAGCTCCGAATTTCCTGCCTTTTGTGGGCTGAAATCAGACCCTTAACATCACTTATGTGCGCTTTGTTTTGGGTAATTGACATTAATTTTTAGGTTGCACCACTGACATCAATCAGCACTGCTCTCAGAGGACTGCAGCTAAGGGGCCACAATAAAAGGGCACAATATTGTTTCTTTTGTTTTATTTTTGGAGCACTTTGACTACTCTATACTTTTGCAGTTGATGTTACATTCTTTCTGTGTGAGACAGTGTAAAACATTGTCTGTCTCGTTTAAAAGACTACTTTGGTATTACAGTGGACGGCTCTAGAGGCTGGGGCATCACTTAAAATTCAAGTTGATAGAATCGATACTGGTAAAAATTCAAGTTGATACCTTTTGTCTCTGTAACACTTTGAAGAAACTATGAAACAGCAGCACATTTCTTTAGAGGGAGATGTATTGCCAGTTACAGATGTTTTCCATATGGGAAGTGGAAGGTTGACCCCCTCCCCCAGCACTCATCAGTGTTCTCACGTCGTAGAAGGCATCTACAAAGACAACACGGCTGTAAATGATATTCCACAGAAGCCTCCATCAGCACGTACTGTGAAGGAACAAGCTGATTTTCATTGTACAGGGCAGGGATATGCACCATTGTAGCACACTGTATGGTGAGGACTTTGACTCCTCAGCTTCCCATGTTACGGCACAGAACTCCAGTAAGGGGTAGAGAGAAGCCAGATTGGGCTGCAGATGCTAAGGTGATAAAGTAGAAAGGACAGATGAAACTGGCGGAGGTTACTGCAGATTATCACATTGCATCATTACTGGTTGATTCAACATCTTCCTCAAATACTTTGGGGTGGGACTACTAACTATAGTATTAAACAAGATGAGATGTGCAAATGCGCAATTGTGGATCTTCATGCCAATATTTGTAACACACATAAATATTAGTTCTTATGTTTTGCCATACAATTGTGCAGTTATCATATATTACTGTAAAATAACAACACAGTCTCGAGTATTCGTACAAAATAAATGCTAACATTGAGATTCTGAAAGCCAACTACTGACCTTTCCTTCCATTTATCTCTTTGCAGTACAGTCCAGCTTATCTATCCCGTCCTTTCCAGCCCACTCTCCCACCTTCCTGTAAGTTGTCTCTCTTACTCACTTTTGCACCTCTCTCAGTACAGTTTTGCTTTCCAACCCTCCTTCTGCAGGTCTCTGTCTCTTACACTGACATCTTCTACAAGAAGAAGTGAAGGGCCCTTTGTCTTGACAAAATTCCATTCAAAACTTACCTCATTCTTTCCCAGCCAACTTTTGGCTCTACAGCCATACTAGTGGTCATTCAAGAAACTATAGGAAATTGGATTTATTGCTTCTAATAACTGTAGGACAGAAGAGTTTTGGCAGTACCAAATGGGGTATTGGGCATTGGGCATGTAAGAGAAATGCAGTGCCTGTGTATAGGAACAGGAGGATCATAAACACCAATTTGGAGTAGCCAGCTATTTGCATCCCAGGCACAGAGCCCTAAAAAGCTTGAGGGAGTTTCTTACTTCCCACAAGCTTAAGTTCAATCTTGGATATTAAATATAAATGAAATATGCAGTTTTCTTTTCTTTTTTTTTTTTCTTCTGTCTGTAATTATTAAGTTTGCTCATGAAAAAGCATTTCTGTTCCTAATACATTGAAGAAATTGCTCAAAAATACTTCACCTTTCTGGAAATGTTCCACTTGGCAAGGGCTTTCACTCCAGAAGTGCAGACTCCTAGCTTATCTCTGAGACCAGATGATCTCGCAAACCATCATTTCTAGCAAGCTTCATTTTTTCTTGATAAATTGGTGCCACTTAAGGCTATTTCCATTCCCTTTGTCTACAGCTGGGCATAGGTCAACTGAAAATGTCTGACCAAATCTCACACAGCTCTCAGCAGATGTAGATGCATTGTGAAGCTGAGCATTTTTGATGGTATTTTCGCCTGAAGAGGAGCTGTCAATGAACCAGTGATCCTGACTATCTGAAGAGGGTGGGATTTACCCATCCTCAACAAAACAATTTTGTTCTGCTATGCTTCGTGAAGTGCTTATGATAGGTGTTGCATTCACAGAAAACAAAACCCAGGGCAACAAAACATGAGCCTCTCCATGCTGCATAATACAACATCTTGACCCTTGGGGAAGGGAATGTAGCAAAGATGTCTTATGACTCAGTTTTGGCTTCTGAAACTACTGGCAAGGGTGCCAACAGTGCTGGCAGTTGTCTTTGTGGGAAAACTTTAATCAGACACCAGGCAGCGTCAACCAATTAATTATTCACAGGCCACTTGCCTGTATTGATAGTATTGACAGTATTGAAAGGGAATGATTTTCAGTCTTTGACAGATTGGATTTGAACAGGCAACAGAAGTGAAAGCATCTATTGTCCATTATCCAGCCCTGAGACATCAAACTCTTCAGTTATGACATAGGCTGTTCAGAGAAGGTTTGTAGAGCAAGAAAGGCATCTCTACACAAATTACATCAAAATTCCTCACACTGCCACATATTCAACTGCATTTCCAAAAAAAAAAAAAAAAAAAAAAAAAAAAAAAGAGCCTCATAATAGGTTACTAACAAGGACACTGGCTATTAAAGCACTAATATTCTAGGTCAAAGAGATGAAAGCAAAGTCAAAACAACTGAAAAATTCTATGAATCACATATGTTTTGTTACAAGTAACAGAAAGCAAGATATGAAAAGATATGCTGCTACACTAACCAAAAGCAAGTTAACTATGGGGAGGCAGGATGGGTGGGAATGGTTTTAAACCAGAAAAGAGTAGATTTAGACTAGATATTAGGAAGAAATCCTTCACTGAGAGGGTAGTGAGATACTGGAACAGGTTGCCCAGTGAGGCTGTGGATGCCCCCTCCCTGGAAGCACTCAAGGCCAGGCTGGATGGGGCTGTGAGCAACCTGGGCTAGAGGGAGGTGTCCCTGCCTATAGCAGGGGGTTGGATCTAGATGATCTTAAAGGTCCTTTCCAACCCAAACCATTCTATGATTCTATGATTTTCAATTAGCAGCTATTCAGTGAAAGCAAGTTTTAGGCACGAGTGGACTTCTGGATGTACCCAAGCAGTTCAAAACCTTACAGATTTGGGGAAGTTCGATATAGCTTTTTTTTTCCACTCCTTCCTCAAATGCGCAGAAGATAGACATGGCAAAAAAAAAAAAAAAAATACAGTGGTAACCAATGTTGTTCCTTTTTGTACAATTAGAAGCCAAAAGTAGATACCTTTTTCTTCACATGTTTATTGGTTCAGTTAACCCAGTGATCTAAACTGAGATGTTTAAAATGTCTTAATTAATTTAAAACAGAGAAATATGGGGGAAAAAAGAAAAGCTGTCTCTATCTCATACTTACTAGAAAAATTAAGATCTGACATTTTTTGAAAGAAGATGGTAACTTTTCAGTATATTTTACAACTTACTTTCTCACATTGCTGCATCTTTCAGAGAAAAACCTATTTTTGATGTAGTTTTCTTCCATAGAAGCTAAACATTAATTTTCTATTTATAAGTGTGTACAAACACATCCTTATTGTAAAGACTACAGTGGTTCAACAATTTTTCAAGCATTATTTGTTAAGAAGTTACTTTAAAACATCTCTTACTTCCTCATTTTCCAGGTTCTCATCTGTAATGATGATTTCGCAGTGGTTGAGTGGAAAATGAAGAATGAATGTGTACTTGGTTATGAAAATTTTGATTTAAAGGAAAAAAGAGCCAGATTGAGGGCTTAAGGTGGGTGTGAAGGAGATGCAACCTATCTTCCAACTGGGGAATGGATCAGCCCAGTACAAGTGACCCACTGGAGTGAGAACACAATGGCTAAGAAAGGCAGTGAATGTTCTTTCTCAGACAGTACTCAGAGCAGTCTCTGTTGGTGGGCTCCACGGACCCCCATATGTAATCCTGCCCCCACCCCACACTTCCTGTCAAAAAAAAAAGAAATAAAAGAAAACCATTGGGGTGGGCTGTGGTACCACTTGCTTTCCTTCTGGGTGAATCCAGAGGAGGAAGAGATCAGGATAAATTATAGGGCCCTGAAAAAGCTCTCTGTGTTTATGATCACACCATCTGGAAACAGTGATAACTGCACTATTAATGGAGGCGTTACTACAGAAGATCTGCCGTGTCTATTAAAACCAGCCATGCTGTGTGCTGGCTCATGATATGTTTGCTTCAATTTCCTCCCTGACATTTCTTTCCTAAAGCTGTCAATAACCCGTTAACCTTCCTGGCACTGAAATTCTACAACAAAGTCCGATTTCAGCTCTGATTTTGAATTTGAGTTGTGATAAGCAATACCAAAGTCTAAGTTTCCAATACACAGCTGGCCTAATCTAAATTGTTCAGCAAGTGCTTTTTTGCTTCCTTGCTGACACAAAGCTTGTCTTCGCATCATAAATCAGAATACAACAATGCTGTTATGTGATATCCTACAATTAAGAAATTAATTTGATGGCAGAACAGTACTGTTCTTTCCTGGTAACTGCAGCTTGATCCTGCAGTTTTCAAGGGCCAGAAGCATCCTGTAATCAGGAGGATTGCTCACATTCATACAGTTTAAAGGAAGAAGGAAAAATTAGATCATCCAGCCTGACCTCCTGTGTACCACAGACCACAGAATTCCAGCCAGTTGCCCCTAGTTTTGGCCAGTAACCAGTTTAACAAAGGCGTATTTTCCAGAAATTCATTTGACCTCCATTTGGAGTCATCATGAACTAGAAAATGCAGAACTTCACTCTGTAGTTTGTTCCACTGCTACTTCCTTGAGCCTTATTTCTAACTTGATTTTCTCTGCTATTACTTTTCTACATAAATGCAAGTTATCCAATCAGCAATTATGATTGTCTCTACAATAATGCCAACATTAATGTGAAAAGACATCCAATGTGGACGTTAAGGAGCATTTTCGCCACAAGCACCACAATATTTAAGCACTAGTTGATCCAGGTGCTGTTTTAAAACAAATCTTCCATTCATCCCCACTTACTGCACACTGGTTTGCACCACGGCGTGATTTCTGTGCACACTAATCAGACTCCTCTTGGATAAAACCAAATCAGAAGTTGCATTCCAACCACTACCCAGCAGCCAGTCAGTGGGGCCAGACTGGCCTCGTGCTTGAGTGAAAGCAAAACCCGTGGAAATGCTCTCAGGGTGGGTGTTGGGTCAGCACTACACTTTTGTTTTCTGTACATCTGCTCCTGTTCCAGTACACATCTACTCATCTACTCCCTACACATCCACATATCTACTCCATTCCAGTAACTAAACGGAGCCTATAAACAGAAGGGGAGCCAACAGTTTGTAAAGGTAGATAATAGCAGGACAAGGGGAAATGGCTTTAAGTTGAAGGAGGGAAGATTTAGGTTGGATATCCGGGGAAGTTCTTTACTATGAGAGTGGTGAGGTGCTGAACAGCTGCCCACAGAGACTGTGGATGTCTCGTCCATCCCTGGAGATGTTCAAGGCCAGGTTGGATGGGGCCCTGAGCAGCTTGGTCTAGTATTAAATGTGGAGGTTGGTGGCTCTGCCTGTGGTGGAGGGGCTGGAGCTTCATGATCCTTGAGGTTCCTTCCAACCCAGGCAATTCTGTGATTCTATGATTCTGTTTGTACATCTTGCAAAAACAGTCACAGTCAAATTCCAGCTGACTTGAACGAACCTTGTGCCAGCAGCACCAGAGAAGAGGAAGAAAAGAAAAGAAGATGTAACAAATAATTTCAGGATAACAGTAATGGAGGAAGGAATTTAGTTGAACAACAGACGGTTATCAATTCATAACCTGAAGAACAAGAGCAGTGATCAAAAGGCAACACAGCCAAAAAATGAGAGTTCCTTATTTTTCAGTGATATACTCATGACTAGGAAATAGCAGATACTGTAGTAATTCACCCAGACCATTCTGAGAAGATAACTTGGAGACAGAGTGGCTAAGAGGAATGCTGGGAAGAGATATGGGGAGATACTGAGATGGAGAAAGGACAACAAATCCAAACTAAGAAATAGCAGAACATTCAAGACCAATGAATGGCTATTCCAGAATATTTTAGGGACCATGAGGATAATGGACTCGATTCATTGTTTCCTATCAGTGACTTCCAAATACTGGCCAACGGAGGAAGAACAGGGAGACAACTTCAGAACTCACACCCATTTACCCAGTCCAGAGATACAGGTCAGCTAAGCATGGAGAAGACTTAAAATGAGATATGTCATTCCAAACAAGATCACTTAAGAAAGTTGTTTTTACTGTGGCTTTGAAATCTGCCAGACCAGCAGTGCCATTCTCAGAAATAAATGTTTCCGTGTGGGACCAAAACTACCAAGAAAGGAGTGAAGAGCAGCAAAAAGATGGCTAGATCAATGGTCACTTCAAAATACATGTATTTATTGTTTTTGTTGAGGAGACTTCCTGGAGAGTATAAAGGTCAATGCATGGGAGTTTCAAGGCAAACCAAGATTTATTACAGAGACAGAGCTCTGCAGGGAAGGCACTGACACAGCAAAACTTAGAACTATTTCCGTCTCAGTTCATGATGGTTTTCTCCCTCTCTCAAATGAGACTTCCTGTACGCAGTCATTGCCAGGAGCTGAAAGGCAGAAGAGCTACCAGACTGTCGAGGGCAACCTCTTCTACAGCACAGATCTGAATTATCCCATCTTTGAGGAACAGAGTAGTAGCATGCAACTTTTATAAAGTTGAAAACTAGACATTTTAACATGTAAATTCAGAAGAGCACAAACTTCTCCTTAATGCTTTCAACAAATTCCCCTTTCTCCATCCACTATTTCCAACTTTTTAATGGATTATTTATTTATTTATTTATGCTACTTCCCTCTGGGATGAGCACTAAAGTACTGAAATATTCCTAAAAGAAACAGCAGGGAGCAATCCTTCCAATCAGGGCCAAGAAACAACACAGAACTCACAGACACTTTGCTCTGAGCCTCCCAGCAAATGTCTGTGAATGCAGAATTTTGAAATACGCTTCAGAAAAGAGCAGACAGAGCCCATGATCGTCTGATCAACTTTTTGAGATGTCCAAGACTGCAAATAGGGGCTAATTTTACATGATATTTTGGGTTTTGGACTGTTGAAGAGAGTCACCAATAAGAAAATTTAAAAAGATAACCTTGATTTTTGTGTTCTGGGTACAAGTGAAAGAAAAGCAAATTCCCAACAAATGGGGGGATCTGAAAAGAATAACCAGGTAATTTTTAAAACATTTGTAGGTTCCCAGAAGTCGCTTTGGTCTTTGACACTTTGGCTGGTGATGCTGGATAAATGCAAACCGTAATCAGTTCCAGGCCTGCAGTAGCTGCGCTCACTCATAATAGAACAAAATTACAGCTTACATAGGAACTGAGAATTGAGAAAATCTCTGGCTATTTGGCAAAGGAAAGTATCAAGAAAGCAGAGGGGTGGAGAGAGAAAGGTTGTAAGGAATAAGAAAAGAAAATTATACCGTTCAGACAAACTATGCAACACAGAAGAGGGGCAGAAGGGCAGAACCAAGCAGAAGGATCACAAAGGAAGAGAAAGAATAAATGGATGTGGCACAGGTCAAAGAATTTGATGACTGGTACCTTTAAGGAACCTGGTCCACATATCGCTATCCATCCATCCTTGCCACTGCAGTTAGTTTTCAGCAATATATCAACACGTTCTCTGATGGACTGGCACACGTACATGGCAGTCTTTGGAATGAAATCTGATAGACTCCAGTCCCCACTGGAAACCTCACCTTCTCACACAGTCGCTGCTAATGTAACCAGCTGGGCCTGGAAAGATGCCACGTGTGATCACCTCCTGTATTACAGCTTTCTCTGTCCATGCTGGAAACGAAACCTCAGGCATGATAATACCAAGAGTTAACACACACCAGCGCTGCGATGCCAGCTCAAACCAGTTACATTTTTCTGACTCTGTGGTGGTTTTAAGTTTTCCTTCTCTCCTTCCCCCTGCTCTGATCAAGGGCACACATGGCTACCCAAAAGCAGCAGTCTTTCTACCGAAATTACTCTCCTTTAGTAACAAGACCGCAAAAGGCTGAAACACACAACGCTGTCTGCCACCACCCTAGTTCAGTTGATTGTCTTTTAATAGCTACAATAAAGTTGTGCAAAGAAATAATATTCCACATCCTCGACTCTCTTGGGAAGCATATAGGCAATCCCAAAGGAAAGCGTGCCTTAGCTGAATCTGCTACTTTATGAGTAAAACAGGAAGTTCAGTCCCCTTTTATTGTACCTTTCGAGTTTTGAAAGGCTGCCCAAACAGTTCCAAGTTGAGTTGAAACAAAGTTTTTGATGTCAAGAAGCCAAGATCTTTCGCCATGGTTTGCTGAACGAGGAAGGAAGAAAACTGTTTGTACTCAGCTGTCCTTGCTTCTCCAGGCCAGCTTTGAGCCAAAGAAGCAGGAAGAGGAGAAAGATGAATAAGTGAAAAGGGATCATGTTTATCTTCTAACAAAATCACAGCGTTCTGCTGCTAGCTCTAGCAGCCAAGACTTGCTGTTGCATCTTTAAGACAGATAGTCTCTTCTTCAAGAGACGACAGGCTAATTACAGTGCTCCTGCCAGAGGGAACTCACACATGCAAACCATTATGTAAAATATAATTTTTTTTTTCTTTAAGAATGCTCGAGATCATTAGACATGGTTTTTTCAATGCTAGAAAATCAAGCCAAAAATGAAAATAAACAGTTTCAAGTATTTGCAACATAATTCCCTCATGCATTTATGGAAATATAGTAAAAAGCGCCTTAAAAAATGTGGTTTAACATTTCATGCTGCTCTGTTTTTCTGTTTTTCCAGTTCTCAGCATTTGCCCTCTTGTCCTGTATCATTTCAGCTCCACTGCAGTTTGGAATAGACAACGGTAGTAGCCTTTGTCATCTCTACAGAGCTTTCCAGCCTCATTTCAACTAGTAGGTGACAGCCCTTCACAGGCAACTCCTGTAAATCACATAAATATGTATTTATGCTCCATACATTTTATTCTGTATAAAATAAATGTAAACTTATTGCATGCAAACGCGATGGAACCCTTCACCAAGATAAATTACATGTGCAGCACTGCATCGCTAACATTGTGCTTCAGTAATTTAAGGCTAAAGTAATGATTATTTAACAGCTAAGCATGTCGACAGAATCCACAGAAAAGCTATAGGAGACAGCTATTTATACAGATGCTTAAATGAAATTTGGGTTTAAATGGGAGAGATTTTTGGCATACATTGTCCTAAAGCTGAAGTTTACATATAAGTATACATACACATATATCTGTACATGCAGCACAGACCATAACAGCATTAGTCAGGAACGAAATGGATCACTCTTTTCTTCTACCTCAAATAAACTTCACCACAATGTACACTGGTAAAATACTATTTCTTCTCATTTTGCCTATCAAATTTAATGTTTCTCAACATCATACTGTTACTGCTAGCTTTTCAGTACTGCTGTGGGCCTAAGGGGATATCACCACTTCTAGCAAGCAAGACTATCACTGGAGCTGCCAAAATTCAATTTTTGAATACATCTTTTGAATACAATACATTTTTGAATGCAATACATTTTTGAATACAAGATACAGAAATGGCATGCCGGCCACTTGGACATTTTCAGGATGGAAAGCTGTATCAAATGGAATCATAGAACCATAGCATCATAGAATGGGTTGGATTGGAAGGGACCTCAAGGATCATGAAGCTCCAACCCCCACTGCAGGCAGGGCCACCAACCTCCACATTTCATACCAGCCCAGGCTGCCCAGGGCCTCATCCAACCTGGCTGTGAGCACCTCCGGGGATGGGTGGGGCATCCACAGCCTCTCTGGGCAGCTGTTCAGCACCTCAACACTCTCATAGTAAAGAACTCCCCCTGATATCCAAGCTATATCTTCCCTCTTTCAACTTAGAACCATAAATAAATAAATAAAGGGATGGAAATACCATCCTTTTTTTTTTTTTCTGAGCTCCTTAACTCCAGAAGAAGGGCTTTGATATACTGCTATCTTCAAGAGCAATCCATGTTGAAGATGGAAGTGGAAAAAAACTCTCCAAGTTTGGCTATCGTGACATGCAATGGCTTCATCTCTGTTTTTAGCAAGGAGAACTGAACCCCTGCCTATTTAAACTAATTGGTATTTTAAAGGTTTTGTCCAGTTTATAGAGCACAGGATTATTGGCACCCCAAACACCGTGGCCTAATGGATTAAGCAAGGAACTGCATGCCACAGATTCCTGACTTTTAATCCAGACCCTCTTAGTGCTCCCCTTCTTGTTCCATAACACTGAGATAATATTTATTCTCTTCTTCATGAGGGTGTTGTGTGAGAGAGTAAATGTTTGGACAGTTCTTGCAAAGGTCAGGTTCTAACCAGGCACCTACTTTTTACTGCAATAAACTTGTTTCCTCAGATGCCCATTATGCAATCACAGCCCCCTTTCTCCACAGCCTCTCAGGTCACTTCACGATAGGCGTCCTCATATGTAAAGTTGGGTATCCATTAGCTATTTTTTGATTTGAGGCTTAAGAGTGTGAACTCATTATATATGAGAAAGACAGGGAGCTGTTGGAGAGGGTCCAGAGGAGGGCCACGAAGATGATCAGGGAGCTGGAGCACCTCTCCTACGAAGACAGGCTGAGGAAGCTGGGCTTGTTCAGCCTGGAGAAGAGAAGGCCGTGGGGTGACCTCATTGCAGCCTTTCAGTACCTGAAGGGAGACTATAAACAGGAAGGGAGTAAACTCTTTGAAAGGGTAGATAATAGCAGGACAAGGGGGAACGGTTTTAAGTTGAAAGAGGGAAGATTTAGGTTGGATGTTAGGGGGAAGTTCTTTACAAGGAGAGTGGTGAGGTGCTGGAACAGCTGCCCAGAGAGGCTGTGGATGCCCCATCCCTGGAGGTGTTCAAGGCCCGGTTGGATGGGTCCCTGAGCAGCCTGGTCTAATTAATGGGGAGGTTGGTGGCCCTGCCTGGCAGGGGGGTTGGAGATTCGTGATCCTTGAGGTCCCTTCCAACCCAGGCCACTCTGTGATTCTGTGAATCATTCCCCCTGCACAGGAGTTATCCACAAAAAATAAGAGGGAGGAAAATTGTTACTTACTATGGACACTAATCCAGAAGCATAGCACTTCCTAACGTATTGGTAATGCAGGTCAACTTTAAATTTATCATTTAACACCCAAATTGCTTGAAAACATGATGCAGAAAAATCATTTATTTACTTAAAAATGCTATAGAATCTTTTTTTTTTTTAAAGATAATTCAGCAATTGATGCCCTACTAATGTTCAAAATAAAAGCTTCAAAATCCCATGCTTTACGAAGATAGGCAGTTCTGTAGACTCGACACACTGCATAATCCCATCGGTGGTTAGTTCTCAGCAAACAAGTCACACATATGGGAGAAAGACTTTAGACCAAGGCAGGAGGCAAAAAGAGGTTAAATTGGTTCCAACCAGGTTTTTCCTCAGTTTTAACTCATAAGTGATGACATAAAGCCCAGAAAAAACAACTCCAACTTGAAAATGATTTAAATTTGCCAGCTCCAGCCATTTCTGGAGGTGTGCCAAGCTTAATTTGGATTTGGGCTTCTCAAAGTATGCACAGCTCTAACTTTAACCTGCTGCTGCCTAAGAAGTGGACCTGGTAAGAGACACAAATATACTCCCCATAATGCAACACAAGTGACAGTCTGTTTTCTAGATGAACCCAAAGATAGGACTGAAATGTTTTAGTTGCTTCGTTCCAGAAGAGGGTGGTGCTGGGTCTTTATGAGCAAAGCCATCCGCGTTAGAAATGCCTGCTGTACCAATCGAATGTGCACAAGGATAATGCTCGCAGGAGGGAATGGGACTTGTTTTCCAGGAGGGAATATTTTCAGAGTCAAGCTTGTAATTTGTATTTGCAAATCTCCAAATTCAACAATTTCTCAGCCTCTATAAACTTGCAGATGGAAAGATCCTGTATTTGGAATAAATAATGTCTAAGCTTCACCTTCATTACAGGGCATTTTCTGTCAGAAGAGTGCTATATCCTGACTCCCAACATACACAGGAGCCCTTTGTAGTACAGCTATCGCACCATAAGCATTGGTTGGGCATGGCAATAGCTCTCTCAGGATCCCGCCTGAAATCCAAGGGCATTTTTTTTATTTTAATATGCAGAAATGAACTTTTGTACTTGTCAAAAAATCACAACATTGAAACATAAGTACATTTATCTTTTAACTATTTTTCCAGCCCTTTTCGAAAAATGTGCTGGTTATTAAAACATTGCTGTTTAAATAAAAAAGGTTCTGTTTTATAACTTGCCTTCTCTTTCCCTGCTTACACATACAATGCAGTCATTGTTTGCTAAATTATACTCATTCTCCCAGCAACAGCCTTTGATGTCACACGCCAAGCACTGTGACTTCATTATAGAGACACAGAACACAGAAGGACTGTGCAAAAACCTTACAGGTATATGCAATAGATGTCCAGTGCCCCAGTCCAAACCCAACAGAAGCTCTAGAACAGACTTCTGACTATCATAGAATCACAGAATCATAGAATGGCCTGGGTTGAAAAGGACCACAATGCTCATCCAGTTCCAACCCCCTGCTATGTGCAGGGTCACCAACCAGCAGACCAGGCTGCCCAGAGCCACATCCAGCCTGGCCTTGAATGCCTGCAGGGATGGGGCATCCACAGCCTCCTTGGGCAACCTGTTCAGTGCGTCACCACCCTCTGGGTGAAAAATTTCCTCCTCATATCCAACCTAAACGTCCTCCTCCCAGCCATCAATGACATATAACAAAAATACAGAGTAAAAATACAGATATATTGATAACATACAGCAAACATACAGAGCACATTGGGGCATACCAGAGACTACAATATTTTCCTTATTACCATTTCTTACTATCACAGAATAACAGAATCACAGAACGGCCTGGGTTGGAAGGGAGCTCAAGGATCACGAATCTCCAACCCCTCCCCACCACAGGCAGGGCAACCAACCTCCACACTTAATACTAGATGCATTTCCATTTTTAATAATATTATTAATGATCATCCTATGAAACAATGTATCAGATACTGAATTCTGCTGAAGGGGATCTAACATGACAAAGCCGTGCAGTTTTTGAAGATGACTGTATCTTCTGCACTTTATTAATCCAAGTGCCACTTGGACACACTGCAGGCTCATGTTCAGTCGAGTGACCAATGCCTCCACCCCCCTTTTCTGCCATGCATCTTTCCAGGCACTCTGCCTCAAGTCTGTAGTGTTGCCTGGGGTTGTTGTAACCAAACTGCAGGACCCAGCACTTGGTCATGTTGAATGTCATCCCATTGGCCTCAGCCAGGTGATCCATCCTGTCCAGATTCCTCTGTTAGGACCTATCTACTCCCAGGCAGGTTGACGCTTCCTGCCAACATGGTATCACCTGCAAATTTACTGATGGTGTACTTAATCCCCTCATTCAGGTCACCAATAAAGTTGGTGAAAACAGGACAGGACGCAGTACCAACCCCTGGGGAACACCACTTATGACCAGCCTCCAGATGGATTTAACTCCATTCATCACCACACTCTGGGCCCAGCCCTCCAGCCAGTTCTTTACCCAGCAAAGAGTGCACCTGTCCAAGCCACGGGCTGTGAAGAGACCTATTTTTCCAGGTCAGACAGCACATATGAGCATTTGACTGTTCTGAAGGCCAAGGTGTAAGATGTCAGTAGTCAGAGCAGCCTAAGACACTAAGACTTGAAGTCAAGTTAAAAGAGTGTCAGGGAATGTACCCGGACCCTGGAAATTCACTTCACACCTGAATTGCCCAGGCCAAACACTGCTCCCCACAGCAGGGACAGAAGCTCAGAGGTACACAGAGGCCACAGCCACTTGAAGGAGGAAGTTGAGAGACAGAAAAGGGGTTAATACAGACACGGACCATTCAGTGCACATTAGTCTCAGCATCACAGAGCACAGACAGTCAATCTGCTGCTACAGACAGAGCTGCATGCAGGCAGCTGCCCAGGCTCCTCTGGAAACCTCAGCCCAGATAGCGAGCAAAGTGTCCTAATTGAGACTTTAATAACGGCAGCACAAACAAGCATACTTTCTAACCTGAAAGCTATTATTTTAATATTCACATGAGAAATATGCTTTGTTGAAGAAGCAGAACATGAGGCAAAACAGGTATCTCTGTTGCCATTCAGGCTGTGTTTACGTGCTGATAAGGTCTCGTTCCACTCGAGGAGGAGAAAAAAAACCCTCCACTTTCAGAAAACCCAACTGCTTTATCTGACACAGCCTCCCAGAAAAGCAGTGTCCTTGTGCATTACGATGGGCAGCCTGCCATCTGGAGCTGAACTGCCCACAAGGAAGAAGACATAATATTACAGTTAATATCTGAAAACACTGTAATTTGCTTTCTTCTTGTCGTTCTATCTGACAAAAACAAGTAGGATGGAAAAAAGAAACAACACAAGGTGTGTGTGGCTGCCCTCATCTTAACCCCTTCTTGTTGGAAACCCCTTGCTTTGTTCAGCAAACAATCCTAGGGCTGATAACAAGAGGATCAACGAGAGCATCAGGCTGAGATGTCTGCTCATTGGGGTGAGAGAGCACAGTGCAGGACAGCAGGTTACAGAGCAAGTGAACAGCAGAAAAGTGCAGAAAGAAGGTAAACAGGAGACCCTACAGGGATATCCCATGCAAAACAAGACAAGGAAATGGTGACACTTAATCCTATCACTGTGTTTAAAACTGACATTTATATGAATATTTAGATCAAGTATAGATCCACTATGGGAAAACCTTTGCCTGTGGAGCGTAATTTAGAGAAATAAAGTAGTGACTGCGCTAGAATTTTAGTGATGGTCTTCCTTCAGTTTTCTCTGTTCAGTCTTGAATACTACTTGTGACATCCAACACACCCAATTGCTATAATTCTATCCCATGTCTGAATACCTGAAAGCATACGGGATTCTTCAGGTATCCCACAAAGAGCCCAAATAACCCATTCAGATATGTCAGAATCACAAAATACAGAGCCAAAAAAAAAAAAAAAAAAAAAAAAAAAAGGGGGGGGAGGGGGGAAGAGAGAAAAGTCAAAGATTATGAAAATGAGATTAAACAGAAAAGAAAATGACAAACTGCAAACTTGGAAGGACTTTCTGGAGCTCTTCTGGATGGGTAGGAAAATTCTCACCAGCTCGTGGAAAAACATATTGAACACTTCCATACTTAGAATTTCTTTAAAGCATGTACATCACACTACCTGGTTAAATTGTGTACTTTGGGTATATGTGTAATGGACTGAACATTTTGGCTTAAGCCGTAATTTGCAACAGGCAGTGCATTTCTGGACGATTATAGCATGTCTCTGGTAGTGCTTTAAGGCATGAAGCCAAAAGGCTGGATGACTTCAACTGCCCGAGATGTGCAATAATCCCCCGGAAATGCTCTGGATTGTCTTACAGCTATTATACAATGTGAAATTTATATTATGCATATAAATAAGAACAGTTATGTCTGTATATTTAGTGAGCTTTGTTCACATCAGCAGAGCCCATTAGCAACAAAACCTAAATGATCCATTCTATCAGAAATTTCACTGGAACAGCTGCCACCTCTACAACCTTCACCAAGACACATAAGGGTGGCTTTATTACCAAAACTCATGGGTGGAGGCAAAGCTTATTTGTTGTGGTTTATTTAGATACTTTTTACTTGGTCAGTCATGTATCCTTAAAACCATGGCTTCCTATAGCAGTCACAGCTTTATCCTCTCCTCACCTTCCACTCTTCACCCCTTTAGGATCTCCACTTAGGAGACCTACTTCCTACTTCTCCACTACTTTTCTCCAAGGTAAGCAGTAACTCAGCCTTCATCCACTTTCCTTCTCTATTTTCTTTAGGTAATTTTTGCACCAGCTTGAGGCAGTGATGTGTACCAACAGCACAGACACGTCTCTCTTGATCACTCTTTTACCATTTCTAATTCTACTTCTCTGTCATGGTTCTTGACAGATCCAACTAAAACTTACATATTTTAATACACCTCATACATTTAAATGAGGCTCACATTCATACAGCATGTGTATTAGCTCAAGGAAGTTTCAAATTCCCATGAAGAGCCTTTGGGCAAGATGCTAACAAACATGATGAAAAATGATAGAAATCTCCAACAGTATCATGAATCTCCAAATCCACCAGTTACTTGAAACTTCTGAGTGCTATCTTTTTCTGTATTTATATGTATTTCATTGCATTATAAATCATGGAATCATAGAATCATAGATTGGCTTGGGCTGGAAGGGACCTCAGGGATCATCAAGTTCCAACCCACTGCCACAGGCAGGGTTGCCAGCTGCTAGATCAAGTGCTAGATGAGATTTGGGTTTTTGCTTTGCAAATAAATGTCTGTGTTCATTACACTGAATCTGAATGCTATTAAGCATACATCTAAAATGCATTCTTTTTCGTTTTCTATGGAGCTCTTGACACATGAGGACGGGATGGAATAACACCACACAGTGCTTTTTGCAACTAAAAAGTTTGAAAATTATCTCTAAAATATTCCATTTATGTAGAGTTTTCAAATACCTACTATTAACATGAGATAAAAAAGAACAAAAACAGAATGACCAACTTTTACCTTAAAATAGTTTTACTAAGTATGGTTATAAGTGAGATCTCTCATAGCTGTAATTGAGAAAGAAAAAAAAATCTTAGTATTTCTTTTACTTCTTTTAGTAAATTTAAGAATATTTTTGGTACAGTAAGTTCCAGCTCTTCTTTTACCCTCCTTTTTAAAATCGGCTTTTGCATTTGTTGTTCACTGAGAATGGAAAAAAAACTATCTTTACATGAATAATAACATGTGACTATAGAACTGGTAAGGAAACCTGGAAGTATAAGGATACCAAAAAACACTTCTATGGTGACTAATGAGTACTGTGATAAGCAACAATAACCTGAAAACAGTATTCTGAATATAAAATAGCAGGAATTCTTCATATACTGGCCTTAATCAAACAATATTCAGTTTGCACTCCAACGATTCTACTGTGATTCACTACAGTGCTGTTTAGTTCATCACACATTCTACCTAAATTAACAGTAAGATATCACAGTCTTTTCTGATTATTGAGAATGTGTTCATCTCTATTAGCTTTTGTCATTCTAGACGACAGACATGCTTCTCTTTTGGGAGGCAGTTTTTCCCCCAGAGGGTGGTGACGCACTGAACAGGTTGCCCAAGGAGGCTGTGGATGCCCCATCCCTGCAGGCATTCAAGGCCAGGCTGGATGTGGCTCTGGGCAGCCTGGGCTGCACATAGCACGGGGTTGAAACTCGATGATCATTGTGGTCCTTTTCAACCCAGGCCATTCTACAATTCTATGATTCTATGATTCAGTCTGAGCTATTCAGCCCCCTCTCTGTTTGCAGTCAGTAATGCGCTGTTACAAGGAGATGCATTTCTACATGTGCATTCCACAAATCTGCATTTCCTAGGATGAATTTCAAGCCTGTTGTTTGGAAAATCAGAGCTTCATTTTAACCATATAAAATGGCAGAATTTATTTGAACATGTAACGATGATGTGATCACAAGATACGTAATTTAATTCATGCAAGCCACTTGAACTTTCTGAAAACAAAAAGTGGTTCATCAGGAACATTTTCAAGAACTGGTTTTTAATTATCAACGCAGTTGTCATGCAAATCAGACTGTTAATTAAAAATTCTTACAGCAAAACTGTGTAACAACTATTCTGAAAAGAATGTGTCCTGCAAGCCACCCCTCCAGGCTCTGACAGTGTAGAGCCAAAAGTTCTCCCCTAGGAACAGGGGTGCACAGGTCTCTGGTTGCAAACAGGAGACACTCAGTTCACAACGTGTAGCTGTTCCGAATGTATATACATGGACAGGAAAGGAAACAGTTCAGAAAAGTACACCCCTTTCTTTCAGAGTCTGGATGACAAGAACATGACACCTCCAAAGGCTGATGGTATAATGGCAATGCAGAGAACTGTTGCAGCTTTCTGAGACCACCACACAGTAGTTGAAGCAGCAAATTGCATCCTGTGTTGTGTGGGCACATCCTACAAGGCTTTGTTACCTCCAAATATTGCTGTTTTTTCAAACAGATTTAATGTTTAAATGAGCATCAGCAGTACCCTCCTATGACACGAGCCAAGTGGTACAGCTGCAGCCATCTGGGTCTCTGCTGCGAGCAGCGTGTGGGTGGCCCTGCAGCCTGGTCCAGTTTTAGGATGTGGTTCTGGAGGAGAAATCTGCCCTCTGAGGATGAGCAGCACACCTGAGAGTTCAGACAGTGCTATTCTGAGTAATTGCCTTCTGACGGCTCTAGGATTGGTATTACTGGTATTTAGAGAACTACAATTAATAGGGCTGTTCGCCAAAAAAGGTGAATTTCAGATTGATATAATCTTGAGGTCTAACTATTCTGCTCCATGTTCTGGGGAAGGCAAACAGACACATTTAGCTCACATTCTAGCTCAGGCCTAGAAACTTCACAAACAAGTGTTATTGCCTTTTAGTTTTCTTTAGAAGGAAATGACAAGCAGATAACCAAATCCGTTCTGAAATATTTCATCCATAAAAGATATCTCAAAAATAACCTTGAAGCTATAAAATAACTGTTTACCAAGCCCTGCCTTACTTTGTTATGAACATTTTAACTCGGTGCTAAAATAAGAAATACGCCTCAACAAGGAGCAGGCCGTGAGATACGTTATCGGGTTGCAATGAAGCAACTGACATACCCAGCCACTGGGACAACAGCCTCTTGTGGAACTCACTCAGAAAAACAAGTTTCAAGTTCTCAGTGTTGTAAATGCTCACCTCTGATCTTTTCAGAAGCACAAACTCTGGGCAAAGGACTAAACTCTTTTGTTGGCCATGAATCTCTGATAGTGACATTATATTATATTCTATGCTGTCTTGATAGAAACTAGTTAATGTAAATTAGGTCCAGGATATCTCAGTGAGCCACTTAGTGGCAAAACTTGAGAAGCAGAGAATGACAACAAATTGAGCCTTTCGCATATTGGCTTGAATTTAAGGTTTCATAAAAGTTCTGAAAGAGGAGGCTCATCTTAACTACATTTTGAGACCAGATGATGACAGAATAGCTGAGCTTCCAGTTAAGTCCTATCAACACTTTGGTGGTTGGCAGCACAGCCACTGTGATCAATTAGGTTAATTGAAACTATACGGCCTGCAGGCTTTGTGTGCAGTTCTTAACATGGTTAGAAGAGAGGCAAATGTGTTACAGCTCAATTTTAACTATAATGGGTGCATCTATAAGGCCTTCTGAACCCAGGCCTAAGCCAGAGTTCAAATAATTGAGCTTCCACACTCTTTGGATACATGTCTGTAGGGTGACGTAGACATTGAGTGAATGCAGAGAATGATGAGAAGGCAGAAAACTTAAAAATATGCAATTTCTAACCACGATCCTAACAGTAATGCACTTCACAGAATCACTGAGGCTGGAAGGTCTCTGAAGACTATCTGCTCCAACCCTCTGCTCACAGCATAGTCACCTTGAGCATGTTGCTCAGGTTTGTGTCCAGCTGGGTTTACAATATCTCCACAGATGGAGACTGCTCAATTGCATTGGGCAACCTGTGCCAGTGCTCAACCGCCCTCAGACTGAAAAAGTTATTTTTGTGTTTAAGTTGACATCTTTGAGGCCATTCATTGTTCTTGATCCAGTAATTCCCTGTCTCTCTTGTATGGTGGAGCCCAGAACTAGATGCAGCACTCCAGATAGGCCTCACCAGGGCTGAGTAGAAGAGGAGGATCACTTTCCTCACCTCCGTGGTAAAGCTTTGCCCAGTGCATCTTGGGATACCATTGGCCTTAGAATCATAGAATCATAGAATCACAAGGTTGGAAAGGACCTACAAGAACATCTAGTCCAACTGTCCTCCCATCACCATTGCTACCACAAGCCACTAAAGCATATCTCGTAGCTCCTCATCCAGATGCCTCTTGAACACTGCTAGGGATGGCAACTCCACCACCTCCTTGGGTGGCCATTCCAGTGCCTGATCACTCTCTGGGAGAAAAAGGTTTTCCTTATGTGTAATTTAAATCTCTTCTGCTACAACTTGTGGCCATTTCCTCAGGTCCTGTTTGTTGCCTTCTTTGCCCTCAAATCATTTTGCCAGCACGTGGCCAACTTGACGCCCACTAAGACCCCAGGGCCTTTTCTGCAAAACTCCTTTTTCAGCTGCTTTCCTGTGGAATGATCCCATAGGATATGCAACAGTGGAGCCCAAGATAGGTCAAAAGTCTAATATAAGCCACCCTGAGTACAATATTGCACCACACCATCTAGGCGTCTCTGGTCCAACCAAGTAAGTCACAGCACACCACAGCATCAGAACTTCCAGCTCAGTAAGAAAAGGTATCAAGCCTTTCAATTCTCCAGAAAAATACATATTTAAAGAAAAGAAGAAGGAAATTTACCAGAAACTCAAATGGAAGAAGAAAGTTTACAGAATGTCGATAAAGGGTCTGGCAACTTGAGAGGAATAGAGGAAGGTTGTCAGGTCATGTAGGGATGCAACAATGAAGTCTAAAGACCCACCTGGAATTAAATCTGACAAAGGAGGTGAAGGACAACAAGAAAGAGTCTGGAGAAAGGAACCTGGTTGAGAAGGACCTGGTCAGAGAGCATCTAATTAAACTTAATAAACACAGATCCATGGGGCTTGATGGGTTGTCTCCATGAGTGCCAAGAGATCTGGCAGAAGTCATTTCCAAACTACCCTCTATCATGTATGAAAGGTCATGGAGAGTGGGAGAGGTGCCTGAAGGTTGGAGAAAAGCCAATATCACTGCAGTCTTCAGAAGGGGCAAGAAGGAGGAGTTGGGAAACTACAGGCAGCCAGTCTCACCTCTGTCCCTTGGAAGGGGATGGAACAGCTTATTCTGAATGTCATCTCCTAGCAAGTGGAAGAAAAGAAGGTGATCAGGAGTAGTCAGCATGGATTCACTAATGGAAAATGGTGCTTGACCAACCTGGCAGCCTTCTATGATGTCATGAATGCCTAGGTAGTTGCAGGGGGAGCAGTGGATGTTGTGTGCCTTGACACAACATTTGACACTCTCACAACATCCTTGTTAGGAAACAGAAAGTGCAGGACTGATGAACAGACAGTGAGGTGCACTGAGAACTGGCTGAGTGGCAGAGCTCAGAAGGCTGCGATCAGCAGCACCATCTGGTTGGAGGTCATAACTAGTGAAGTTTCCCAGGGGTTGGTGCTGGGTCCAACCTCCTTCAACACCTTAATCAATGATCTGGATGAAGGGATAGAGTCCACCTTTGGAAAGTTTACTGATAATGCAAAGCTGAGAGGAGTGGCTGATAGACTAAAGAAGCTGTGCTGCCATGCAGAGAGACCTGGGCAGGCAGAGAGTTGGGCAGAGAGGAACTTGATGAGGTTCAACAAGAGCAAGTGCAGGGTCCTACACCTGGGGAGGAATAACCACATGCATCAGTACAGGTTAGGAGCTGAGCTGCTGAAGAAGGAGCTCTGCAGAGAAAAACCTGGGTGCCCTGGTGGCCAACAGGTTGGCTGTGAGCCAGCAGGGTGCTCTGTGGCCAAGAAGACCACTGGGATCCTGGGATGCATTGCACAGAGTGTGGCCAGCAGGGTGAGCAGGTGATCATCTCCCTCTGTTCTGCCCTGGGTAGGCCACAACTGGAGTACTGCGTCCAGTTCTGGGCTCCTCAGTAAAAGAGAGATGGGGAACTGCTGGAAATAAAAAGGTATTTCAATGACAGTAGTTTTGTAGATGTGTGCACTCCTGTCATTACCACAAAATTTGGTGTATCCTTCAAACACATTGTTCTTGTGACCACTGAAGGCTTCTATCAGGGGACACATGAAGTACGAAGTTCAGGAACTTCACCTTTGACTTCTGGACTATTCACTTCAAATTATGGAGAAATTTGAAAATCCTTCCAATTCTACGATCTCTTCCAGCAGCCAGGGTCACTGTGCTACCTGCAACAATCCCTCGCCTGCCACAAATTACATTCTTGCTGCCTGGCATGGAAGACAGAATGAGCTTTAAACCAGGTGATAATCTCCCAGTAAAGGAGCACCTACCATTTTTTTTTCAGAAACATACTGTATAAATGCTGATGTTGTTAGTTAACATCATTTACATGCACATTTCACATCTATCTACTCAATTTGTGTATGTGGCTGCAGGAAAGATTTGGGGAAATACAGAGTAAAAATACTTGTACATGGTTTGTATATCCCACATTTATGTGCATACATAAAAAATAATCCATGATATTAGAAAATAATACTGAACCACAATGTTAATGCAGTCTCTTCCACAAGCCAAAAACTTGTGTGGGTATATGCATAAAGAATGTACATACTCAGAGAGAGACACTAACATCTTGTAATGCAATATGTTTCTGTTATACACACTCCAGACTTCCTAACAGCTGCATATTTTAATATACATAAACCCATACTTGAAAAATAATAAAATGTATTAGTTTTCCACATTAGGCATTTATGGCCTAATTTAGGAGGGTATTACATCTTTATAACTTTTAAAAGACCCATTTTGATAAAACATCCTCATAAACAGACTGAGAAAATCAGGGTAACAAGCATCTGTTGCTGTGTTGTTTTCTTAATGGGGTAATAAAATAATAACACATTTTTATAACATTTCACAACAATATAAAGTATTAAAATCGAAACTGATATTGAAAAATGTTCTCATGGTCTTTTTTATTTTATTTTTCCACTATGTAAAGTTGCAGCACTTACCAGATTAATATTAATATATCTTAATTATGTTGACACAATGGAAATTTGCCAAAGACACTCAAAGAATGGAAATAACTTGTTATTTCCACTACTCTAATTAAGGTGGTGGATTTAGCCCATTTTATTCAGAATACAGAAGTAATATGAGTATTCTTTACTATGAGAGTGGTGAGGTGCTGAACAGCCGCCCAGAGAGGCTGTGGATGCCCCATCCATCCCTGGAGGTGTTCAAGGCCAGGTTGGATGGGGCCCTGGGCAGCCTGGGCTGGTATGAAATGTGGAGGTTGGTGGCCCTGCCTGTGGTGGGGGGTTGGAGCTTCATGACCCTTGAGGTCCCTTCCAACCCAGGGCATTCTATGATTCTATCTTCTATTTATGAGAGTGTATAGAGAGATACTGTATATACAGTACAATGGCCCAAAGGGTGGGTTTGGAAAAATCAAATTTATCTACCTGTTCTAATAGCTATTAAAAATGTTATTTCTGAAATTGATTCCGGCAAGTATGTAAGAAACAGCTTCTTCACAAAAGATGTGACATAGTTGGAATGTATTTTAGAAAAAGATCAGACTATGTCGCATAACACAAAACTAATGAAAAGGTGCTGACAATAGCAACTCTGAAGCAGAACTGCTGTACATAGAAGTGGAAGTTACTACGTATTTTCAAATGTTGTCCTCAGAAACTATGCACCCAAACATTAAGAATTCCAGCTGGGTGAGCTACTGACCTGGACAAGAAGTGGATTTGCATTTCTACAGTGCTTGGGGAGCACTGGAGAGTTCAGCTTCACACGCGGCATGATTCCCAGCTCTTAGGGCCAGGCAGCACCACCCAACATAACTGTTGCATAACAGCCCCTGCAAAATTCCTCGAACCGGTTCTCCAAATTCCATCACTGTGGTCAAACCAGAGCACAGCTTTTACAGAAACATCTCATCTTGATTTTAAAATTTCCAGTCATGGACAACCTGTCACAAGCATCGGTTGAATTATTTCAGCACTTAATTACATTGTTAAAAACCTATGCCTTTATTTCTCGCTGGAATTTGTCTAGCTTAAATGTCAAGTTGGATACTAGGAGAAAGATTCCTCTCACCGAACCTACCTACACACCATTCTGTCAAGGTACAGACAAAGGCACTTCTGCAGCATGGTTCATTTGACCCCACTCACACATCTGCCCTAGGACAAGATAAATTACAGTCCCAAAGCACTTATTTCTCTCAATAGGAAATCCAGTTAATGTGCTCAAATACAGGTGTTTGTGTCTAGCCAGAAGGAAACCCACACTGACTATTGTTTCAATTCGAATGTTAAGACGGAAAAACCCTGAAAGTTGAGATTTTTCTTCTTTACTGTGCCCTTAAAGACCGATTACACAACACTTTACTCAGCTCGATAAGAGATTAAGCACCATGTGCATCTCTACATCGGGAGGCTTTCGTCTCTCCCAGTTTCTCCTGGACCTTTGAGCCCTATCCAATTTATCAAGGTTTTTATTGAAACACGAAATTGAGCAGTGTTTTAGACATCCTTACACAGAAGAAAAACCCTTTCCTTTTCTATTCCTGCCTGTGCAATGACTGCATCCAGCCTTCCAGCTTCAGCACTGCACTGGCTCCATCACATTCCATGGATTTCTCAAGACTCCAGGATACTCTTTCAAAATCCCTTCTTTGCAAGATACAGCCCCAGAGTCTGCAAACGTAGCCCATTTTCTTAATTCGCAGATGAAATACTGAACATCTGGCTTTTCTGGAATGAAAATAGCTTGTTTGCACTTCATTTATCAAACGGTAACTCAGTAAATCTCCGTCACTAACTTGTCCTCTTCATTACTTCACAGTCTCCAATTAACTTTTTCTTAAAAATACTTGACAAGGAAACTAGACCCAAAATAAACAATACCTGGAGAACTGGAAAGCTTAAGAGTTTGCAATGTTCCAAAGATGCAATACATTCTACTAATGCAGAGCTCCAGCCATTCCACCTATGTCTGCACTGTGCCATGCAGCAAAGCCGTAGTGCCATACGTTACACTGCACTTGACTCCAGATCTCTTCTGCACTCCAACAAGGTGCCCAAAGAGAACTAAGACACAGTATCATTCTATGTGTCTGCTTCGGTAAAACTACTTGCAATGATGAGCTGCACTTGACACTAACAGAATCATCTCTTCATAGCACGGAACAGAGGGTATGATGTTAAATTCTACTGACATGTCTTGAAAATACTTTGTGGCATTCCTATGTGGAAAACTTCCTTGCATGGCCTTAAAGAACAACACAGGTAAGGACGTTCAATCTTGGATGTCCTGGGTTTGTCCTTCTAGGAAAAGTTTTGAGACTTGATACTACAGTGTCAGAGTCTCAGTTGTGACGGTGAAGTCAGAGCTGCCCAACCTCTTGTTCTGTTGTTGAAGTATATGGCAAAAAGCACTAAAGCCAAAAGGTTCCTCTTGACGATGGGCAACTGAATACTAAATCAGTTTAAATTACTGAAAAAGTATCAGTTCAAAGTCTTTTTTTTTTTTTTTTTTTGAAAAAGAAATTATTAGAAATGTTGAATTCCAGTTTCTTAAAAGTAAAGCTTATGAACTTGGGTATTATTTTTTCCCCATGAAAAATTAGAAATACAACGGGTTGCTTCAGCAACCTAAAGGAAATTGTGCTTTGATGAACTGGGAAGTGTGTAATAAATTACGGGAAGCAAATAATACTGCACATTGTAACCTTTGCTCTCAGACATGGCAGAAAGTGTTTCTTACCCCATAATACAACCGATAAAGATTCTTGGCTGATTAACTCAGCTCTAGTTACCTTTTTGTGGCCCTCTGAGATCCCTAACGCAAAGCTGCCAGGCTGAATGTGGATAAGCTGGAGTTACTCATCATCTGCCATTGCCAAATTCCTCATCTCTGTTCATTAAGGATCTTATGACCACCATGACCACTAACTAGGCATATAACATGGATGCCATCTCCAGTGCCACATGCTATGTCTTTATGCTCACATAAGTGTCCAGGCCTGGGGCCTTCAGTACAGGAAGGACATGGGGCAATGGGAGCGGGTCCAGAGGAGGGTCACTAAGATGGTCAGAGGGCTGGAGCACCTCTCCTATGAGGAAACGTTTAGGGAATTGGGCTTGTTTAGCTTGGAGAAGAGAATGCTGTGGGGAGACCTCATTGTGGCCTTCCAGTACTTGAAGGGAGCGTATAAACAGGAGGGGGATCGGCTGTTTACAAGGGTGGATAGCGATAGGAAAAGGAGGAATGGTTTTAAACTGAGACAGGGGAGGTTCAGGTTGGATATGAGGAGGAATATTTTCACCCAGAGAGTGGTGATGCCCTGGAACAGGTTGCCCAAGGAGGTTATGGATGCCTCATCCCTGGAGGCATTCAAGGCCAGGTTGGATGTGGCTCTGGGCAGCCTGGTCTGCTGGTTGGTGACCCTGCACATAGCAGGGGGTTGGAACTCAATGAGCATTGTGGTCCTTTTCAACCCAGGCCATTCTCTGATTCTATGATTACAGCCATACCTCACCTTTTACTTTCCAGACTATAACTCAATGACACACAACAGCCTTTCTCACTCTTTGTCCAGTTTCTAATCTTCTGCATGAGGAAGTTATAGAAATAATTAGGAGTCTTTGACGTGCACATACTGAGTGCAACACAGCACATCTTCTGCCTCATCCTTTCATAGGAACAAGCAAAGAGCAGAGGGACTTCATCACCCACCATCAGTAATTCTTAAAACTCTTCTATGACTCTCATAGAAAAAATCTTACACTAATAATTGGATAATTTATGAAATTTATATCCTTTTTTTTTTTTTTCACAAGTCAAGCAACACCATCTCCCCTTGTTTCTCCTTTCTAATCTTATCAAAACTTGGCATTTGTCTTCTCTATTCGTGTATCTGTATCATTTGTAACAAACATAGAATCATAGAATGACAGAATGATAGAATGGCCTGGGTTGAAAAGGACCACAATGATGATCTAGTTTCAACCTCCCCTGCTATGTGCAAGGTCACCAACCACCAGACCAGGCTGCCCAGAGCCACATCCAGCCTGTACAGGCTGATACAGTTCTGTATCTTAACTGATGTTCTTACATTGAAAAACATCAGTAATTATTTTGACCCCTTTTTAAAGTTAAATGACAATTTGCTTCTAGTATGTAAGCTGGAAAACGAACACAGAAATCAGAACTACCAGCTACTTTTGGTAACTTGAATCACAGAATGGCTTGGGTTGGAAGGTACCTCAAGGACCATCAAGTTCCAAAGCCCTGCTGCAGGCAGGGTTGCCAACTGCTTATAAAAATGTGCATCAAAATCAGTAGTTCTTTATTATGTGAATTGCTTTCAACATGTTCTGAAGAGCTGAGATTAACTGCTTTGCATCAATTTCTTGAGCCATCCAGTCTTCCTCTTTTGTACCTAGCTATCTCTTTTTATCACCTAACTGTTAAGTTAGGAAATTATGGATAAAGATGGACCTCTTCTACAAAACGATTAAATCCCAAGCTGCTTGAAGTGGCAGCAAGCATGTATCTTTCCACTTTTTATTCTTTTTAAATTCCAGGCACAATGGTGAGGCTGTTAAAACTTCGTTGTTAACAGATGCAAAATAAACGTTATGCTTCTCCTCAGACGCACCTCATCTGCACTTTAAATGTACGCTATACCTTTTGATGGTGATTTACGTCTTGTATCTAAACACTAATTAGAACTACAGGCTTTTTGATGGCAAAGGGCAACAATTTGTCCTGGCAGTGAAAAAACAAATCCAAACCCTTCACCACCAACAAAATTAAGCCGGTGAAATTAATATGTCTCACTTCCAGGTTGTTTGTATTGCAACAATTCTGCATGGAGACAACTTGCTTCCAGCAGTTTTATCACTTTCTGCAGTAAAACTAGCACATGTAGATCTCCAGAGAGCTTTATTTTCTTCTGCTGTCTCAATTCTTTACCATCAAAAGTGGCAATCCTGTCAGCACATCACCCCGTTTAAAGTCTGTGCCAGCCTGAAATGTTGTGTTTGTACATCAGATCACCTCCAGGCTGGGTGCCAGCCTCTCCCCTACCTACTTCTTGTACTGGCAGCATAACTCTTTGCAAACATTTATTGTGGGATCCTTTCCCTTGTGCCTGCACCATGCCACATTTAAAAGTCTATGCTCTGACTGATTCAGCCACTACTAGCAATATTGGCATTTAAATGATGCAAGATTAAAAGCATGATGTTCTTACCAGAGCCCTGGGCTATGGATTTCAGAGCACAGCTTTTTAACCACTCTGGGTTCAGCAGTCACCCAGCAATCAGTCTGAAGGAATCCTGGCTGAGGGATGCTCTTGGGGCTTTGAATAGCTCCTAAACTTCAGGTGACAGGACAAGGGGAAATTGCCTCAAGTTGCGTCAAGGTAACTTTAGGTTGGATATCAGGAAAGACATCTTTACAGAAAGAGTTGTTAAGCACTGGAATGGGCTGCCCAGGGAGGTGGTTGAGTCACCATCCCTGGATGTGTTTAAGAACTGTTTGGATGTGGTGCCATGATTGAGCAGAGGGCTGTTAGAGTTAGGGTAGGATGGTTGGGTTGGGGTTGGAGTTGGTGATCTTTACGGTCTTTTCCAATCTAAGCTATTCTATGATTCTGTGATTCTAAACTTTATGAAAGAACAATTTTTACCCATGTGCATATTAACTAATACAAAAACAGACACATTGAGAAGTAAAACACCAACAAAAAAAAAATCCCACCCTATGTTCTCTCTCCTATAAAAGAAAGTGACATGGAAAAAAGGGTGGCATTTGTAACATTACATAGCTGAAGAACTTAATGAGAAGGGTCTGAATTATTGCGGGTGATATAAGTAGGATTAAGGAGCTGTTAGTTTAGAAGCAAGAGAACCATCCTACAAAATGTTGTCCCTGTGGCCCAGAAGATTAAAGGGATGGATTTGAAAGGCAGTGGCTGGGGGTTCATCTTAAACAGGGCATTAATCACATTCATAAGTGCAGTACTATACAGCACTAAAAACCTGACAGCTGCCTGGTTAGCTTTATTCTATTTCTAGATCCACACATTCCTTTCATTCTTTTTCCAGATTCTTCTATTCCTTTCAAGAGTTCCCCTTAACTTTAAGGCTTTTCTTGAGTTCTGTGGCAATGCACTATTGATCCAACACTGTATTCTCCCTCAATCCTTGAAGATCTATGTGTAACTGCATGCATAAACCACGCATATCTATTTCTTTGCCTCTCTCTTTGCACCTCTGAGAATTCTTTCCTCCCACTTGCTTTCTCCTCCGTCTTTTTCTCATGCTTTTTATCATCGTTTGAAAATTATGCAGATGACTTATTTGCTGAATGGAGGTTTATACAATGACAGATGCCCCATCCCTGGAGGTGTTCAAGGCCAGGGGAAGTTGGCCTTCGAGTTGGTTGGGGCCCTGGGCAGCCTGGGCTGGTATGAAATGTGGAGGTTGGTGGCCCTGCCTGTGGTGAGGGGGTTGGAGCTCATGATCCTTGGGATCCCTTCCAACATAAGCCATCCTATGATTCTATGACTTTATAAAGGAGAGACTGGGCAACTAGAGATAAAAACAGCAGGTAATGAGAATTGCAAAGAAATATTTCCACCTTGTCCTCATACTCACAGACTATCTTTTATAATTCTTTTTTATGTCCAGAATTACCGCTTCATCCCACAGATTGTCCCTCATTGCAATGGGAGTGACCAGAGATGCTGCAGCTGAGCGGGGTCAGAGCTTCTCTCCAAGCTCATGGCAGCAGCACAGGTCTGTCTAATGTCAGAGATAAAAACAGCATCGAAAATGGAGATCCTGTTCACAAGAAATTAAAAGTTCCGCGTCACTTTCCTAAACCATACATTAATCCATGCAATAATCCCAACTCAAACAGTTGTATTACATGATCCTCGAGTTCTCATAATGTTTCATCTAGACAGTTCACATCCTGTCCTACAAAGCTGCGCAGCACTGCTGCAGACTTTTCCACAGCTGCTGCATTTCACATTGAGCTGCTTCAGTCCCTGTTGTAGGTGAACTGACAACTGTAAGTAATTTTAGCTCATAAAGCATTTCTAAATCACTCAGGAAGAAAAACATGCACGTTACTGTCCAGGGGAAATAGAAAGAATTGTGCAGAACACAACTGCACCATCTTCTTTTGCAGTGTATGATGGTGTCAGTGCAGAATATTGCACAAAATCGAACAGACCCATACAAATATGGAACTGCAGGGAGCCCAGCAACTATTCCATGTATTGACAAGTTTTTTTTTTTTAAAAAAGAATCTAAAGATTTTTGGATAGTGATAGGACAAGGGGGAATGGTTTTAAACTGAGACAGGGAAGGTTTAGGATGGATATGAGGAGGAAGTTTTTCATCCAGATGGTGGTGACGCACTGAACAGGTTGCCCAAGGAGGCTGTGGATGCCCCATCCCTGGAGGCATTCAAGGCCAGGCTGGATGTGGCTCTGAGCAGCCTGGTATGGTGGTTGGCGACCCTGCACATAGCAGGGGGTTGGATCTGGGTGAGCACTGTGGTCCTTTTCAACCCAGACTATTCTATCATTCTATGATTTTTAATTATCAAACAGCTGCTCATTAACATTTGTACCAGAACCTATGTACTGCATGAATACGTCACTACCATTACCAAAATTAATGTGCATTGATTAAGATCTGTGTGTCTATTTATCTCCTCTTTCAGTAATGCCTCAGAACAGTTTGTTCAGTTACTTTTTCTTTTCTCTTAATATCTGCTGTAGAATGACACTTGCTCACCTTTCCCTTCTAGCACATACCTGTGTAGCTGTACTATATTTCAGATTGCCACGGGCCAGAAGTCTGATTCTCATTTGTACTCTTATACCTCTGAAGAGGTAGAAAAGAATATATACTTCATTATAAAAAATAGCATATTCTGACCCCAGGACCCCATCACATCAGTACAACTGCATGCAAAAAGCCTCCTTACAGCTATAAATCTGGATCATAGAATCACAGAATCACAGAATGCCCTGGGTTGGAAGGGACCTCAAGGATCGTGAAGCTCCAACCCCGCCCCCACAGGCAGGGCCACCAACCTCCACCTTTCATACCAGCCCAGGCTGCCCAGGGCCCCATCCAGCCTGGCCTTGAACACCTCCAGGGATGGATGGGGCATCCACAGCCTCTCTGGGCAGCTGTTCAGCACCTCACCGCTCTCATAGGAAAGAACTTCCCCCTGACATCCAATCTCAATCTTCCCTCCTTCAATTTCAAACCATTTCCCCTTGTCCTGCTGTCATCTACCCTTTCAAAGAGCTGACTCTCCTCCTGTTTATAGGCTCCCTTTAGGTCCTGGAAGGCTGCAATGAGGTCACCCCACAGCCATCTTTTCTCCAGGCTGAACAAGCCTAGCTCTCTCAGCCTGTCAGCCTGGATAAACAGCTAAGATAATTATATAAGGCTTATCAAATTAGGGGTTGCTTTGCATTGTAAGAGAGATGAAGTGAACTGAAAGCTTACTTATTGTCTTCTCCCTAGCAGAGCTAATAAACATTTTGTCAACTCTGACTATTTTTTATGATCACTCACTCACACCATGAGCTGCTATCTGCTGTGCTAACAACATCCCAGGCCGGGACAGCAGCATCGTGGTGGGATGATGGGAACAGCACAGTGGTTCCATGCCGTTGCCTCCTGCCTCCTCCGACCCTCATCTGTACCACCCGAAGGCCTTGCACCCCGCTCCCAACAATTCATGCACTGTGCTGTGTACTGAGACACTGATGGATGTACGACCCAAGAATTTTAAACGTCCCCACAGGATATCAAATGCTATCCAGACCGTTTGTAAATGCTTTCCCAGTGCTGTGCAGAAAAGGAGCTGGCTCTTTTCGAAACTGTTTAAGTGACATTTTTCTCTTATCTAAGAATCGATGTTTCTGTTTAATAAAATCATCTGGACAAGTTACTGTTTCATCAGCTTATGCCTTCATTAATAAATTATGCTTGAGCGTTAAGATTACCCCCAGTAGAGACAGCTGGGAAACTGGAATATAAAGTCAAGCAGCGCATTTAATGACCAATGAACTTCTGGAAACTTAGTCCAAAATTATACATCATTGTGTCAGACGCTCTTAAGCAATCTGCAGTTTGCTCTCCCTCTTTAGAAACATGAAACCCCCTGAAACCGCTACCACAAATTGTGAACCTTTTAAATTACTGCCAAGCCACCTGCTTTTCTCCAGGAAACTTCATAAAACTCTCCAAATTAGTAATGTCATTAAGTAAAGCTTACAGAACTGTTGTTATTCTGAAGGAGCATTAGCTGTTTAGCTTGAGGAAACCAGTAGGGATTTCTATCACGGACAGACCTGTCAAGTATATTGAGTAACCCTTTCCAAGTGAAATGCTTCAGAATATCCTCAGAAATGATATTCTTTTACGTTTTAATCTTTCTGGGAGAAAATGGTGTTCTTGGGACTAAACTCATATCACGAAGAAGTTCAATTCAGGAGAGCATGTGGAAAGGTTCTCGGATTGTTCGCATGTCTTCAGTCGGCACAAAGAGCTCTATAAATCAAACGCCCAGTCCTGCATTTTTTAATGGCACTGGAAGAAATAGTGCTCGGGATGGAGGGGAAAAGGGAGCCCGATTTCCCCCAGCCATTCTCCTTTTTGAATGGCCCTACACAGAGTGGGTGAGGGTGGATTATAAGAATGCCTCCTGTCTCGGAGTCAGCCCAAAACGTACCATCTCATCTTGGAGTAATTTATCCAGTCCGATGATTTAGAGGACAGTCCAGTGGCACCATTTTTGGAAGGCAGAAGCAGAGGGGAAGGGATATAAATCAAAGGTGACTGGCAGGTAAAGGATATATGCAGCAATCAGCCAAACCATGTGCACACTGGCACAAATTCAACAAGATCATTTATAAAAATTTTAAGTCAGGAGTACACAAAAGGGGGTCTGGTGCTAACTAAATCCACAGATAGATTACACGCCACCGAAATAAACACTTCCAGATGCTGGCATACAAAACCCTTTTACAGAAAGAAATGTTTTCTTTCATAAATCTGAGAGGAGGAACCTTGGGGTGGGGGCTGGGAGGGAAGGGGGCAAGATTTCCACACTGAGATTGGACTTCCTGCTGCTTTATAGAATCATAACTCAGAATTTTCAAACACACGGGGTCAACACTACAGAACAACAAATAACTGCAGACAATTGCTTGAAGAACAGACAAACACTTCACAAGAATCTAATTGCTTAATGAAATAAAATGTTGGGTTTGGGGTTTGTTTTTTTTTTGCTTTCCAAATGAGAAGAAATGAAAAATGTGTCAAGATGACTTCTTATATATCAGAAAACAAACACATAACAGAAGGAAAAGTTTTCAAATGCTTTTTGACATCAATACACACATTTCGTTTTAGAAAGCTGATGAAGAATGAAATTCTGACTTCTTCAAAATCAGTATCAATTGATTTTGATTATCAGTGGGGGAAGCACATTATTTACAGTATCCTAGATATCAGAGATGTTTGATTTGATATGATTCCAGTGCACCTAATTTCTTTCAGAAACTGTATTCAAAAATGTGTATCACTCAAGTGCTTTAGAAAAACTTTGATGTAACATATCCACATTGGGTACACTGAAACAATTACCAAAGATTGTATTCCAAATCCTTTTTGACTACTGTTCTGGTTGGTAGTAGGCAGAAAGGAATTCCTTTCAGTCAAGAAGAGTAACTCCCAACAGTGAAGCTGACTTTTTTCTGAAGTTTGGGGCACCTAAAAGTGATGTGTTTTCCCAAATTTTCAGCTCTGTTTAATTCACTTATCTCTACAAATATCATACTGATACTTCATCATAGAATCACAGAATGGCCTGGGTTGCAAAGGACCACAGTGATCATCTCATTTCAACCCCCTGCTACGTGCAGGGTCGCCAACCACCAGACCAGGCTGTCCAGAGCCACATCCAGCCTGGCTTTGAATTAGGAGGCTATAGGAGTAGAAGCAGGGCTGTTTGAAGGGCAAATCACACAGGTCTCCAGCACAGAGCATTCCCTGGCATTACATGCTCTTCAGGCTGGGAATGCCAAAAGCAGCATCATAAACATAGCTTGGTAAGTATTCATTGTTTCATGATACTTGTGCAATTTTATGGGGCTGAAATTTTTAACAAGAGAGGGTTTAGACTAGCAAGTCATTTCAAGCTGAAATTACTTGGGGCCTGAAGGAGTACTTTCCCCAAAAAAGTAAACACCTAAACAAAAGTTGGTTATACCCTCTGTTCATTCAACACACTCCATTTACAAACGCTTACACCGCTGAATAATGGCCACTGTCTTCTGCAGGTCTGTGCAGTATCACAGTTTACATTTATAATCTCAGTTTCTCTTTAGCCAAACATCAAAAACACTTCATTTCAGAACTAGCATAAACCAGAAGGGACAAAGGATCCGTTCGGGGAACACTTTCCCATCCAATTAGCACTGCTGTAGCTGACCGCTTTCCTTCTCCCTTCGGAGCACCGGATGCGATCTTTCTGAGTAGAATGCATCTCAAGGCCACAAATACCACTGCAAATGTGCATTATTCACCAGTTGAATCATTTCAGAAATTAATAGCTGTTCATATCAAGGTTTCAGATATCTTGATCGTGGATTATTTTTGATTAATGATGTATTGTTTGTTACTCCAAGTATTAGAAATAAACTCTATTCAAGTAGGCTGGATGTGGCTCTGGGCAGCCTGGTCTGGTGGTTGGTGACCCTGCACATAGCAGGGGGGTTGAAACTAGATGATCATTGTGGTCCTTTTCAACCCATACCATTCTATGATTCTGTGATTAACTTTGTAGACAAATATAAATCCATCTCTCAATGTAAATAGTCTGCTAATCTTATGTAGGCAGATTTCCCATTGAGTTTTGATTGAACAAGGAAGTAAGACTGAGCCTGCAAGGAGTTAATGGCCACAAAAGCAAGTGGATTTGGAAGCCGTGATATAATTAGAAAACTATAGTATCACAGAAACTAATAGCACAACTGGAATAGTATGGTTGAGGGCTAGTAGCTTTTTAGAAGGGATAGGAAAGGAAGGAGTCGTGGGGGATTTGCCTTCTGTGTTAAGAAGTGGAGAGACTGCAAAGAGCTGCCTCTGAGGATTAGCCCTGTTCTGGTTGAGAGCTTGTGGGTTAAAATTAGAGACTGGACTAAGACATCTGGTTGTTGGGTCTACTATGGCTGACTGATCAGAGGAGCCTGTGAATGAGGCCTTCGTGTTCAGGCACAAGCAGCACTGTGCTCATAAGCTCTCATCCTGATGGGGGATTTCAACCACTCAGACATCTGCTGGGAAATGAATGCAGCAGTTGCAAACTATGAAGCAGCCTGGGCTGCAGCAGGTGATCCGAGCCAGCCAGCATAGCTTCACCAAAGGCAGATTGTGCCTCACCAGTCTGGTGACTTTCTACGACTGATCGACAGCATCAGTGGACAGAGAAAGGGCAACTGATACCATCTACCTGGACTTGTGCAAGGCCTTTGACATGATCCTGCACCACGTCCTTACCTCTAAATTGGACAGAGATGGATTTGAAGGCTGGATTATAAGGTTAAAGAACTGGTTGGATGGTCATAGCCAGAGCGTTGTTGTCAATGGCTCTATGTCCAGGTGGAGGAGGCTGGTGATGAGCAGTGTCCCTCAGGAGTCCAACATGGGACAGTGCTCTTCAGTGTCTTTATCAATGACACAGTGTCTTAGTTTCAGCTTGGAAGGAATTGGGATCTAGGTTAGATGTTAGGAGGAAATTCTTTACTCAGAGGACGGTGAGGCCCTTGCACTGCTGCCCAGACTGTTATGGGTGCCCCATCCTTGGAAATGTTCAAGACCAGGTTGGATGGGGCCCTGAGAAGCCTGATCTGGTTGGGGGCAATCAGCCCACGGCAGGGAGGTTGGAACTGAGTGAACTTTAAGGTCCCTTTCAATGGAAGCCATTCTGTGATTCTGTGAAAATGTCTTTTTTCTCAAACTTAAATGTACAGAGCACGGAAAAGTAGATTCAGGTACAACACAGAACTGCATCACCTAATATGAGGAAGAGTTACTTATTTCCCTTTTTCTTGTCTCTATTTTTTGAATACATTATTTGTATCTCTGCTCCACGAAAGTCTGGACCATGCTTTACATTAGACTACAGTAAGCACCACTCACTACTGTCAAAAGACAATATATAGATAAAATATATGTGTAGACTACCTTAGACATGATACAACACAGAATAATCTAGAGTACACTTGCTGCTTTCCATTGTGGCTTGCACTTGGAGACAAAACCTAACTGCTCTAATTATGTTAGTCATTTTGACATAGCTATTAAGGTCAAAATATATACAAACAGATCATTTTCGCTACTTTAATGTTAGTTCTCATTTACCATATGATTATAAAACTTTCAAAGTGCTCTTTTTGTCCAAACCAACATCCATCAAATGCTGCTAAAGGATAAACCACACAGCTCAACTGTTCTTCCAGAACTGCATCATTAGGAACACCTATCACCAGCTCAGATGGAAGAGCAAGGATAATCATGACTAAACAGCAAAGAGAAGAAAAGTTGTCAGAAAATATTCCTATTGGTATCTGACAAATACATAATAACCATCCCGAGAAAATAACCCCAAAATAGTCTATATTTGTTTTTTAAACAAAAATGGAAATACAACATCACGTATGGGGATGAGTTTTATAGTAGTAGTAAGTGATAAAACTCATATTAACAGTCGTTTTCACCACTTTGGAAACAACATTAGTATTTTGAAATGTTCTACAAAAAGCAAAAGTTCTTCACCTAATTTTCTTTTCATTTCTGAAAGAAAATAGCTGAAAACTAAAACTAACATGACCTTCCCAAGTTCTTTACTATGATAGTGGTGAGGTGCTGGAATAGCTGCCCAGAGAGGCTGTGGATTCCCCATCCATCCCTGGAGGTGTTCAAGGCCAGGTTGGCTGAGGCACTGCAGTCTGGGCTGGTATTAAATGTAGAGGTTGGTGGCCCTGCCTGTGGTGGGGGGTTGGAGCTTCATGATCCTTGAGGTCCCTTCCAACCCAAACCATTCTGTGATTCTGTGATTCCCAATTCCATTAAGCTTCAACCACTCAAAACGAGGAAGATTCAGTGAAACCAAATATAGTACATGTATCACAACTCAGTTGTAGTAGAATTTTAGCTTATATGTCTCAAACTGCAACAGAATGAAAAATCAGAGGCTTGGAACCCCTGGGAACATTTTGAATCTACATCAGTTAGAGTCAACTCATTCTCAAAGTGGAAAGAATCAAGCTGGCAGCAGTCCTATCAGGATCAAGACCCTAAACTTTCAGGTAGAGAACCTAGAATCATTGGAATCCCGTACTAGACATAAGTTCCCAAATTCCTTCTCACATACATAGAAGCATAGAGTTAGAGAACATCCATTATCCTATAAAGTACTTTGATTTTCTAACTACCAGAATCAGTCAGAGACAAGGGAGCTGGCATGGAAGTACATGCCACGTGTACTTTGAGGAATTCCATATGGCATGGATTTCTCACAGTCAACAGCATCCTGGGATCAATATTCAAATAAAATTTGCTTTGTTTATGTCCTTGCTTTACCCTTGCCACTCATTCTGGTGTCTTTCAAAGAAAACAGCCAAATATAGCATGTCAAATATAACTCAATTAAAGTCAAGGAAACATTTCAGGGATGACAACAGCAAAAATTTTCACAGTTTGAAGTGTTTGTAACAATAATGTTATAAAAGCCTAAGTACCACAGCAACTATTACCTCTACTAGTACTGTTCACTTCTATAATTGGTATAATACTGGGAAATACTCAATTCCTCTGTTTCTGTAAAAAAAAACAAACAAATACATCCATCTAACAAAACGAATTGTTACCTAACAGTCTTGAAATATTGGATGTGGCTTTGGGCAGCCTGGTCTGGTTGTTCGTGACCCTGCACATAGCAGAGGGGTTGAAACTAGATGATCATTGTGGTTCTTTTCAACCCTGGCCATTCTATGATTGTATGATTTATTTTCTTCACTCTGGACAATTTACAGCAATTTTCAGATGCTAACCTCACTGGTTCTGGATCAGACAGTCACCAGTCCTGGAGGACTTCATTTAGGAAGCATACCTGGGCAGTTTTGGGAAACAAGAACAAGAGCACACCAGTACTCTACTGCACCGACTCAGAGTAAGTGTTATCTTAAATTCATATCAACTACACCACTGGATGATGAGTACAAAATGACACTGTTTACAGGTTACATACAGGAATAGCTCCTTTCTGATGTACTGTGAAGCTAATATTATTCCCAGTCAAATGAATTCTTAGACACAACACGTTGTTTTTTGAATTGGCCAAAGGGTCACAAAAGCCCTTCTACTTGAAAATCTGAAAAAATGGAAAAGAGGTGGGAAGATGGGAAAATACACTACCAAAACATATTCACATATGGCCCCTTGTAATCTATATTAAGAACACTTCTACAAGAACTGTTTTCATGATGTTGAGCTCTGATAATCTCGGTCTAATCAAACACGGATGAGATATATCAGCACTCTTACAACAGATCCAGATCTTTCTATAATCAAATATGGCCATCTCTTCAGATTCAAAGAATCATATGACATAAGTGAGGTTCATTTTCAAGGGAGTGCAAAAGCTTCAAAATAACTTTAGACAGAATCCGAGGTATTCTGTGCAGTATCAGAGAGAAAAACTATATCCGAAGGAATGAAGTTCCACTTCTTTGTCTCCTTCAACACGAAGCTTCCATGAGATCCCATGACTGATGGTGCTCAGGGAGGAATGCAGCCTGCCTGTAAGCGAACCTAACTCCGAATGCCTCCATCCTAAAGTCCATCCCCAGTACATGGAACTTTCTTGATGAATGAATGCTTTGCTTCCAGGTGAAATTAGAACTAACATCTACATGTGTAAGGTTCTTGCTCCTCTGATATAGCATACCTGGCTGTTCTGCTGTCAACTGGATGGCTGAGGAAAGGAGATACTGCCTAAGGGAAAGCCAAACAACCCACACCACAAGGAGGATGTATAGTGGTAGGATAAACACAGGAGCAGAACAGTCTCTTACAAGCTCTCTTCTGAATTGTGTCAAGTATATCCAGAGTAGCAGAATCAAGGTCCCTACATCACAGTCTACATGGTGAGTGGTTTAAACAATTCTTAGAGTTAATTTTAGGTGTGCACCTGCAAGTTCCCAGGTCAAATATCCATCACTGAAGATCATGTTATTCATGTCTTAAAGAAAGTTCCCTGACTTGTAAACAATGGAGAAGAAGGAAAATAGGGGCATTTCTCAGTTTTAGAGCCTGATGTTGAATGTGGAGAATGTTTTTGCCATTATGCACGGCTCTTGCTACTTGTGAGTTACCAGACAGTGCAAGAAATTAGCTTTAGTCTCAGGACTACTAAGACCTGGCTGAAATTGCTCTCCTTCAGTACCTGGGACTTAACCTGGGAATGTGGCACAGCTTAATGCATCCCTGACATTAGGCATGGACACATTATAGAAAATGAAAAAGAAAAGGTATAGACTGGCTAAAACCAGTGGAAAGGTGATTTAAATATACCAGAAGAGTACAGTAAAGCAACTTGCTGCTCCACTTTCAAAAGCAATAAAAAGGTGATGGATATAAAGAAGATTCAAAACTACAGAGCAGAGAGACAAACAAAAGGCTGTTAACCAACCAAATCTGCAGGCTTATAGAAGGGCTGTTAGAATTTTCTTCTCTGCTTTAGGATGAAAACAGGATTTCTCATACAGAGAACGTTGATTTTTATAGTCTTTCACAATTTTAAATGAAGAGGTATTATCAGATACTTTGCAGACCCAGGTTTAGTCATTTCTCCAGATGTACTGCTGATTTAAACTCAATTTATTTGTACATAGAACTATGTCTTTTACATAAAATTCAGTCTTGGGTATACACTTTAGGGTCCTAATCGAATATATACCTCACAATAATCATTATTTCTTTAGTGAGACAGATTCATTTACTTCCTTGCTTCTGTAATGGCACTGCTAAAGCAAGTGATAAAAAGATATCAGAAAATTTAGTGGGAAATTTCTGGATATACAGAAAAATTGTTTTTCTTTACTTAAAACAGACCCTGTAGGGGCACCTGTGGATTATAAATTCTGGTCTGACACGGAAGGTCAATAGCCTTAAGAGAAACAGAAGAGATGATGTACACATATATGGTGCATTTCCTACTCCTAAGTTCTCTACAAAACATACATATGCCTCATCCCTGGAGGTATTCAAGGCCAGGTTGGATGGGGCCCTGGGCAGCCTGGGCTGGTATGAAATGTGGAGGTTGGTGGCCCTGCATGCAGTGGGAGAGTTGGAGCTTCATCATCCTTGAGGTCCCTTCCAACTCAGGCCATTCTGTGATTCTGTGATAATCTTTAGGTGGAACAGCTGAAAGCCCGATATCACTGAATCTAATAACATAAGCTTTTGATGAACATTCAAAACTTCTCTTAATCATTCACTAGATTAACTCCCATCTTAGTCAATGAACATAAGCTTCAGAAAGAGGATGATCAAAATTTTCATCATAGGCTTCAGTGATTTGTGGTCTCAGTTTAAGAGCTGTCATAACTCATTTTACAGGATAATGCAAGTGAGTTTTGGCTTTACAGGCTTTAGTTAGATGTCTAGAAAGTATGCAGGTTCAATTGCTAGCCTAAATTCCAGCCTAAGAATCACGCCTAACACCACATAAGTCATCCACGACAACTGAAGAGATAAATTCTAGTTTTCCTGGCTCCCACAGTGGAATCTTTACATATTATAGTTTCTGTTTCCCTTCTTGTTCTTGTTGTTTACTTCCTGCCCTCCCAAAACAATAACAGAGCGATGGATCCAGCTGCTTAAGCTTAGGTACCTTGTGCCACTTAAGATATTATGGGATGTCTCAAATAAGGCATTCACAGCTGCCTAGTGGATATGACAAGGAACACAAAGGAGATCCTCCCAGGCTAAAGCTGCAAATCTGATATGTTATTGCAATACATCTATCTTTAAGCAACCGAATCAAGTCTGAAGCATCCAAAACAAGTACCCCAAATAGTGCATAGATATAACAGTCTGAAGAGCTTATAGAAAAAGTCAGAATCAGAGAAGAAAAGCCAAAAACCAGCTCAAGCTCCATCACTGCTGAGTGGAAAGATGCTAGCAGTGGGAAAAAAAGACTTCAAACAGAACAACAAAGGTAAACTGAGTCTACATGTTGCAGTTGTGACAACCCATCTTCAGGCATTTGTTTCTGTGTACTTCAGTGCAGTCACCTTTGGGAATCTAAGTTGAAATGCTCTCATGACTGAGTGCTCAGCTACTTCTACAAGCAGACCTTTATCTGCATAAGTATATTCTGAGCTTCAGTCCACTGTCAGTAAGCAAACTGCCAAGGTTCAGATATTCAGTACTGGCTCTGACTGGTTCCTGCTGAATATTCCCAATTATGGGAGAATTAGGGATCCTATGTTGCTTCTACTAGTCAGAATGCTACTTCTGAAATGAATCCCTCAGGCCATGCCCATTAAAATAAGCTTTTATAAAGAATTATAGATTAGAAATCTCTAATCACTATCACTCTGCCTTAACGATTGGGCTCTGATAAAGCACAATAGATAAAAGGAAGAGCATTAACTCCAATGAACTTCTCATTTGCACTCCAAGGAAGAGAATGTGGGACAGGACAGATACCAGTATGCCTGTAACTGTTTTCCAGCTCTTAGAAGCACTGAACCTGCAGTTGCTAAGCATCACAAGAAGTGCACTGAGTGAAGCCACTTTTCCTCCTGGTTCAGTCATCCTGTCTAGGAGGTCATGCAGGCATACAAAGAAACTACTGTGAAGTGAGTGGCAACTGGAGAAAGTAGAGGACCATTCAAAAGAAATATTGCAATGCCACTGCCCACAATGGCGAGGTAAAATATATTTTAAATCAACAGTGTGAGAGCCTGGCAATACAAACAGGTAGAGCTGAAGGAAGCATCAGTCTACATTAACTCTATGTGCTTTCTGCTCTGTAAGGAACTTACAGGAAGTTTGGAGTAGTTTCTTTTAGAACAACTGTGACTGATAGCAGTGAAAAACGGACAGATTGGCAGCTCCAAATGCATACATTATAATACCTTTCACAATGCTCTTTCTGATTTCTTTTTACATTAAAAAAAAGGAATTGCATTAAAGTTGTACAACATCTGTATATATCTACAAGATTATCCAAGATTCTTTCTCTCTTTCTTGGCTTGTTTAGAGGGGATTTACAGATCTCATTAACCATGCTGACAGCAGGTAGAGTCAACAAATTAAACTGATTGGCTAGTTGGAACCTTTGGGAAATTCATAAGACTAAACTCTTCTCTGTTTTGGACTAGAAATGCCACTGTAAATGATACTAATCTGGCATTTGTGAGGAGCAAAGGGGAGAGGTAACATTATGTAAAGAGAATTCATTACAAATATGCATCCACTGACATTAATAACCCCAACATCTAATTCCATATACAAAAGCATCACCTATAGTTTTGACACTAAGAAAGTCATAACTTCACTCCTTCAGTCTCATTTTCTTCCTATTCCTAGCTTCTGAGGTCAAGTACCACTGTTTCATTGATATTTCTGCTATTCCATATAGATTTCATGTAAATGAATTTCCTTTGGACTCAGAATCATTTTCCTCTACTAAAACCTCTCCAAAAATGGTCAATTTCTTCCTAATTTTAGGAGCTGAGATCTTGTGTTCCGGGAAGTTGTTTTTTTTTCCTATGACCATTTCTCTGACTTTCATTCTTTTCTAGATTTAGATGTTTTGAGGCAAGTCAGAATATATGTCACATTGAACAGCAGATCATAGAAAACGATCCCTGTCTATGACATTAGAGACTGACTACTCACACATTTATATCAGCTGAGAAATTTAAATATTTTTTTTTTTTGGCTGCTCTAGACAATGGAATTGCCATTTAAACAGAGAAAAAAATGATGGCAAAACCTCATAACCCGTCAGTGTTCCACTACAAACTCAGTTCTAATGCATTTTAGTTGAGGTTCAAAGTCATCCAAAGAAACCAATCTTTTCTTTCTCCAACCCTAAATGTGTCACTTGAGAGTTCAGCTTCCAATAGGAGCAGTAATGGACACACAACTAATTTTAGAATATAAAGTGCTCCTCACCATATTGGAACACATATAATTTAAAATAACTGTAAACCTAAACTTTGCAAAAACAGAAAATTCAAGCGCAACAACAATAACAAAAAAAACATAATTTGTAATTGAAAGAAAATAATATTTAAAAAAAAACAAAAAACAAAAAAAAACAACCTTTTTGTCCTTCCCAAAAGAGACAGAAATTACAAAGTTTTATTTCCCAGGAGAACGATGCCACTTTTATAAAGAAAATTACAGTCACCACAAATTGCTCTCAACAATTCCAAAGCTTCTTCATTTGACCACTTGAAAATCAAAGTTCTTTAAGATTATAAATATAACTTTTTATAGCTCTGTTATTACGTACTGTGAATGGGGATAGGGGGCCAATCTTGTGGCCGTAGCGCCGAATGGCCTCTCTGATGTGGCTGGGCTGGATGGCATCGCTTTGAGCCTCCATACCACAGGCTGCAGCGCTCTGCAACAGAAAAACACATAAATTGTTACTAAATCAAAAACACACAACAGACCTACAGTGCATAAAGTATGAAAATAAACCTTTATAAGATGGACCAATTTTTTTTTTCCTAAGGATACACATCACTGCTGCCACACAGCACTTTAGAGAAAAAAAGCTATTAACAAATCAAAGAGGACTTTTACATGAACTTTGCTTAAGAGACCCAAAGAACACCATATTTGTCCTCTTAAATCTTTCACCTAGTGCTGCTGTATGTTGCAATTGAAAAGAGCAGCAAATGTTCTAAGTGAAATGAAAGGGTCATATAAGTCACACTGCAATAACCACAGAAACTATTTTTAAAACATTTTAGGCTTTCATTATGATGTCAAGGGGTGGGGAAAATATTGAACAAGTACCCCAAGTAGAAAGCAATTTGACACCAAAATTGCCAATAAGTGATACTAGACTGAAATTTTAGAGATGAAACACATGGCATTATGATGTGACTACATTAATTATCTAAAGATTGAGTGTTTTCAAATTTCAAATAAGTTTTTGGAGGACAAACCATAAAGAGGAAAAAAAATCAATGGACTTCTCCCAGTCCATTGATTTTACAGAACATCCCCTGAATTTTAAGGGAAAAAGTTACTATTTTCTCCTTTCTGGTCAAAAGAATGGATTGGGATTGTTTAGTCTGGAGAAGAGGAGACTCAGGGAAGACCTCACTGCACTCTACAACTTCCTGAATGGAGGTTGCGATGAGGCTTTGGCCTCTTCTCTCAAGCAGCAAATAGGACCCAAGGAAATGGCCACAAGTTGTACCAGAGGAGGTTTAGGTTAGACATAAGGAAAAACATTTTCTCTCAGAGAATGGTCAGGCACTGGAATGGCTGCCCAGGGAGGTGGTGGAGTTGTCGTCCCTGGCAGTGTTCAAGAGGCATCTGGATGAGGAGCTACGAGATATGCTTTAGTGGCTTGTGGTAGCAATGGTAATGGGAGGACAGTTGGACTAGATAATCTTGCAGGTACTTTCCAACCTTCTATTATTCTAAGACTGCTTGCCAGACTTATCAGAATGATGGCTGCTCAGTCATAAATTCATGAAAGTAGTATTAGTGAATGACAAGAACTTAAGTACTAACACTGAATGTACACACATGCTTCCCCCATATGTTCACACCACATATTAATGCTTTCAAACATGGAGGAAATTTTTTACAGAACATTTTATTTCAAGATTGTCAAGTCTACTGAAGCCTGTGCACACATAAACAGAATAACTGATGATATGATGGTGGATTCTTCCCTTGTTGACTGATGTTCATAACGAGAACGTGAAACTCAAATATTTTCTGCTCGCCTGGGCCTTCATGGACTAAGAAAAACATTCTTCACCAAGTTAACTCATTTGTCGCAATGCCTCAGTGGTATCCAGCACACACCAAATCAAGTTGGGTGACTCGTGGGAACATTTCATTAAAACTGTGCACCTTTTAGGACATAATTATTTTAAAAGGCATTAAGTAAAACACTAGGAATTAACTGAACATAAACTCACAAAACTGGTGAAATACAAGGTATCAAAAATTCAATTTCCAGCTAAATTCCTGTTCCTAGGAGAAATAATGGTAACTGGCCGCAGGCACAAAATATGGATATTCAAGTGCAGTATTGAAAGGGAAGAGGAAAAAGCAATCTAAAAGTCTTCAGAAACTTTTACACCTCACTGAAATTTGGACCTATTGAGAGTATCCACAGTCCTGATGAAACTAGAGGGAGAAAACAAACCTTTTTCTAACTGTCATTATGGATTCATAGAATGGCCTGGCTTGCAAAGGACCACAATGATCATCTAGTTTCAACCCCCCTGCTATGTGCAGAGTCACCAGCCACCAGACCAGGCTGTCCAGAGCCACATCCAGCCTGGAAGTTACTGGTAAAATTCCGTGAAAATGAGTATTGATTGTGTAGAAGAAAAACACACATGAAAAAATAATGTCATGTGTTTTTTGCAGCAAAATGAGTACTGCTATCACTTTCCCCACCCTTGACCCCCCCCCTGAAAAAAAAAAAAAAAAAAAATAGCCTCAAGGGAATAACAGAGTTCTTCCGAACCAGTTTATTTAATCAAATCTATTTCCCTTGTGGTTTTAAGGTACATAGACCTCTCTCACACTGAATATCCAGGATCTACAACAGAAGACAGGAATTGTAATATTTACATTTCGTGGACTGAACATGAGACGTCCGTATTTTATGCAAAGTAAACAAATATTTAGCTTGAATGCAACCAATTGGCATAGAAATAAAGGAGGTCAGGCAAAGTTGTTATAGGCAAAGAAGGCAGTTGCCTAAGACTGCTGAGAGCAAGGCAATCACAATAACCTCTTTGCCTACTTTGCTTACACTTTGACCCTCCAAACCAACTCTTGCTGTTACTGTGGACGCAGGGGGGTTATTTAGGTGGTGCTGCAGCTGTAGAGGAGCAGCTCCTCTTGGAAGCAGCATCTGCTGGCATTCATAAGAAGCCTTACCCTCGTTCTGATAGAAATAATATTAGACTGTACTTTTACCCCTATTCTAATGCTGGCAGTAACACAATTTAAAATTAATGTGAATTAATATTATATTAATAATTATAAATGACACAATGATATCCTTTTTTTTTTTTTTTTTTTTTTTTCCGTCTTTTTTCATGCCTCTGTACCTTTTTTCTTTTCCTCTGTTTGGATTTGGAAGAGTCCTGCCCAATCCCTCCATTCCCCAGAGCTCCCGATGGTGTTTTCCCAAGATGCTGCTGCCCTGCAGGTGCTGGTGGGGTGGGCGTAGGGGGTGGTGTGTTGTCAGGAGACTCAAGGCCAGTCTTCACACCTGCAGCCTGCCCTAAGAGATGTGGCTATGAAGACAAGACGTCCAACATCAGTTATAGAATCAAATCACAGAATGGTTATGGCCTTTTTAGATCTACTATTAGAAGAGATGTCATACAGCATTGTTGGCTAATTCTAGTGTTTACCATCACACCTGTTTCACAACAATGCATGCCTTGCAGAACCTATGGTACTTGTTTCTGCTGACAAATATGGACATGAATGTTAATCTCCCAGTATGCAGCAGAGAGAGCCTTCAATAGAGAGAAAGGAAATTTCCACCAATGAAAAGAGAATTGACATTTAAATAAAAAGATGCTGCTAAGTATTTAACATTTGGAGATACAATTTAATGCCTTTCTTCTTACATTCCTAACTCTGTTAATGAACTCCTAAGCAGAAGCCCATGTTAGTACCAGGTTTCAATAAAACTTACGTAGAATGCAGCTATTAAATTACAATACCTATGTAGAACACAACTACCAAATACACATAATACTATATGTAATATATGTAATAAAATACATTTATGCACATTCCCCTGCATTAATCATTATACAAATATGCGAGAAAGCAACATTTACCTCAGTAGAGTTGTGATACTGTATGAAAGTGGCAGATATGGCATGACTGAATGGGTCGCCGGCCTTAGGAGTCATGTCTTGTTTAACCAAAAGGGCCAAGTCCACCAACTGCAGGGGCAAAAACAGCCAACAAATACGTTGGTTTATGCATTGTGAACCCAATTGTAACAAAGAAGAGATAGGAGGAGTGGGCTGAGGCAGATTATTCTTAGTGTTTCTCAGTAGAAAACAAAATTACTGAGATTTTTTAGCCTAGGGAACCTCTCTTTTCCACTTCTGTAAATTTATAGAGTGATTTATCTACCCAAGAGGGCTTGGCTTGGCACAAAGGTGACGTTTTGTTTTCCAGGAAATCCTGCTTTTTAATCCAATTGTGCAATCGGCTTGAATGAGCCTCAGCGTGTTGCCAAAGGTCACACAGCAAAGTGTGTGGTTTCAGTTTGGATTTGAATAAAGCTCATGCTGGACTCCACTCCCCTCTGTTAGAAAACATTTCTAATTGTGCATTGTCAGATGGGTGACTATGGTACAGAATACATTTGTCATAGAGAAAACTGAAGGACAGGTAGGGATTCAATTAACCTGCTTGGCCCATTTAGTGTATCCCAGAGTCACCAATTCATGCCCGTTAGCTATTGCTCAGCCAGGCTGCTCCCTTACCTGTGCCACAGTCTCATATGCTAAATATGCCAAAATCTCCATTGCAACTGCATTTGGCTTTATCTCCATGTTGCTACAATCCAGCCAGTCACGAAACTTGGATGCTTTCTTTGCTGTCAGTTCAAATCATGGGGGAAAAAGGAAACGTTAGCGGCAGGTAGGCCAAAATAATACAGAAATACTGCAAAGGTAGCACAGAGTGTCAATGTCATTTGATTGGCCACAGAGGGAATTAAAAATGGAACTAATGAGGAAAGATAACAGTTTCATACACGACACTTTGGAAACTCATAAGCAGGAGAAAGGAGAGAATGTTCAGAAGATTTCAGAAGGATCTACCTCAGAGGACAACAGACGGAATAAATCTGATATGGAATGTATGACAGTAAAGGAAATAATAGGATTGCATTGCATCTTTGACAAATGCCAGAAAAAGGCGTTAGAAGAAACCAACCCAAACCTGAGGTTTGGAGCCGAGATAAAAAGGATATAATTGAGTTAACAAAGTGAAGACAAATGATGGACAGAAGAAGAAGTTGGAAGCCATGTGCTGTACTGAGCAGGGATTAGGTGCTGACAAGCCAGCCAAGATGATTTGTGGAGAAGTATTTTTTAAATTGTGCATTGGATGTAAGGACGTAATGTAGATCTGCAAACGATCAACATTCAGGCAAGAGCTTCACACTGCTAATGGATGAGATCACTCAGGAGAAAGTACAGGGAAAAATATGGAGCAAAGCAACATGAGAGACTTGCTGAGAGGGTAAAAGGGATACCCGAATGGAACCGAAAAAGCATCATGGAAATTCATACAGGAACCAAAAAACGTGAAAAACAATGCAGTGAATACCCTGTATTAAAACAGTTCTTTCAAAGAGGGTCCTCACCAAGGAGTAAAAAGCTAAAGAGAAGGCAGGCACCAAACAGAAACAAATGTCAATACAGATTATTTTAGAGGAGGGAATGAGATCCCACAGTGCCTAAGCCTTTGGTGGAACTCTTCTTCTGCCTGTCTTAAAAGCAACACAGAACAATGTGGTGCTGTAATCAGGAATATACACTGCCAGAACAGACTTCTTCAAGTCCAAGATGTGATCTCCTGTGACCTAATTTTCATGCATTTATGTTAAAGTAAAAAGGATTTACTACTTGAAACAATAAATTTTCATCAATAAATTCAATTTTTAATAAAATAAAAAGAAAATTAGCAAAAATAACCTTTCTGTTACATTGGAGCAAATGTTCTCCTTGGCCATTAGCATGTGCTATCCAGCTGAGTTCATATTATGCAACTGAATTTGTTATGAGTCTGTTATTAAGGACTGTAATTCTCTTATTCTTTAATGACACTAAACTTCAGTGAAAAAGAAGTGTATAGATAGGGTCATTTAAAAACACTATTAAAATACCACTGAGGTTTTTTTATAAATCACAGTCCCCTGGTCAGCAACATTCGATTTGTTTTTGCAAATTAAGATTTGCATTTGCTCTCTCTCCAGATGACTACTTGGGGGTTTTTAAAATGACTTTATCACAAACCTCTCGTTTGCTGAAGTCACCCTGATCTGAAGTGTCATTCATCTAATGGCTCACAGATGTGTGATGCCAAATTTCAACTGAGCTCACAAAACATCCTGAGTTAGGAAAATAAATGCTTACAAAACCTGTTTTCTGTCATTTGCTGACACAGAACAGTACTTCCAATGTATCACTCATTTGTCATAAATGACTCACTCGTTCTTCGAATTCAAGTGTCCTGCTAGGAAGAACAAGATAAGGTCTCTCATTAAAAGACAACACTGTGTCCAACGCGTGGTGTTGGATCATGTGCTGTTTTGTCACGATTTTTAAGGGCTCCCTAACCTCGCTTTTTCTGACATTCGACCTCAAACCTTAGTCATCACTTAAGTGCCTCTGTAATGATGTTTTGCTACATGATCAAGCCCATTAATTTACAGCTCGTTATAGTTGTGGCCCACAAGTACTTCTAGTAAGTTGGTTTTCAGTGCTAGTAAAGCCCTAATTCTGTCATCATGTTATTAGTGTTGGAATGGCATATACTGATGAATTTGGCCAACGATGAATAAATTCCACAGCAGGAGCTTACAGCTTAAAATAGAAAAAGCCTCTTTAGTAAGTTCTTTGTGTCACTGCGGATACAGAAATAAAAGCAAAACTTGCTACTCTTCTCTAATTTTAGATACATTCCTCGGGACCTGCAACCGTGACGTGTTATTAATGTGCTGCCCATACCAGCACCATGATAGACCTCAGGCAAGCATGGCTGTTTCAGCCCATTAACTCTTTACAAGTTCTGTCTTTGCAGCAGTCCCCACCAGCCCAGTATCTGAGTCTGGTAAATCTTCACAGAAAATACTCCACCAGATAGCCTGAAACTATGCAAAATTAACCATTCCCAGGAATTATGGGGACAAAGTATTTTCTTAATTATTTTTTATAGTTTTATTTTTATAGCTTTATTTTTGTGGATAAAACAAAAGTGCTTTCAAAGGAGCACGAGGTTCCGCTGTTTTCTCTATGGCATGAAATAATAGCTGAACATCTGATCACAATACAGCCGTTATAATACTTACAAAAACTCAACTGCCGACTTTCACAAAACTCTGCGTACTGCACTGAGTCCATCATTCGTGTTTGTCTCTCTGCTCTCTGATAAAAGAGAAGAAGCACATGATGAACCTTATTCCAGCATGAATTGCATTCCACAACAGAAATTATAGCAGCACAATGCCCCTGCCACAACCTCCAAGTAACCCCTCCCCAAATTAAAAGGAAACATATTAAAAGGAACATATCTATATTCCAAACACTAAAGAAACCATTAAACCTAGTAAGAGTGGAACTATAGTTCAGAATACAGAGTGGTGTCAGGAGTGGTTGGTGGCACTGCAGTTAGTCCATACAGCTCAAGACCCCATGAATGCAGAAGGTGAAGTACGGCTGTGTTGGCATTACAAGCAAAAAAACAAACAAAAAGCACACACAAAATTTACTCTGAGTCCTTGAGCTCCTCAACGTGTGATGAACTCAGATTTGCAGAGTCCATCAATCTGGTTCAGCAGAAAATTAAAGGGCTGTTGATGAGGGTATTTGAAGACAGGTAATGCAACCAACATTTGGCCTTAAAACTTATATCAGAAAAAAATCAGTACTTCAAATACAGTTTCTTCCTCTATTCTCTGCCTGTTAGATCACTCTTCTATGACAGTTCAATCCATCAATTAGAACATCTCATTGACAGACATCACGATCAATCTAGTTGTGACTGGAACCACCTGCCATTCAGGATCACACCCTCTTTCCTTCTTTCTTTTCATCTCTACCATCATTTCTGCTGTATTTCGTCTCTGTCAACAGGATGGAAAATGTTCTCTTCAAGTAGTTCTCAATACTTCTGTGCATTCTTCTGGCATCTTGTCTACATTTTGTGGAGCTGCTTTTTCAGATAAGTAAAACTTTTCAGCCAATCTATTCCAGCAAGACATTAAATCTACATTTATTTTGTATTCTCTAAAAATAAACGTCACAACAACTTCAATCCTCATCCAGCATGATCAGAACAGAGATCTGCTTTGCCTCTGAATTAATTCAGTCATATTTTTCAAGTCAGAAAGAACCACTGGGATCATCTAATCTGATCTTCTGTATAGTACAGGACACTTCTCACATAATATACTAAAATTCAGTTATAAGAATTCTTACATAATTTTACTACATAGAATCACAGAAACATAGAAATTATTCTACATCTTGGAAGGGCATCTAATTTTAACTTAAATATTTCACATATTAAGAGATTACATTCAAATAATTTAAAGTGTAACTTTTTAATGCAATACAGACTACCTTCTGCAATCATCTGTGTCTTTGCCGGTCACCAATTACTAGTTGGACATTTTCAGATAGAGATGAAATAAATAATACAACCATTGGTAGGTAATCAGATGGACTAAACTTCTCTACACGTGACACAATTTTCTTAAAATTCTACACATCAGCATGCAGGCTCATAGACCTGATGGCTGAGATCCAGCAGATCTCCTTCTGCTCTATAGTCTAAAAGAGGACTCTCGCCTACACTAGGTCAAGTCAGCCATGGTTCACTCTAGAAAAGTCTTACACAGAATCATCAAGGTTGGAAAAGACCTCCATTTCATCCAGTCCAACCATCCACCTACCACCAATATTTGACCACTAAATCATGTTCTTCAGTACAACATCTAAATGTTTCCCAAATACTTCCAAGGATGGTAACTCTCCTCTAGACTGAACAATCCCAATTCCCCCAGTCACTCCCCTTAAGCCTTGTGTTGCAGACTCTCCACCAGTTTGAAAAGCATGGAGAATGTATGCCTCCTCCAGTAACCTGCTCCAGCACTGCATAGCAAAACAGTTCTCTAATGTTGTGCTTGAACTTGCCGAGCAACCATCTGTGGCTCTGGGCTAACAGATGCATTCTTTATTCTTTATTTACCCCAAACTACCACAGTCTTGGTCCTATCATTTTGCAACTGTTGGTCAGCAGCCGTAGGCTGTTACCTCATCACCTTTAGCCCCCTCAGCACTCTTGGTAGCTTTCATAGAACCACAGAATCATAGAATGCCTTGGGTTGGAAGGGACTTCAGGGAACATCAAGCTCCAACCCCCCTGCCACAGGCAGGGCTGCCAACCCCCACAACTAGTACTAGACTTCTGTTTAATACTAACTTTCTGCTCCGTTCTCGCAAGATTTCTTTGAAACGGAAGGATCCAAAAACTGGCTGTCACATTCCAGATTTAGCCTCAGAAATATCAGATAGAAAGGAACGACTACTTCTTCCAGCCTGCCAGGCACATTTCCCCTACTGCTGCTCACTGAGAGCTTTGTTTCAGTTATGATGAGAACATATTGCTGACTGATATGCAACCTGCCTCTGATCATCGTCCCCTAGGGCTGCTGCCCAGCAAAGTGGGACCCATTGGTACTGATGTGTAGGGTTATTCTGTACCAGGTGTGGAAATTCACTGAAGTTTCTGTTGGTCCAGGTATCAAGTTTTAAAGATGTGACTGGACTGAAACTCTGTCAATCAGCGTACCAGCAATTTACTATCGTTCACAGATTGACAGAATGTGACTTTTGTGGTTTTGCCAATACAGGGGACAGGACATGGGAAAGTTGAGAAAATGCTATAAACTGTATGCCATGCTTCCTTTTAAATCTACAAAAAAAAACCCATTTGCTCTTTTCCCATAGACTTTATTCTTTCAACTATCATTTTAGACACATTAAATATGAAAAGCTTAAATTTTATAAATATGAAATTTTCCAGACCCTTCTGTGAAAGAGCAGCACTCCGACAGAACTGAAGCCCGCTTTTATCAGTATAAAAGCAAGTCTGCTGAGAGTCATTCCTACACGAAGAAACAGTGAAATCTTATTGCCATGCTGCCTTAAAGCAATCTCAACTTGAAACCTGATTAAAGAAATGACATGAATTATACCGTCCCACCAGTTTATCAAAATGTATTAAATATATAAGTACATATACAGTTATCACTCCCTTTACAGTAGTTCTAGTCACTCTAAGCAGTTAAGAAGCTGAGTTATGTGGCGCACAGCAGAGTTAAAATACTTCACATGCTTTCCTTGGAACATGCTGAAGGATGCAGTAGATAGGACCTGGCACAGTACATCAATACTTAGTCTTCCAAAAATGTGTTGCATTTTCTCTCTCTTTCAGCTTGAAGAATTAAAAAGAAAGACTGAAGAGAGACAGGAAAGGAAAAGTAAAGAGTTCAGTGTTGTCAGCTGCCATCCAGGATGAAAAATAATCTTATTTTGATTCTATTTCAGAGCTGTCACACTTGACATATCAAGGTCTTTGTGTTGGGGGAAAGGCAAGAAGCCAAATGTTAACTTGCTTACCAACTATTCAGTGTTTGAAGGAAATGTTCTGAGTAGCTGCTAAGCTGGAACATTTGAAAATGGTGTGTGGCATACTTGGACATCCCCGTGTTTGGCATCAATGTGAATGACAAGGATGCTGGCTCCCAAACTGCCTGCGTATTCATACTGTGGCACGATTTCCTGATTTCCATACTAAATACCTCCTCATGGTGCACCTATTGCAAAAGCAGTTAGGTGACTACTCCAGAGTAAAACCAGATCTCTGGGTGCAACTATAATTTGAGAAATAAACCAACTTTTGAAGGGGTCAATACTGAAAGGCTTGCAAGAAGTCAGATAGTTTTGCTAGTGGCTTCAATTCTACCCGCATTTCATCAGGAGTCCAGCATCTTTTAAAGATTAGATGGAACAATTTATGATGATTATCATAGAATCATAGATTCATAGAATGACCTGGGTTGAAAAGAACCACAATGCTCATCCAGTTCCAACCCCCTGCTATGTGCAGGGTCGCCAACCAGCAGACCAGGCTGCCCAGAGCCACATCCAGCCTGGCCTTGAATGCCTGCAGGGATGGGGCATCCACAGCCTCCTTGGGCAACCTGTTCAATGCGTCACCACCCTCTGGGGGAAAGATTTCCTCCTAATATCCAACCTAAACCTCCCCTGTCTCAGTTTAAAACCAACCTATCACTATCCACCCTTGTAAACAGATGATTACTCTGAAAAGAAAACACACATTGATTCATGTTATTCGTGCTTGGTGGATGGTTGGACTAGATGATTTCAGAGGGCATTTCCAACCTTAATGATTCTATGATATGCTGAAAACACATTGTTATTCTCTGGATCTTGAAATTATTTGAAAGTTACCACTATCTGAAAATTTCTGCTATGTAAAGGAAAAATGAACTTGTCCAACAATCACTTTAATTGGTTAACAAAGAAAAAAGGTGCTTCAGGAGTGAGCATTTTCAAAGATTAATGTTACTCAGAGTTTTATACAGGAAATAAAAAACGTCACCTGGGGAAAGACCAATAGCTTTTGTAACACTAATCTTGATGTGGCTATAAAGCACAGACATATAGGAGGTTTTTATCATTTTTACCCACCTCTTATAGAACATACCATACATTCTGCAGTAACCATTAATCTGAACAAATCTGCATAACAAAATAACAAAAGCTCACTTCAGCAATCTTCCTCGAATCTTCGTTATTAAAAGAAAAGATGAGGTGTTTTTCAGATAGACAAAGATGATTTCTATTTGAATAGAGATGTCCTGTTGTGGATGGTAACAAATACAGGCCAAAATAGGCTTTAAAAAAATCATGATACTTTCTGTTCAGGGACAAAAGAAAGAATTCATTTGATGAAGGTAGACATCTACAGCATGTTAATTAGTCATCTAAAGTTCTTTTAGTCAAAAAGATACTAAGGTACTTTCAAAGACCAACTTCTTCCTGAAACAAACGTTAGCAATAGGTCAGATGGCTCACACCTGTGAATTTCTCAGTAGTTCATTAATTGCAGACATCAGTGATGGAGCCCTGTGGACACTGGCTTAGGTCTACGTTACAGACATGTATGAAACGCCGGACGAACCCCGTGACTGAAGGATAGCCTTGCCAGCACAGCAACACAAAAGCCAAGTCCAAAGAATGACTCAGTAAATTTGGTTCCTGCTCTGCTCTCGAAACCATATAACAAAGGCGGCTTTGTACTCTGGGCGTGTGTTAACTCTCTCCATCTTCCTTTAAGTACTTAGAAATGAAAGCTAACAGCGCAGATAAGTAGCAGGAAGGGAGTTGGCAAGACAATTGAAGATTATGTAAAAAATTCAAGGGAATTCTAAAGAATGAAAGCAAATGGAAGCTCGTAGACAATAACAAAATTAATGGAATAATTCCCAGTAGTCATGATCTCACTGCTAGAGGAATAAATAACAGTGACCTCCTTGTAGGAACTCACCACTGCTCTAATATTTCCCTTTGAACATATGCAAAATCTCCACATACTGTATTTATTTCATTCAGCTCCGTATCACATCCAAATTCCTTGTCTAAATTTATTACTGTGAGTCTGAAATGTGGAGTTGGAACCTGTAAACGAAACATTTCCAGTTCATGGGATACCTTTGATTTTTGCAGGAAAATATTTTTTTCTGTTACTATAAGCATCATCAAGAATTTCGTAAAACTATGCATTAAATTTACAGCTATCTTCTACCAGAGCTTTCCAAAAACGGTAAAATATTTTGGGATAAACGATGTTACCACACTTAAAAAGTGATGTGGGATTTATGAATATATGAAAAAGACTGAACTTCCCTCACTTTTCTGATTGGGGACACTGCAACACCTTTCTGTGGTTTCCATCTGGCTGTACATCAAAACCTTTACATACCAGGTTAATATTAGGATACTTTTATGTCTTCTGGAAAGCATTCTTCCAAACACTTCTCCTAACTCTGTACTCATCCATGAATGAGGGTAAGCTCAGCATCTTACAAGAAAGGCATTCAGTCACCAAACTAAGCATCACCACACTGCCCACGAGATGCAAACAGCAAGGCACTCCCTTCTGTATAATGAGATTTACATTTTGTCCCAAATTTACAGTCAAAATCAGTGACAGAATCTGTTTAAAAATAAAACAACGTTTGTGGAGGTTCTCATGTAAGTAAAAGAAAAAGATTGAGCCAGGAAAAAAAGAAAATTAGAGTATTTCTTTTAATGTTATGAACAGAGATATGGATAGATGGATAAACAAAAGAGCAGACAGATAAAAATATTCTTTAATATGTGTATTCACTTAATATCTAAACTGGATTCTTGTAGTTATTATATTATCTATCATCTGAAAAAATCCTCAGGCACCTCACATCCTGATAATGTTTTCCCACCATTACAAGCAGATTTGGTTTTGGACCCAGTTTAGGCACAGGCACTTGCATCCAGAATAGTTAATCACTGAATTATAGAATCATAGAATGTCCTGGGTTGAAAAGGACAACAATGCTCATCCAGTTCCAACCCCCCTGCTATGTGCAGGGTCGCCAACCAGCAGACCAGGCTGCCCAGAGCCACATCCAGCCTGGCCTTGAATGCCTGCAGGGATGGGGCATCCACAGCCTCCTTGGGCAACCTGTTCAGTGCATCACCACCCTCTGGGGGAAAAACTTCCTCCTCATATCCAACCTAAACCTCCCCTGTCTCAGTTTAAAACCATTCCCCCTTGTCCTATCACTATCCACCTTTGTAAACAGCCATTCCCCCTCCCATTTATACGCTCCCTTCAAGTACTGTAAGGCCACAGTGAGGTCTCCTCGGAGCCTTCTCTTCTCCAATAACCCCCTGGAGCTGCACATTAAAAGGAGGAACATAAGGAAAATTTTGGAAAGGAGAAACTTAAATCATTTAATGACCATAAAACTAAATTTCAGGCGATAAGAACAATAAATATTCACTTTAGTGCTCTTAACTCTTTTGGCAACGTAATTCCTTCTTGTCCCTTACTCTTGGTTAAAAAGGCTAGTCAAGTGGAACAGCCAATTCACACAGTACCTGCCATCCTTGGAGATACCCTCATCCTGCACAAGAAATTGGTACTGAAACATTGTTTCTTGGGAAATTATGTTCAATGATACCTCAACTTAGAAAACTATGGCAGAATACACGTGCATAAAATCAAGAAACCCAAGACAATATTTTTGCTACATGCACAATTACTTCATGTACATTGTAGTAATCCACTTCAGAAGTCTGACATTGGTCCTACAATTTATGAATGAAATTCTGGTTCTGCAGTGTCCCCAGCAAAGCTTCCTACAACTTCAGTAGCTGTAGGACCTCAACCTGTGAACACCTTTCCTGGCTAAGTTGCATCCTGTATAGATTGTTAACATCCTCCCATAAAAGGAAAGCAGAAAGGTGGACTTTCAGATGGAAGAGATTCTAAAATAGCTTTGCTTCTGTGTGCTCAGGTATAGATTAGAAATCCCAGTTAGACTCGCTAAGTTAATTATATAGTAATACTTCCTAAAGCCAACACTTTCCCCTTTCAGAAGGAGCTGCTTTCCAGCGAATCAACCCAAAGTGCATTTTGGAATGAAAATTGGCACATGAGGATCTGGTGAGAACCTGGCTGCTGAGAAGCAGGCTGAGTTCTTTCATAAATTCATGACAGCTTTGACTCTTGAGCTAGGACTCACTTAATACAACATTGGGAGCATGGGTGAGAATGCAGAAGACGACAAGAAATAGATGTCTGGCTGTCAGTTTAGAACTTCACTCTTCAGCCATACAGATGCTGTCCCAATAGAAACCAGGAGATAATGAACTACAGGGCAAAGCTAGCACAAGACACTGGTCTGTTTTTGAAGAAGAGGCCACTAATTTACTAATGCATCTATTTTATTAATTACAAAAATGAGTAGAATGATTTAGCTCATCCACTTTCCATGAAAAATCCAAACGTGGAAACTATTATAATGAATTTATTTAAGAAGCATATTCATGACTTTCTATAAGTAAATGAGGGCAGGGTGGAGGTAAGCAGACCGTAAAAAATCAGCATATTTTACTACTGTTATTACTTATTGGGATGTCATTCATGACACTGGGAACAGAATCTGGCCCAGTATGAACGCTTCATTAGTCAAATGTTAATGACTGTGTGGCACTTGTTATTTAATTAACTACACACAGTACTCTATGCTGCTATTCATTATTATTTCTCACTTTTTTAAAATAAGAGAACAGTTCATAGTCTTGTGAGCGTTGTCTCTGTTGTATAAATAAGAATTAGGATCATAAAATGACTATTTTCCCAAAAGCAGGGTTTGATTCTGCACAAGCTTCTCTTTTTTCCGTCACTTCCCCTTTACTCTTTCTAATGGAAGAAATAAAAAGGAAGATGCTGAAGTTCTAGGATTTGATAAGATGATTTAGCATTTGGAAGCAAGTTAATTTGAACCATCAGCTAATTTAGAACCATCTATTTAGTTAGGCCCTGACACCAGGCCTAACGATAAATGAACCACAAAATTATTAAGCGTTTACATAAAACCAAAGAAACACATGCTGTCATTAATTCAAAACAATCACCATCATGCAAAGTCACTCCAGGAGTTCTCCTAAAATGAACATCCCAATTGCCTCCTCCTCCTCCTCTAACCCATCTCAAAACACATGCTCCTAAATTGAATAAATCTTTCACAATAACACTTAAACCAACGCCTTACAGTTTAGTGTGCACAAGAAGTTGAACTGAAATGTTCTGACCAAGCTTTTACTGGTAATGAATCCAGAAAATTTTGACTTGTTAACAGCATTTGCCAGATTTTCTTGGGTTGGTGAAGAGTGGAAGAATATCTTGAGACACTTTCAGGGCTGAAATTCGAAGTGTAACTTACTGATTTGTGAAAAGATTTGCAAATATATACCAACAGCTTTTAGTATCTGACCTGTAGAAGTTCCGTACCAGCAAACCCACAAGTTTTTAAAAGCAATCTTCCAATTAATCCTATTTTAAATAATCTTGGCCATTTTGGTGCATAACAAGCCAGCTACCATCTTGTTTTGTGGAGCCTTCATGAGTCAATTCTTTTTAACAGAATAAAAAAGCCCTAAACATCCTGGTCTCCTGTAAGTAACACTGCTTGTTCAATCCACTACCACAGACTCTTCATGTGTGTATAGGAATGACAACAGTTATGATAGGATTTTTGTGTTTCAACTTGAGATTAGGGAATAGGAGCAAAGAGCATCTACTGTGTGTGGATTCATTACCATAAGCTTTACTGACCGTTTATCCCGTTTCCTAAGGAAAACAAAAAACTCCCACCACGTTCCTATTAAAAAGCAATCAGATTTGGTATGCTGGTGACACTTTAAAGCGTACATTATGTGGGAAAACAAAATAAACATTTAACCTGGCAAATGAAAGTGAATTTGGGTTTTGACATACTTGGCAGGAAGGAAGAATTATATTCACGTCAAGCATGCAGAAAAGCTAATATAATATTTAAATATTTGCTTAACTAATATAGAATTTAAGACAACACGTTAGAAGAAACATTTTTTGTGAAACATTTAAAAGCTTTTTAGTATAGGATACTCTCCAGAAGTAATATATTCAGCTCAAATTTCAGACATCTGCAGCCTTTGTTGCACATTCCATTCACTTGTCAAGTGGGAAAGTCTTCGTATTCTCCCAACAAGTCACTATTTATATTTTCAAGATAAAGGCAGTTCTTGTACCAATGGTTTATGCTGATAGTGAATCTATGCGGCCTTCCAGAGAAGCAGTCCTTGAGAATCAGAATCTTACAAATATTGATATAATGAGCTAACGTTAACACTATTTCAGCTAAATCCTATAGTACCCCGCTCCTGTTCAATATTTTACACATGCAATTGTTTAAAGTTCCTTTAGTTTACAACGGGACATAATTCATTGACAAAAGACACTTCAGTCACTAAGAAGGAATCTGAATGCTATATGTCAGAGATTGCTGAAATTCTCAATGACACATAATAATTTAGCTCGAACTCATACACTGTGCTGCGTGAATGGAGCACCCCAGATCTGCGTTTCACCAAATCCCAATAACATGGAATGATTAGATAACACAGAATCACAGAATCCAATGGCTTGGATTGGAGGGGACCCCAAGGATCATGAAGCTCCAACTCCCCCCCACAGGCAGGGCCACCAACCTCCACATTTAATACTAGACCAAGCTGCCCAGGGCCCCATCCAACCTGGCCTTGAACACCTCCAGGGATGGATGGGGCATCCACAGCCTCTCTGGGCAGTTCCAGCACCTCACCACTCTCATAGGAAAGAACTTCCCCCTGACATCCAACCTCAGTCTTCCCATGTCAGATATAGGGATGCTGGGCTCTAGCTGCATCTCCAGGAATATTTAGATGCTCTGTCTAAACATGTGCCTAATGGGTGTTCCTTTAGAGCTGTAACTCTGAATTTCTACTAGCTGCAGATATCCACAAAAATCAAAATTACTCACATGCCGGAATTAGAACTGATGATGAAGTTGGGTGTACAACAGTGATAATGACTAAAAGCATTTTAGAACATTTCTTTCAAGAAAACAGTTTATTTTTTTCTCACTTGGAAAGAGACGAATGATTAGAAAATTCTAATTCTAAATTGCTTACATAACGATACTATAATGATTAAACCCAACATTAATCTTTATTGTAACCGTATGTTTTAGATATGTGTTATTTTAAAGCCACCTGAAAGGAATTCATTCAAATTTAATCTGATTTGTAAATTTAATTACGAATCATTAATCTAACTGCTATGATCTTCAGTTCTTGCAAATCAGCACAGCTCCTCTGAGTCCGATCATAAGACAGAAACCACTGTTTATTTCACATCAGTAATTAAAATTGATATAGAGTGCTCAGGCCATAAAACATAAACAAAAAGGGCTACTCCGGGGAATTTAACCTTCAATCTTCCTAATTTCCAGTGCCCGCTATGCAAATGGTTGCACTGCATTAATAACACCTCTGCACATAGTATTCATTCATCCAGCCAGACATAAGTATAACAAGAGACTGTTCCCTGCACACATTGTTAAAATGGGTTGCAATCAAATCTATACTTCCCAAAAGCATCAGCACAGGCCAGTTCTGTGTGCCAACTTCTCGGCTATTAACAAAGGAGAAAAAATAGAGGACATTTTTAAATATAGAAATCTACCTTTTTCATTCCACTTTTATTCTACAGTTAGCCAAAGGATTTTAAAATGTACAAAGGCTTGAAATCTAGAGCTTAGCAGGAGACACCCAGGATCCTACTATTGAGATACCCTCCTCTTCAAAATCAGTTATAAAGAGTTTGAATGCGTGCCACTTTACATATTGATATATGTCAATTTAACCTCAAAATGAAATGAACTGAATTTTGGAAATGTCAAAATCCATTGACATATCAAAAGTTTTCTCTTATGTAGATTTTACTATAGGTTCAGATTGAGTAAAATAGTAAAAATCTTCCTTTGTGAGAAGTTGCACAGTGAACCAAATATCTACAGGAAAAAAAAAACAAAAACAAAAACAAAAAAACAATGAATGAATGAATGAATGAATGAATGAATACATTGCAAAGCCCTTAGTTACAGAATAGTAGAAAAAAGTCTTCTTTTCAAAATATTGTACTTAACAACATAACGTAACTGGGATGCAAAGAACAACTTCAATAGTGAGATTTGGAAGTAGAGCTTTGAAGGTTGAAGTCTATTCATTATCAAGGTGCTGGTAGTAGAGTAATGCTACCACAATTTGACAATGATTACTTGACTGTGCTCTTAGAAGCTGCTGTGGATTCTCATGCCATCATATATATCGTGGGAGAAAATTTAATCCTGACTTGTGGTTGCTTGATTTCTTTAGGGTTCCTGAGTTTTCCTGACACTTTTAGAGTCACATCCAGTATTCATCAGAGATGTTGGCATCACATCATTATTTTAGTCTTTTTCCTTAAAATACAATATAGGGTAACAAGGTTAGCAATCACCCTGCAAATATATTTCTTCAAATACCTGAACCAACATTTAGACTTCCAACCTTGGGGTACAGTAAGAGTTAACTCCCAATTTAAGAAGGGTGTGATTAGTAGCTGAAATTTTGCTTGAGCTCAGATTTTCAGAGATAAAATTATTAGCTGATGATATGAGCTGACAGCTAATACATCTACAGTAAACAGGAAAAGACAGTATTTCCAAGCGGATGTAGAGTACGTGTTCCATTTCTGTTTGATATGGTCTTTGCAAGGAATGAGGACTCGATACCAGATGCTCTATGTTCTACAAGGTTTTTTTGCAGATGTCTGCAGCCTGAGAAAATCAACAGTGCTTTGAATAGTGCTCCTAGTAAAAGCATCCTCTTGTCAGAGTCACTGTATGATATAGGATCTGAATCCCACACAAGTGGATGAACTGATGTTAAATAATACCATCTGACCATGGTAGGAAAAGTTCCTAGTAGGTCTGACAAAGCCGTGGAAATGGCTGTCAGCCCTGGGAAATAAAATCCAGCTCCCTGATGAAGACTCCCCATCCTTCCTTCATTTGGTCAAGTGGAAAACCAAATGGAATGATTGCTTCCTAAGTTCCAGTTGCAAAGTTTCAACAGCAATTAACAGCGCTACCTTTGGCCCTTACGCACGCCGCCCAAAGAACAGTCTGGAAACAAATGCTCAAGCTAGGAACTCCTTGAGAATAAAACATATACACCTTAACTTGGTTTTGATATTATTAATTTATACCATTTTCTTGTGGCTTTTAATGCTGTATCTTTTAGAATATCTGAAGCAAATCAATGTAAGTCTCTAGCATAGTAGATGCGATACAGATGAGAAAGAACTTCTAGCAGCCTGTTGATACCTGCACACAGAGGTGAGAAGAGCTACGACTGAGCCATAAATCCACCAGGCCAAGTAAGAACATTTTTTCTGTCAAAAATAAACTTGTGGCTCCCCACTTGATACAGATCTGCTGAAGTTACACAAATCAATTTCTAAAATGTACTCTCTATGCAAAATCGGTATATTTTCTAGTGATAATATTGTGGTCTTGTCTCCCCTGAAAATATAAATCTGGTTTTGGATGTACTTTGCCAACCCACAGTGACAACAAGGTCTGATTTTTGCTATTTTAAAGGCAGCTAAAGGGTCAAATGCTGATCTGAATATATTAGCAAAGATTAAGCTCTGCATGTTCAACTCCATGAGGACTTTATGTTGAGCAGCTATCTGAAAAGCTGTTACAGTTTTTTTGTGAGCACCCAAATTAAAACAACCTCTTCTGATTCACTTTGTGAAAGTGTCTGACTGGGCAGGTATCAAAGTATGCAGGTATCAATCAAAGACAGTAGAGCAAAATGAAAAGAAAGGAGATAATTTAATGTCTAAGGGCAAAAGATACAAGCCACTCACACAAAAATCCTGCTCTCTTCCATAGAGTTAACTGCACCAGATTATGTGATGGTTGGACTAGACCATCTTATAGGTCTTTTCCAACCGGAATGATTCTATGGCTCTGTGATTTCCCCTGCTGCACTGTTAGGAATGCTGTGGGTCTGTTTTTAGTGGATTGGGTGAGTATGCATCTCACTTTACAACATGTAGGGCTTAATTACACTACCATTCCAACAGACACTTATGCTTAAATCTCACTGCTTCTGATTCCGTTGCCGCTACACATGTGTGAAGCTATCACTGACTGCAATTTTGCACAGCAGCCAGATCATATTCTAATGGAAGAATACAGCAAGCAACATTCTAGATAAAATAAACCACAAGACTGAGACAAAATGAAAGACAGAAAACCCTGTTCCTTGTATACATAAAAAGTCTATTCCAGGAAATACCAGCAGTTACAGATCACATACAGTGCAGAAGCTGGAACGTCCTATTCCATGCTACCTAGAGTTTTAAAAGGTTTTTACAAATTTGATATGGTTTATCATTTATGTGCTTTATAAAAGCTCTCTTATATGTCTACTCCACCTGCCATTTTAATTTCCTAAATGGGAAAATTCAGAATAGAATCACGGAATTGTAGAAAAATTTACACTGGAAAAACAAACAAACAAACAAACAAAAAACTTGGGATCTTTCCAGTGATACCTACTTCAACTCTGTTCCAAACAGGTCCAGTCAGTTCAAGTGACTCAGGACCAGTTGAGTTTGGAAAATCTTCTAGTTGAAGATATTCTCCAAGTCTTCAAGTTCCTCGATTTCTCTGATCAGCCAGATTCCATTTTTAATCAGATTTTTTTCTTCCAATTATGCAGCTGTCCAAATTTTAGAAATCAAGATTTATGAGGAGCAGCTGATGGCCTGATGTTATTCAATCTGGAGAAGGCTGAGGAAAGACCTAATGTCTCTCTACAACAACTGACTAGAGGTTGAAGGAAGGAGGGTATGGTGACAGGCCACAAAGAAAAGGCCTCAAGATGCACCAAGAGTGGTTTAGGTTCATGGAATGGGCTGTCCAGTGAAATGGTCCCCATCCCTGGAGCTGTTTAAGAGTTGTGCAGACAGGGTACTTCGGAAAATAGTCTAGTGGTGAACTCGGTAGAGCTAGGTTGATGGTTGGATTTGATGGTCTTAAGGGTCTTTTCCAACCAAATTGATTCTTTTATTCCGCCCTTTGCCTCTTGCCTTGTCACCAGCAATAAAATCCTCCATTAGCTTTTTTTGTTTTCAGGCTGAACAAGCCCTTTTCTGTCAGCTTGTTGTCATATGTCAGGTCCTCCAGCCCCCCAAACCTGCTGCTGACGCTCTGCCAGACCGGCTTCAGTTTGTCAAAGTCCTTCTTGTTCTTGGGAGCACAAAACTGGACTCAGACTCCAGATGCAGTCTCACAAGTGCCAAAGAATAGGAAAGCATTATTTCCCTTGACCTGCTGGCTAACCTCTAGCTAGCACAGCCCAGTATGTGGCTAGCCCACAAGCTGTATGTGTGCATGGGGTTATTGCATCCCATATTTGTCTTTGTTGAACTCCATGAGGTTCCTGTCAGCTCATTTCTTTAGTCTATCAACAAAGTCCTTCTGAATGGCAGGCCTGCTTTCCAGAGATCTGATTCAGTATTTACTCAACATGCTATGAATTACTGCTTTTATTTGGCTTATAAGATTCAACAGCTAATCATTTTTGAGCTTAATGCATAACGAGGAAGAAATGATTCAAGACAATACAATACAATGAAAGGTCCTATGCTCTCTTTAATTCCTTGCCTGTTAATTTACATGGAAATCTGCTAAAAGTAAAGTCACATTAATAGGCATACTTTGTATTCATCATTCATTCTTTCCATACTAAAATGATATCTGCTCTAAAAATCTGCCACAGGGTCATATCTTAGCAACAGTCTGAATAAGTCGCAAGCATGGTCCTGTAAGAATGAACTTTGAAACCACTCATGCTAGTATTTATAACACACCTCTTCATTAAATAGGAATAAATGCTGTCTTATTGACCTTAATCTTAGGCAACAGATTATGTCATTTAGAATCCCTAATGATACCTAAACTTTACTGTGAATGTAGGTGGGAAGGAGCCAAGTTTCTTGTAGGTCTAATCAGCTTGGACCTTGGTGGCTTGGCAAATGGGAACTGAAAATGGCAGAACTTGCCACTTCACAACTAGGTAATATGCAATGAAATCCTGTGATTTGTGAGGTTTCAGACTGGAACTTATTCAAGTTGATGATGATACAAAGATAGTGACTATTAAGTGAATAACATTAATTCTTGATTTTTTGCTTAAGTGCTTCTCTTTGACGAACGTTCATAAAATCCTATCTGAATTCAATTAAATATCATAGGCAGCAGAGACCAAAAGCTTGCAAAATGACCTCTTCTGAGGAGAAAAATTGTACTAGTCCTGAATAATCCTGTGATCAGAAGAAAAAAGAAACACCGCCACCACAACTACAGAAGGACAAAAGTGAAAATCAAATGTACTTAAGGAGGGACAGACCAAATTTCTGTGTGTCCCAGGCACCAATAGTAGCTGGCTGAGGAGGCTTAGGAAATAGTATAACTGCAGAACAACAAGATAAGCTCATCGTGATTCTTTCCCTGAACAGCTGAACCATATGCTGGTGATCTGTGGCTCAAGCACTGCCTTAACCAAATGCTGCGTTTTTATATTCAGTAGCCTTTACCAGATAGTTTTTCCCCCATTAAGTTGTACAATTCAATACATTTGAGCTCGTTTTTGCTATATTCAGCTGGAATGCAGCCTGAAAATGACTTCCAGTGCTCCTCTATCCTGTCTGTATGCTACAAGTTGTGGATGGAGAGGCTATTATGACACATTGCTTGCCCACCCTGCTAGCAGAGGATAAATGTCAAATTAATAGAAAGGGATTCTTAGTAATTCCGTAGGAGGTATTAGCAGGGCTGACCCATGTGCATGATTAAAAGTAGGTTTCAGATCCTGGCTGGAGGCTGATACTGGGATAAGCACTGTCATTCTTGAAGAAAATACACAGAATGAAAACAGGGAAAAAAAGGAGATTCTCTCTGCTGTACCTGCTATGTCCAGAAATAGCAGATAAATGAACCTTTGGATTAATTACAGATGGCACTACCACAGGTTGAGAGGCATACCTCAGACTCCTATGGATGAAGTAGGACAACATCCTTTCTCTGACCCTGGTTTGTGGATGTTCTAACCTATCTGCTAGATGCAGGATGGCTCTCAGAGCCTCCCCTCTTCTGCAGAAGTTGAAAGAGAACACCATTAAAATCCCAGAAACATCCTTCCTCTGTTGCCTTCATTTCTTCAGAGAGCTCGTTCCCTTCCACTGAAGGCTTTTTGTGATATGAATCCTTAAAGGGAAGGAGACAGATATCTGAGAGCCCCGACAGTAGCCAGCTGCCCACGACCCAGGGTGCTCCTGCACCAAGCAGCTTTGGAGGCAGCAGCCAGAGGACAGCCTGTTTGGGAAGCTCCCTGCCCCACATATTGGGTCTTGGTATGAAGGTTTCAGTCCTCCCTTCACAACTGTATCAGCAAAACTTTTCCCTGCAACACTCGAGAACTGGGAATGCCCTAGAGTGTGAGTTGTAAAAATTGATTTGAAAACCTCGTGTAATTTTCATTCCTGTTTTACCTCCATGGATTTTTCTTCTGAGTTTTGTGAACCCTGTGCAAAGCAGTCTCAAAAGCAGACTTAAGCAAGTAGATCATTCTAAGGAACTGTATAAGGATTTTCTCCATCCCTGTAGGTGTTCAAGGCCAGGTTGGATGGGGCCCTGGGCAGCCTGGGCTGGTATTAAATGTGGAGGTTGTTGGCTCTGCCTGTGGTGGGGGGGTTGGAGCTTCATGATCCTTTGGGTCCATTCCAACCCATTCTATAAGGAACATGTATCTAGATAGAAAAGATTTGCCACAAAAAGGTTCAGAGACCTAAAAAGCCAAACTTTTCCCCCCCCCCCCAAATCTTCAAGAAGCACTTCTGTGCTGCACGGATGATGCAGTCCTGGGCACTGCTCTGGAGCAGGGTGTGACCAGATGGACCCAGAGATCCCTTCCACCTCCACCTTGCTGCAATTCTGTGAACCTCAGAAGTACAAACCATTTTCAGCACTGATTTGCTTAATTGCTTTGAAGTCTTATAGTAATTTCAGTCCCCTACCACCAATGGGATCTTTGTCAGACTTCAGTGTCACTCCTTGCTCCCAGTTCTCCCAAGTTTACATAAACAATAACTGTGTTGTAAGCACCACTATATGGTGACGAGAGTATATGAGTAACAAACCCGTTAAACACAAGATCACAAATAAACATGGCATTAAAATACACTTAGAGAATGTTTCTTTAGTCTTACATTTGGCTCCTAATCAAATGCTCTATGGAAACACTGTTTGTATGTATGCGTGTCAACTTTTAATTATAGACATAAATTATATATATGTATATATATAAGCTTTCTTTCCAAAACATAAGTTAAAACACAGTCATTCAGGTGTCAAAAATACAAAATACAACAGCCCAGAACCTTCCTCTTCCTACGAGAAAGCAAACAGTGGCAGAAAAATACCCAAAGCACTAAGAGACAGAACAGCAAATAACACCTTGTCCTCCCAGCACAACTGCCTAAGTTTGCAGTGTGAGCAACACTCACTAAAATGCTCTAAAACCAACAAAATTTTACCAGGACTGAAGACCCAAACAAACACTACACTTCACGTAACCATAGCAATAAGCCCCAAGGTGAGAAAATCCTAATAATCTAATGTTTGTAGCACTGCATAAACTCTATTGGTATCATTGACTATAAGACAATTTTTTTTTTCCATTTGGAAGCTTTTTCCAGCTCCAACAAGAATGATGTAGTATTTGCAGACATAGATAATATGGAGAAACAAGTTCTGTTTACATTCTGTTTACTTCTAACCAATCCAACCATTCCCAAAGACAAATTGCGTTTTCCCAGTATTCCAAACATTCCTGAGCAGTGTGTAATCACAGAAACCATCAAAACCAGCAGGCTTATTTTTACACTGGATAATGGTCACCAACGCTTTGATGCCCAGACAGCTAATTTACATTTGAGACGCTGCTAGTTTAACTAGCTTTGCACTCACCTGGAAACAGTGGATTGATACACAGAACTTAATCCCCCCTCTATTTGGATTCCTAACTTTGGTGAAGCCTCTTTTGCCATACTGAAAAAAAAACACATTGCTCAGAGAATGAACATGCTTTTTGTTCTTGATTGATGTTCCACATACACTCTTTTAAATCTTAGCATCTATCTACACCAAAAGAAGCAGGCGGTCTATAGGGAGCTGGTGTTGACTTTACTGCCTAGTAGATCTCTACATTACAGCACTCTTTTCTTCCCATCATCAAGATCAGGCTGCATGATCAGAACTTCTCTCTCCAGAAAGAACCACCCTGAAAGCAAAAGAACTCTTCCTGACACCCAATGAAACTCCTGTAAATGTGACTTCAATGGTTTTGAACAACAGCAAACAAACCAAAAGCATTTCTCTGTCTCTTAACTAAGAAAGGATCCTCCCCTGGATTGCTTCTCTCTCACTTCTGAGCGCAACAGCAGGCCTAAACAAGTCAGACATTTAAACTTTGAGACAAGTGTAGTGCAGTGAAATTCAGCCCAACTTGTAGCACAGCAGCTTAAGGGAGAAGGAAATCCTGGCCTCTTTCAACGCTGTCTCAATATCTATTGTCCCACAGCATGAACTTCCCTCCTCCCATCTGAGTACCCTACCGAGTCACTTCTCAAATTCAAAACAACTCCTCTTATGTGGCCCAGACACAACTGTACAACTGGCTTACAATGAAGGCTGCAACTATCTAGTCCATACAAGAAAACTTCTTACAATATAAGGTTTTTAAAGGTGTGATTTGTCCATTTGTGTTCTGCCAATGGGATCCATGAGTTCATTTTTGACAGTGCTGGGTAAAGAACAAGGACACTTATTTTCTACCCCCTTTTTTTCAAAACTTTCAGTCTTAAAATGTAAGGCTGTGACTTAGGTTGATGGTGTAAATGATGCAACGGGTACAAGCTGCAATTCTGTATGCAAACCAGGAGGAAATAAACTGATGACAGATCTGTAAGAGTATTTTTAAAGACAGCATTGGGGCATGTGGTCAGTGGGCGTGGTGGTGATGGGTTGGCGGTTGGAGTAGATGATCTTAGAGGTCTTTTCCAGCCTTAATGATTCTATGATTCTACTTTGTAAGCACATATATTTCATAGAATCATACAATGGTCTGGGTTGAAAAGGTCCTCAAAAATCATCTAGTTTCATTCTCCTTGCCGTGGGTAGGGGGGTCACCAACCACTAGACCAGGCTGCCCAGAGCCATGCCTCTTCCCATCCCCAAAATGCAAGCCTTCTCTTTCTCTTCCACTGTTCTTTCTACTTCTCTTTCATCTTCCACTGCCAAAATCTGGCCAGGACACAAGCAGAACAGTCACTGAAAATGCAGAAGATCCCTGCAAGATGAATGTATCCAGAAGATTCCCAAGAGCTATGGAGCCCACTGTGACAAAGATACCAGTATCTGTTTAGTAGAACACCCCTCTAGACTGCGCTATGGGTCCTCCAGTGACTACAGTGGAAGATGACACAATTAGCTGATGTGCAAACACCCAAAACAAATTGGAACATTTTCATCTGCAGCTAAATCTTACCCCAAGGTATATTCTTTCATAGACTGTAGCTGTTAAAATCTGAGGAGGTTGAGTGTTTATAAACTGTGATTCTAAAACTTAATAAGGTAGATTTAGGCACACTACTGTAAGGTTTGGTTAAGGGGATGACTTTTACATCAGATTCTGTCCCGAAATACAGTTTCTGTCAAGGATAATGTGAAATCAGTAAAAACAATCCTTTCTGAAGAAGCAGAAGAACAAGTTTATCATCAGAAAATTATACATCAAGAAAGATGTGCTATGAGAAACAGTGACCTCATGCTTAGAAACATAAAACTTATTAGTTTGTCTTCCGACATGCAGTTTCTATTAAGTATGTGTTGTCTGTACAACAGCACTAATCTTTCCATATGGGCTTTAAATCAAATTCCAGTTTGTTATTGATACACCCTGCATGAACAGATACTCCCTAAAGAGTAATGACCGCACACAGCACTTACACTGGCATAATTTTTGTCAGTGAAATGAGTGCTGTAGTATTAGAAGGCCTCAAAGCTCTTTCTAAATCACTTCCTGCTTATTTTCTTTGTACATCTTTTCCAAATTAGTCCAATGAATTTGAGTCATTCAACACCATCTTTTGGATCCTTGCTGAGCATAAGAGCTCACGTTGGTTTTATTTTCCATTGAATTATGCCACCAAGTTTAAGTTGTCTCAACTGAAAGATGCCAGGTCCTCATCCTAGCTCCAAGGTGAGTTGAGTGAGTAGGAGTGGAGCACACTGTATCCTGCACCTGAACCTTCCATACAATGGCAGGATCTCCTGTCCCAGGCTCACTCCCAAACTTTAGCCAGGATTCCCTTGGGACAGTGCCCGGGTCAAAGTGTGACCACTCAGAACATTTTTCAGATATTCCATATAAATATGGAGTAAGATTTTCGTATTCCAGTACGAACAGATCTTCTTGATCACTATTTAATTTACTACTGCAGATTTAAAGAAAATCACAGAGTTATAGAATCCTTACAGTTCAGAAAGTCCAACTGTCCACCCACCACCAGTATTGACCACTGTGTCAACAGAGAAAGGATTCAGTTGAGGCCTGTGTAACTTTTGTTTGACTAACTCAATGCCCACACCTTAGTGCTGCAATGGAAGTTTTGCCATTATTTGCCTTCCCTATTTCAGCTAATTCTCTGCTGCATGAGTTAATGCTGGATAAATGGTGTTCATGAACATGCTGGGTGTGGAGTCAATTTTTACAGCTTTCAGGGTTTTACATAACTTTCCTTGCTGCAGAGCTACAAACTATTCTTTAATTGAATTAAATACTTAATTGTGCTCATAAATGTGGAGAGAATACACCCTCCCTGCTAAGAAACAGGAACAGATACTGATTTGTAAACTTGGAACCTTCTTGTCCTCAGTTTTGTAATAACACTTCTGAGACTTTTCTTATCGTCAGTTTTGTTGTTACTGGTGTGGAAATTTTGAATCACAGCTAATGTCTGGGGCTCTGAAAGATACAAACAATTGATTTTCCTTAATTCAATACAAGAGTTAAGGTGAGAATCATAGAATCATTAAGGCTGGAATAGACCTCCCCAAGCCCAACCCAACCCACCCCCACCATGCCCACTGACCACATCCCTCAGTGCCACATCTCCATGGTCCTGAAACACCTCCAGTGACCATGACTCCATCACTTTCCTGAGCAGCCTGTGCCAATAAATATATAAATGCCAAGTCTACATTGTAGAAATAACTATGATTGAAACAGAGCAGACTTCCAGAGTATTATTTCTTACATCCCAAGTTGCATTTGGATGTATTTAAGTGTCTAATTAATCATATCTGAACATAATTCAAATGGAGCCATTTAACTTCACTTGAACAAAGGATACATTTCAAACACACCTAATCTTTATTGCCACGTACTGTATAATGCACATAGCGTACTCCATTTCTGTGTGCTTGGTACAGATTTCTCATTAACAGATACATAATAACAGAGCAGGATTGGAAAAATCACATCCACAATGAACTTACAACAGTAGCATGTAGATGTAATTTTTAAATACCTAAAGTGTTTCTGGTGTTTCTCCACTGTTTATTCAAATTTGCAATGTACTGTGAAAACATTAGTAGCTACTGCAACTAAATCATTGCCATATAACATCTGAGCGTTGGAAATATATCCCAAAACTAGCACTCAGAGGGACAGATGAATGGTGTTTCTTTTAACCCCAGGGGAACAAAACTGAAATAGAGTATTCACAGTGTGATGCTCCAAGCAGTCCTTTGGACGCCAGTTCAGATTTCTGAAGGGAATTTGTTTTTTCCTGGTGGGGGAGGTACTGGCACCATAAAACAAATGATAAAAAATGGACTTTTAGAGACTGAGAAAGAAGTCCACTTTGCCATTAAGTTTACTGCAATTTTAAAAGACCTCTGCTTGATTTTAATAACAGGACACTGTGAATTCAGTAAAGGCTCTCATACAAAAATTTAGCAGCACCGGAGTTCCTGTTCACAAAATGCTGCCAAAGCTGCAGCAAGTTTTACATGGACAGGTTCTCTGAGAGGTTCAGAGCAGCAATACAAGGGCGCGAACAGCCAAACCTGCACCTCGACCCAAACTGCAAAATAAGGAAAAATCATAGAATCATAGAATTGGTCAGGTTGGAAAAGACCTTAAAGATCACCAAATCCAATCCCAACCCAACCATCCTACCCTAACTCTAACAGCCTTCCGCTCAGTCATGGCCCTGAGCACCACATCCAAACAGTTGTTAAACACATCCAGGGATGGTGACTCAACCACCTCCCTGGGGAGCCTATTCCAAAATGCAAAGATCTTATTGAACATACACCTTCCCAGTGCTCTGTTCCAAAGTGAAGCAGTTTGAGACCAACCAGTACAATAAGAAACTGTCACTTGTCACAAAGACAGCTTCTATGATCTCCATGTGCACAGTTCAACTACATCTATGAGCCAGAATATTTTATTTCATCTATATCTGTTCTTACCAGGAGGAGCAGCACATCTTTTCATTTTACTGCTATTTTAGGAGGGCAAAATATTCATGGTTTTGGAGTGAGACAGTGGTGCTATCACAGCTTTTGATTTGGTTTGATTCTGTTGGTACAGTTGGCTGATCTGCTACTATTCATTGCTATTACTGCTATTATCATCTGATCAAAATGCACTGACAACATAATCATGTATTATGGAAAAGTAAGGTGGATTTTGTTTTTAATTCCTGCCCTTCATTTTTAAGACAAATTGACTGTCTTTTGTATATTGCTTTTATTACTCTCAGAAATTGTCTCTTTGCTTCAAACTGAAACTGCAGGATGCATCAGTAAGATCTACATCCAGTCCTAAAGGAATGTCCTTTCCTTGTAATGTGACAGCATTAGGGGATGTTTTTCAGGCAAAACTGTAGACCTTTTTCCATCTTTTTTACTGTTTGAAAGTAGCTTGGGGCTTTGCTTACTCCTCTGTGGTACAAACAGAACAGACCTCACAGAACAGCAAATGCTCTCATAAAGTTTTAGATCTAATTCCATAAAATGTGTTTTAAAAAATAAGTATAAATAATATTTGCTTTTTGTCTCATAACTGAAACCATACTGCTAAACAATAATATCCTGTTTAGCCCACAATGACATCAGAAATACATGTTTATCATATGCTCAGGACAACTTGGCATGATTTTGGCCCAAGGCAACATGAAACTGAAATCACTTGCAGTTGTCCGAACCAAGACAATCACTCATGTCTGAGGTAATCGATACCTAAAAGGACCATTGCCTTTAGATCTCAGCTCATGGGTCAAGTATACTAATTCCTTAAAGAACCCTGTTCGAATTTTTTAAGTGTCTATTGGATTTCCTCCCAAACTTAGCATGGATTGAATATAATTGACTGCACAAAGAAAACACGATGCACTACATTAACCCATCCACTGACAACACAGGAGACAAAGTAAGTTCATTAGAACGGCTTTGGTTGGAAGAGACCTCAAAGATCATCACGTTCCAACCCCCTTTGCAGGCAGTGTTGCCAAACTCTAGATGAAGCACTAGATCAGGTTGCCCAGGGCCCCATCCAGCCTGGCCATGAACACCTCCAGGACAGGGAATGCACCACCTCTCTGGGCAGCCTGTTCCAGCAACTACACACCCCCTCAGTGAAAAACACTTCCTTTAGGACTGGATCACATTTTCCACTGTGATTGATTTGTTTCTACCCACCTGAAAGTAACAACAAAGCCCAAAAGAAAAGCAAAGCTGAAGTTTTGGAGTAGGATGTCTCAACCAATGTTTCATGTTTTGTCACAGAATCACAGAATCACAGAATGGCCTGGGTTGGAAGGGCCCTCAAGGATCATGAATCTCCAGCCCCCCTGTCAGACAGGGCCACCAACCTCCCCATTTACTAGACCAGGTTGCTAAGGGCCCCATCCAACCTGGCCTTTTGTCATTGAAAATAAGAAAGAAAATCTATAGTACTGACTTCATATCTGTATATAATTTATGTTTCTATTCCAAAAGTAGATCTTGATTTTTTTTTTTTAACGTGGAAACATATTACTCATGAAATGTAATAAAAGGAAGCAATAGAGCGAATTACTTTTAATATATGTACCCTACAGTTCGTGAATAGTCAAGTGATGAAAACCAAGATGTGTCATCAGCTGAAAGAGAAGCATTTGACAGCAGACAAATAGAAAGTTAGATATGTCCTTGTCTGGCACAAGGAATTTCATACTTCTAGTTCTTGTCTAGTTTTTTGGTCTTCAAAAAAAAAAAAAAAAAAAAAAGGTTGTACTGGAATAACAGAAGAGAACCCAAAGAACAGCAGAAAGTCAATCCCATAACAGTAATTCTAAGCAGGGCTGTTACCTATTTCTGTGCATAAGAGCCCAAAGGATATGCTTGCATTTATGCAAAACAACATTTTACATAAATACATTCGTACAAATGTAAATAAAAGAAACATCAGTTTCTAAAACACAAATAGTGGTTGGGAACAACTGCTCGACAACACTGTTTCTCAGCTGTGGACAAATGGGACTTGTTCCCAACCCAGTTCTTATGGAGAATGAATTCTTGATTAGATTTTCAGTAACTGTAATGGAGAGAAGGAAGGGGAAACATGACTGGGTAAGTCCCAGAAAGAGCAGGATAAAAATCAGGTTATTTCTTCCATAGAATTTTCCACTAAACCTTAAAGTGAAATAGGCAAATATTAAATAGACAAATATTACTGAATGCATCAGCCGCCTCGTCATAGGAAACAAAATCAAACCGAAGTACCCAGCTCTAGTAATGAAAGGGCATAAAAAGCACTCTAAAAATAGCAGCTTTCCAACAGCCATGAATCCTACACCTCTGACTAAAAAAATACGGAAATTGTGTGCAATTGTGAGCAGACACTCTGCACAATTTTGCCCTTGACAACGAGTTGCCCACACAAGGCATGAGCAGGAAATGGGCAAGAAAAGGGGTTGTGGAGCATTCTCCATATCCACTATTGACAGAATTAGCCAGTTCTGGGTAGAAAGAAAATTCAGCTATGGGGACACAAGCCAGTCAATGCCATTTGCCTTCAGAGCCTGAAAATTGGCCCCGGCCCTGATACAGCCTGAAGATTTTTAAAATAGTTCAGAGTAAGTGACATTCAAGAAAATGCTCATTTAATAGACAAAACATAGGGATCAAGAAGGGGACAGACGCTTTAGCAGGGTCTGTCATGATAGAACAAGGACAAATGCTTTCAAGCTCAAAGCGGGTAGATTTAGGTTGGGTATAAGGAAAATGTCTTTTACAGTGAGAGTGGTGAGGCACTGGCACAGGTTGCCTAGTGATGTGGTTGATGTCCCATCCATGGAGACTTTCAAGAGAAGGTTGGATCAAGCCCTGGGCAACCTGATCCAGCCGTGGTGTCCCCGTGCATTGCAGGGGAGTTGGACAAGATGGTCTTTAAAGGTCCCTTCCAACAATAAGGATTCTATGATTCTACCATAAGGCCCACGTGGCAACTTGCTCCCACGCAGGTCTTGTGGTCATATTGCTAGGACTCGGTGAAACCAAGCAAAAGCAGCATCAAAACCATTGTTTCAGAAGCTCCAATGCTAATGCTAATTTTTCAGATGTACGCAGATAAGAAAGTGAGAAGAGCATATATTGAAGTGTGTATGCACAGAATATTTTTCATTTTTATGAAAGCTATGTTATATCAAAAGAATCCTCAATTGCTATTTAAGCATAATTTTCCAATGAGAGAAAGAATGAAAAATAGAAAAAAATTGGAAAAAAATGTCTGTGAAATGTTTTTAAATAGAATCTGCTTTCTACGGGAAGGAAATACAAATAGATGGCAGACAGAAATATCCATAACTCCACTTTCATAATCTTCCCTCTCAGCATGTGTGCTTACATATCAGCAAACATTTGAAGGAATAGGAAAAATATGGAAATAAGATTCCTTTTGACCATCTGGGCAAAAGGAAAAAACATGTAACAACGATACAATATGCAACACAAAGAAAAAGGCAGCAGAACAGCATGATGTATGAAATATTTCAGAGTTTTCTCTGTAGGAGATGGGTATCAGTAAAACATAAGAATTACCTCCATCCGTTCTTGCTTGACATCATCAATCTCATCATCTTCAAACATGGCCAGGAGCTCTCCTGTCTGGTCAATGGAGTTGAGAAAATCCTGAGCAAGCTTCTGCCGTTTGTTGGTGTTGTTGCTGCTGAACTTGTCTACACAAAGAAATGAACAGCAAACATAAAATATTTGGCTACACCAAACATCAAATGATGTCCCTAGAAGGGCCATCTTTTAGACTCAGCAGCACTATGTAGGTTGTTCTTCCTGCCCTCATACACGTTGAGTAACCCAAGGTGATGTCCTGCTGTGTTGCAGAAGCACTTTAGTAGAAAGTCCCATTTAATTTTTACTAGTAAAACCTAATCTTTTTAGCAATCTTGAAAAATCTAGTCTACCAGGTATTGTTATTTCTCACTGAAGAACCCACAGTGGAGAGAGCGGTATGAAAACTCACTAGCAGGACATACCATGTGGGAGTAACACTTTTTCCTCATTTGAATACAGAACAACAGAACACCCAAATTACCTAAAATCTAAAGTGACTCCCAGCACAAACATTAAGATGCAGCTCCACAGGTGATGGGCCACTGCTCAACATAAAGCCTAGTGAACCCTGGGCAAGGTGGTTGTTGTGCTAGGCAGAATAACAGCTATGAATACACAAGACTCACGGAACAAAATTAATGGCTTCAGTTACCAAACCTTGCCAGAAAATGCAATCTCCAACACCAAGATGAACTGTGTTTAGGAAGTATTTCTTGAGCATCTAAATGATTTAGGAAAATTGATTTAACTAGTGGCACAAACATAAGGATTACAAAAATAACAAGCTGTCAAGTAGGAAGCTGCACTTCCCAATTGCTTGCACAAAACAACATACTTTCATCTTTTGTGAAAATATAATGCCACAGGAAATTAAAAGTCAAATGAGTTGACCAAACCTTATCCACACGTTGACCAAGTTAAAGCATGAGGAACAACGTTTACCTAACATCAGCGTGGATGCTCAGAGGAATTAAACACAAAGAATTCATAGTGAGGGGAAACAAATTTCAAAGGCTCTGAGAAAATAAGTAAGTTAAATACAAAAGTGTTGTATGGACGTTGCTGGATACTCCAATAAAAATACAGCAAGATTTTGCTGTAGTGGTGTAAGTCTACACCACCAAATGCAGTGAGACTAATTAGTGCTTTTCTCAGTTCAAAGGGTTTCCCTTTTAAATGCACTGCTGATAAAAACTGCCACGTCTTTATGGAATGGGGAAACAAAAGTGTTTCCCATTCTTGAAATGACAGATTCGAAGTACAAAATGCTAAACGGCACTGAAAGAAGGCCAGGTCATATATCAGTATTAAATGACTTCAGATTATGGTATTTTTTGTAAAACATGTCAAAACCTTTTGGTAATTAGCTAACAAATGTCCATTCAGCTGACAATCTCCCTTGCACATGGCAGCTGACACATTTAAATTACACATGCTGAAATCAATTAGCCCTTTAATCAGCACCAGTTTCTTAGCTTCAACAGTTACAACATTAAACACTGTTACTTATCATTTGGATGGTAGATGGAAAATCTTAACTTCGAAGTAATGCAAATGGAAAAGCAGCAATTTAAAACCGAGTTACTACATCTGAATCTGTAATTTTTGCTTGAATAAATATTAGAGAAGACATTAATACTTCACAGTGAGCTGTTCTGGGCATTTATAAAGTATCAAACACCTCCCAAATTAAGGAAAGCTTTTCTACCTTCAATGAGGTCATCTTCTTCTATGCCTTTCACAATCTTAGATTTGTAGTCACGAAAAAACATGTACTTAAGCAGCCTTCTAAGCTTCTTCTAAGAGAAAAACATACACTAATGTTAGTATTGCATAGAATTATTATTTATTTAGACTAACATTATGACACACAAATACACAAACTGTATAGCATCACATATACACAAACCATAGCATCACAGAATCCATAGAGTTGGAGGGGGCCTTTAAAGGTCATCTAGTCCAACTCCCCTGCAATGAACAGGGACATTCTGTTATGATAATAAATATAATTTTTATAATGTTCATAATTCCTAATTCTGAAGAAAATCCACATATAGCAAGCACATTAAGGTATTTATGTGAGCAGCTTGGTACTTTGTTTGCCCACTCTGAGAAAGCGATGGGTTTCACTTTCAGAAAGGAAAAATTCAGGCTTCAGTAGGGCACTCCAAAATCTTTGCTTTGTTTGGAAATTCATATCTAGGCATATGTACTTCCATGAACTCTGATGTTCATATTAACCACCATTTTCACTATAACATCTCTGGGCACATCAGACTGCATTTGGTTTTCAAGCTTTAAAGTTTTATTTCTTTTGATATGTTTTTAGTCATTTGGTTTTATCCATCAAACAAGAAAAGAAAAACAGAGAAAGGGAGGCAAAAGAATAAGGAATTAGATAAAAATAAATAATAAGAATTTATGAATGATGTTGAAACTTGAAGAGATAAAATGACTTTAACTTTCTTATGGAAAACTAATTTTTTTAATTATTGACATGGTCCACTAAGTTCACACAAAAAGCACATCACATCTCAATGTGGAGATTTTAGTGGGATCAAAATACAGAAAGAATATTAAAAAGAAAAAGGAACGTTAAAAAAATGATAGTTAAATATCGCACTTGCCTCTGAGTTCTCCATAAATAGAAGGAAATATGAATAATTGTTTTTAATAGAAATCAAAAGAATATAAAGGATAAGAATCATAGAATGGTTTGGGTTGGAAGGGACCTTTAAGATCATGTATTGCTCTTGCTATAGGCAGGGAAACTTCGTAAGTAACCTGATTTTCATCCTGCTCTTTCTGATACTTGCCCAGTCACGTTTCCACTTCCTTCTCTTTTTAACACCAGGTAAGGATCCTTTATATTACAGACAATTAAGAAACTGCTTTGAGCTGCAGTGTTTAGTACTCACTCTAAATACTAGTGAAAAAAAAATCTATTCATAATTGAAGTCATTGGAGAAAATAAGAATTTATTAAAATGTTACAGAATTATTGTGCTATATGTAATACAGCTGCAGTACAGCTACACCTTCTAACAAAGCTAATCATGTGTATGGAGGAGCAAACACTTTAAACATGATAAGGAGCTTGCTGTGCAAAACGAGACCATTCTGTCTCATTGCCATACCTTGTCTTTGCGCATAAGGAACAGGAGGTCTTCAGCAGAGATGACTCGAGCTCCTCTCAGCTGAGAAACTTCAGCCGCTTGCTGCAACTAAAATAAACAAACACATTAGCATGGCTGCATCTGTGTTAAAAAAATATATATACCAAGTTTTTCATATACGCTCAGATAATATTTTGCATGGTATTATATAGCTAAATACCAGCTATGCACTTTAGCACAAGCTGAGACTCTCAGAGGTGTCACTCACTCCACTCATTAGGCAAAAAGGGAATAACAGTTTTATGAAGAGACTGAAAAACTTGTGATGAATCTCAAGCAAAAGCTTTTTTGTTTCTATTTAAAATGATTGCTTTTGAGAAGCGCTGCATTGCCTTGTCTTTTTCTCCCTCAAACCATATTTGCCCAGAGAACGAACACAGAATTCTCGCAGGCAATGTAAAAATGCCAAATTCTTGCCATAGCACTTTATCTGGAACTGTGGAAGAATAGTATATTCCTCTCGTAATTTTTTAGAATAACATATACAAATTTCAAACAGCTGATGGAAGTATTTTTGGAAAGAAACTCAGTCTCACACAACTTATCATCAGTGGAAACCATACCCATGTGAAGACGTTTTAGGTATACTCGTATTTTATTTGAGATAAAGAGAATGATTTGATAGTAAAGTTTGACTCTATTGCAGATCCTGCCATTCAGATAGGAAAGGGTTAAAGATGAGATTGAGTTCTAAATGCCACAAGAATGGATGAGATGCAGCCAAAGCAGCAAACCTCTACCATGAAGGCCCCAACAGCTGTGCCTGTGAAAGCCTCAAGCCCCAGAAATGGTGCTAGAAAGGGCAAAAAATCTCTTTAGAAAGGACTAAGGGCATCAGCCTTAGACTGTGCCTTCAGTCAGCACAGGGCTGGTGACCTGGAGCCACTGGGCAGGCACACCTTACATCAGCCCAGCCCAAGAGCACACCAGCTGATGCTCATCAAACTACTGGCCTAAGGAGGCCCAAAGTCACAAAAGGAGCCCAGGAATTCTCTCCTTCTTTGCTGATCTTTGAGGATACTTGGAGACAATGTTGTAGAGGAGGTGGGATAGAAAGGATGCCTCACACCATGGAATATGATGTTTGCTCCAGGTCTAAAAGCACTATCCAGAAGGCTAGATGTAATTGTTTACTGGCTCTTGTACTTGTTTGCTAATTGATAGATCTGTGGACTGTGAGCCCAGAACAAAAGCTATCAAAATGAGACATCTTACACTCCTGATATTAAAACACATACACACCTGTAACATGATCAATAAACAAAAATTTCATTTATTTTGCAATATACTTATATTCTTCTTTCAGAAATGCAAGAATGCACCTGAAAATAATTTAAAGAAATCCTATCCTTCTTACTCACACTAGCAATGGTTTCAGTCAGTATCACTGCCTGAATAAGTATATTATTAATCTGAGCTCCCATGCTGCTATGACTTGAAATAGGTCTATTCAGAAGTTAAAAAGATCAACAAAAACAGTAGCTGTTTCTAATATCCAAAGGAGGAGAGGAGGGAAAAGATTTTTTTTTTTTTTGGAAAGGGCTCAGTGGGCAAAAAATTCAGTCCATAAATCATAATACCGTTCTGCATTAATTTTTTTCCACGCTAATCGCACGCATGCAGAATGCCAAGTGTATCTAGTCTGCACAACACAAAGCATACTGCGTGAAGAGTTTCAGATTTTCCCCTTGAAACACTGCTGGCCCTTGCAGTTACAAAGACCAGAGAGATTTCAGGAATTCAGAAGTCACAGTAACATAATCTCACTTGAAACTCACTTGAAAAATGTAAGAATGTGAAAAATGATAGTTCTATTTTTTTGGCATAAGCAAAACTGTTTCTTATTCTGATTAGTTTGAGGGCACACAGGCTGCTTATATTTCTAACATGAAATAGAAAGAGCTGGATAAAAAATAAAGTTACCAGGAATGAGCCAATATTCATCTCTGGTGTAAATCAATTGCAGCTCATGGATTTATGCCAAGGCTAACTTTGGTCTCACCAAGCTTAAAAGTGCCACAAAGCCTGACCTTAGCATGGCCACAACACAATGCAGTTCCTTCCCATGTCGTATAAAACAACGGCCAAAATGGGTGGCTCAGTTTCTCTAATGCGTGTAGGACCATAACTGCTAGACATCCATTTTCTCATTACAAAATTCAGATCGGTTAATGTCCCCATGTAGCTGAAATAACTTATTTTTCCAAATGATAAATACTTGACAATGTCATTTACAGCAAAGATTGTGTGCGAGCTACTTACGGGAATTCCCAGTGAAGTAAGGGGGATTAAGGACAGGAGGCCAAATTCACGTCCCATTTGCATCTAAGTAAATCCTGAATAACGCTGTTTATTTTAATGGAGTTATTCTGGGCTAAACACGAGATCAAAATCTGGAATAACATTCTCAGTTTCTACCAAAACAATGAAAACTTTATTCTCATATTACCTCAATTTTTGCATCTATTTTATTTTAAGTAATGAACCCACAGCATTTAATTTCTTTGGCTTAAAGAAAGCAAAATAGGAAAATAATTACTTCCTGTACCGTTATAAAATATGGATTATTTATCCAAACAGACCATAATGAGTTCTGCATTGGTACACATATTTACCTGGGAAACCAGGATATGCTCAGGTAAATATGTATCCAGGCCGTTAAAAAAAAATTACGTACCACACAGTCCAGATGGGGGAGAAGATGTATTTATAGTTTTAGCACACACAGAACTGACTCATTCAAACCACAACATGAGCGCTTTGCTATAATTAGCGTTGTAACGAACTGTCTGATTTGACTGTCCCAGAGTTGCCGTTAATATGCAGTAAACCCTGATCCTTAATTTCCAGAGCTGAGGGCCTTGTTCAGCCATCACAGTGGCCATGCTACATGATGGGAGGGATTTCAGGAAGCCATACCGAAGAAGTGATCTATCTTTGAGCACTTGAGCATCCAACATGCCAGAAAAGCAGCTTTCAGCGGCACAACCTCCAAATCCATTGGTCTTCTGCCTTCTGCCGCAGTGAGTCTGCTACCAAGGACCCCACAATGCACGTGCTACAAGGCCAGCCATAACCTTCCCCATCTACTCCTACAGTCACCCTTCTGGAACAATGTAAGAGATATTGAAAGAAGTTCCGACAGTATCCCTTCTCCAAGCCTCAGCCCTCCTCAGCACCAGACACGGACCTCAGAACATAGAATCATAGAATTGCTCAGGTTGGAAAAGACCTTTAAGATCATCAAGTCCAACCACGACCTAACCATCCTACCCTAACTCCAACAACCCTCTGCTGAATCATGTCCCTGAGCACCACAGGGTGGTGGTGGTACACAGCAGCCCATCCACCACACTCCATGGCTTTCCCTAAATTTTTTAATGATTACAGTTATTTACTGAGCACTGGAAAGCATTTTATTTCAGATTATCTGGAAGAACAGTCAGCAATCCAAATCACTTTGCTTCTTGAAGAAAATCAGGCCCTAATGCCAGCAAAGAGTATCTGAGCCCTCGGAGTCTGAATTTATTTTTTATTACAGCCAAATTATGAACCCCTAAAAGTGAAGTTTAAATAACGGAAGTGTTGAAATGACTTTCACTATAGGAGCGCAAATAGCTCTGTTAATAATTAGGAGTTTATGAAAAATAAGTGTATTTTACAATTTTTCACATTACAAAGAAAGCAGTATATACAGTAACTATATGTTAAAGTCTAAGAAGAAATGGCTGGGGAATAATATTTTAAAATGTAATCACTGGTTTAATGACTTTATGAAGTTAACTTTCTTGGCAGGATGAACTGAAGTACGTTAACAGTCACCTTACGGCTATTTTCTTTTTGCAACTTCTGCAAATTATAGATTTGTTGAAAGGAGCATTCATTCTCCTATGACAGAAGCACAGTTCCTTCAATGGCACTGTCTGCTTTTACTCCTAATTATTTTTTCTTCCCCTGCCTCCAAAGTCAACAATCACTGATACCTCTACAAAAACATCTTGATAGACAAAAAGATGGAAAACAAATACATTGTGTTGTGACATAATCCTTCCAGTTAAACTGCACAATGGAGTCAAAACTGGAATGCCTGCATGCCTTCAAACTGCTGAGCATCAAGGATAGCGCTTCAAGATTTTGGTTTTATTCGAGAGGAAAATTAGATTATGCTTCACTTGGCTAAATTTTTATTTATTTATTTATTTATTTATTTGAGTCAGGAAGGCTGTTTTGTTATTAAATATGCATTTAAATGTCTCGTTTTTTCCCATCTTTTCCATATCAAGAGCATGCAACCTCTGAAAATACCAATAGAAATTCTGAGTTTAGTCCAGTGCTGTGAATGCATTCTAAGCAGAATGTCCCAATACTTCCTTGAAGGCAATTAAACATAAGATTAAAACTGTAGATCTTCATCTAAATCTTTCCATAAAGTTTCTCAAATACAACGAGTCTGGCAGCTGAGCATTACAGAGTCCATTAGCTCACTGTCATGGGTAATAATTTAGGATTGCCACTCAAGGGCTCCACAGCATGACTAAATCACCCCAAGCTCTCTAACACATGAAAATTTCACCTGCAGATGAAAAGACAATCAATTTTGTTGTTATTAGGTATCCATTTTCAAATCTAAGGATATTTTACAGAAAAGCATTTAGTGCAACAGCAGGTGATTGTGTGTGACCTCAAGCAGATGAACCTTTGCAACCCATTTTGAGGCTTCACTGGAGTGTTTCATTGATGCACAGTGAATTTTGGTACATGTGGATCATGAGAGTAAGAATATATTCACATCTCATGGCCATTCACTCTCTAAAATTCATGGAGAACTTGTTTTCAAGTATATATGCCATTTGTTTTGTTCACGTCTTCAAAATAAATTTACCTTTGAACATCTGGATCCAGTTCAACTGCCTCGCTTTGCCTTCTGAGGCAATGTCGTGGCTTTGGCTTGCACAGCTCCAGGAGCCCTACAGCTGGGGACTGCAATTGGAGACCCCGTAACCCATTAGAAACATCCAGACACGTATCCCCAAAGGATCTCCAGTAACAAGCAGGTTGTACAAGGGCTCCTGCCCTCTGAAAGCACAAAGAGCATGTCTACGGGTCAGACATGCCATGGCTGCATGACATTCAGGGTGATGAACTGTTGATATAAAATTAGTCTAATGATCACAGTAGAGAACAGCCCTTTCCTCAGCTACCTTCAGACTGAAATTGTGAATGCCTGTAAAGAGTTGGCTATTTTAACTGTACTGTTGCTATCAGAAATTGTGAAAGATTAGAAGGATGGTGAAGTGATATTTTGTTGTTATTCCCATTTGTTTAAATTAAATATGTAGTATAATTTTGATCATCATGATTTCTCTTTACCAATAACCCACATACTTCTTTTGATTATATAAAAATTGGAGGGTTTGGGTGGAGGAGAGTATTTTGGTTTTGTCTTTCACAATGCACACAATTAAATGGAGTGCAAATTGCAAGAGTAGAGAACCCTTTACTTCATTCTTTGGGCTAATACTCTCCATGTTTCAAACAAGAGCCTTCTAAGCATTCAAAAACAAAACAACAAACAAAAACAAAAACAGAGACAAGAACTCTGCCCATGTAATGAAATAGTCCGAAAATGCACTGCAGGAGCTCACCAATGGGTTCACCCTTCTACGAATCTCTGCAGGTGGAAGAAAAAGGCTCTAATAAGAAGACTGATGTGACAAAACTGAATCTTACCAGTTTTTTTTTTTAAGTTATTAAACTTTTATTAAACTATTAATTAAACTATTATTTAAGTTATATTCTATAACTTAAATTTTTATTCAATTTCTATTCAAAGCAAGGTATAAAAACAACACAAGAAGAGGCTAGATTGGATTGGTCATCTTCTGGCTGTATCCTGCAACAACCTCAGAGCAGACTGCAATGACACGTGAGGTCATTCTGCCACAGATGTGCATACACCATTACTTCTGTCCATCTGACTCTCAAGTTCATCAAGGTCTCACTGGGCTGAAGCTCTGTGTTTTGCATTTCAGATGCCCCCCCAATTCACAGCTCCCATCAAATGCTGAGCATGCCCTGCTCATCTACAATCACAGAATCATAGAGTCACCAAAGTTGGAATAGACCTCCAAGATCATCCAGTCCAACTGTCCACCTACCACCAATATTCCCCACTAAACCATGTCTCTTAGTACAACATCTACAGGTTTCTGGAATACCTCCCAGGTTGGTGACTCCACCAGCTCCCTGGGCAGCCTGTTCCAGCACCTGACCACCCCCTTGGAGAAGAAGTATTTTCTAATGTCCAACTTGAATCTCCCCTGATGTAACTTGAGGCCATCTAGCCAGGTCACTGATTCTTACCAATCTCTGAGACCAATCTCTAAGAGACCAAAGTGTGGAAAGATTCAAATTTCACAATGGATTCTGCTTGTTTACTGAGCTCCTTGGCTATAAGGTAACTCGTGCAGTTCGGTAACGACCACAAACTGGGATAGAGGAAAGCTGAATCCCTGTGCTCTCCATATATTCATAGCATATTCCTAGCTGAGCCCCACATCTGTTAACACTGAACCAGTTTTGTTTAAAATATAAACAGGCGCAATTGTTAGAAGAATGATAACTTATTAGTAAAGCCCAACAGCCCAGGCTTTTCTACTGAAAGTGAAGATTTCAATCTATTAGAGACCATATTAAGTAAATTAAATAAAGAAAATGTTTCCAAGTAAATGGTGAAATGAATACTGCTATCTTGATAAAGATGAGCTTTAAAGAAAGGCCACATTATTTTTTTTTTAATCTCTGCTTTCTAAATAGTTTAAACTCCATGTTTCAAATGTCTTGCATTTTCTGTCATACAGGGAAAGAACTTAAGAACAATAACTGCATGTCAAGTTATGTTTCGGGTATGCTTTTTTCTTATTTCAATTCTAATTCCAAAATGAATTTTGTGAACCAACATTTTGCACCTATAATTCTTCTCTCCATGAAACAACAGAAACTTTACTCCTTATAGCAGGCAATGCTGACCAAACCAGGCAAAATTATATCAGTACCATTAAAACTAGAAAGTCTTAAATGCAGACAAGTATTTATACTCACTGAATTATATTTTAATATGGATAAATCCAAGAGCAGCTACACAGGCTTCACTACTTCAAGACCTGGTGTTGTGCTGGAGGTAGCCACTGTGGATGCTCTCCCTTATGGTTGGTGATAACAGGAAGCAAGAAAACTAACTCTGAAACCTCTGTTCTAGGTTTTTATTGTGATAAGGGTGAAAAAAAAATCAGCTCAGGTAACACCATCCATGGGGAACAACGGCATAGTCTTCTGCGTAACTAGCAGGAGTGCAGTGAAACAGGTTTTGTGAAGGGTGACCACTGTACATGTCAAAGATCCATTAACCAACTTGAAATAAAAAAATTCTCATGTCCAAACGTGTTCCAAAATCTGAAAAAAAAACAAAACAAAACAAACAAACAAAAAAAACCCCACTTTTGTATTTCTGAAGATGAACACAGTGGTCTTCCACTTGTTGCTGATGCCTAGGACTACTGCCATGTTCCAGATACTGAGGTTGTTGGTGTGATCCCGCTGTAAATCAGTGGCAGCAAACTTCCCCACATGTAAGTAAATAAATGCTGGGATAATAGAGTGCAATAGAACTTACTACGTTTGTATTCAAACTTTCACAACTATTTTTTTTTTATAGCAGTATCAGTACAGCTATTCCAAGCTGTGAATCTCAACTATAAATATTATTTCCATCAAAGTTACATCTTTCAATGTCTTTTTGCTACAAAATATTTTAAAATAATAGGAATGTGCACTCTTCTTTAGCAATAAACGCATTCACCATTCCTTTAGGGGAAACAAACACAATTTACCTTCCTTGAGGACTGAAAAAAATATTAATTCTCTGATATTTCGTGTATAAACTCAGATTTATTACCAGTTAATTCTATTCCTTTTCTTTCTCCAGTATGCCTACACTATGCAGACCAGCAGAGGTTACGTTATACCCACAGCTTCCTGGCCCTTGGTTTCAAATCCCCAGACAAACCACCATTCAGGATTATTGTTACGCAGTTTCCAACACTGCAAGCAGGAAAGGACTGTTCTCTGTTGATGGAGAGAACATCTAATATAAACAGGCTCCTTTCTCCCATTGCTGTAGAGTAACATTTGCTTCAATCATGCACCCTTATGCTGTCACACAGAAAAATAATCATTGACTTGTATTAGTTTCACCAGGGCACTAAAGAAACACTTTTCCTTTCCACATGACTGCAAATTGGAATCAGGCTTCACAGTTTGTCATAGGGAAAATAAGACATCCATTTACCTATTCTGGGAGATAAAGTGCTCCGAGCAAGGCATGGGCAAAGCCATGGAGGGGCAGGCAGCCATCAGAGAACTGAATACAGAGATGACAAGGCTGAACTGATAGACAAATAAGAAGGAAATATCTTCAAACGCCATAAAATGGAAGACAAAAGCACACTTTATAAAACTAAATCCCATAAAGGACATAAGCAAGACTTGATGGGGCTGTGAGCAACCTGGGCTAGAGGGAGGTGTCCCTGACTATAGCAAGGAGTTGGAACTGGGTGAACTTAAAGGTCCCTTCCAACCCAAACCATCCTATGATATGCTAAGACATTTTTAGTAAAATCTAGACTAACAGGCAGATGGGGAAAAAAGGATTCAGGTTCAAGCAAAATGAAGAATGGCAATATTTGCCAACAGAAAGATCTCAATTTATTCATAATCCTGAAGAGACATGCAGTTACGTTTTTTCTTGTAAAAACTGTCCTACTGATGTAAAAGTCCCTAGGTTAAAAGACTGCACTTGAAATAACTCACATTGTTCTTTCTCCTTAATTTTATTCTCATCTGCTCAAATGCAGACAAGTGTCCATCAAATGGGAGCACGCCATCTTGGGTGGTGACAGCAGCTCAGTGTTCTGGGATTGCTCAGATTAACAGAGACACATAAACACAGGAATGACGACGGGTGTAAGTGGTGTTGGATGACAGACATGCTTTACAGGGCCTTAGGGAAGTTATTCTGCCTGCAGAACTCTGATGGACAGATGTATACCTGGCATGACATACACACAGCATCAAAATAAAAGTAAAACGATAATAGAAAAAAATGTGAAGAACATTTGACTTTAATGCTTTTTCAACCATAATTTATATTTATATGGAATGTATATGGGTATGAATGGGTACCACAAGGTACCCAAAGCTCCTGTAATGCCAGATGAAGAAAAATAATATAGAAATTTATAAAAGCAACAGGCCAAGCCCAAGGTGGATTCATTTTCATATACAAAGAAGAGAGAAGGAAGTTCCTATTCTTGTATGTACGTCTGCAATTTTTGGTTTCCTGTATTTTTTTTTAAGTTATTTTTACAAACTATAATTCTCAGAGCTTCAAAAAAATAACTCAAATTGTGCAGCTGATAACATGAACGTGACAGATGTTCTCTTGGGAAGATGAAAGAAAGAAAACAAGCAGAGAGCTGTTGGCTCGGAGAAAGGAAAGAAATGAACCCAAAGCAGCTCAAATGTAAAATCTGAACAACATATTCGTTCTGAAAAAATGGCACTGATTTCCTAACTCTTAATTAATGCTCATTCTTTAATTAGCATTCATTTCCCAAGGACTTGAGTCTGAAAAGGCTGCTTCACATTCCTTTAGCACCAAGAGAAAGAATCACTTTTGAGACATGAAAAGGTTGGGGGGAAAAAAATAAACATGTTTTCTGAACATAATTTCCTCTTTACTGCTCCTGCAAAGCTATGAAATGAAATACATTATTTAATTACATTGGATCAAGCAACAGGAAGAGAAGGGAGTGTTTGAGTCACAGCATCCCTGTAAGAATAAATAACTCTACTTCCTCCTGCTAAAGGACAGTTTTAATGGACTGAAACGGTCCAAATGGTTAAAATCAAACTACTGGGAGGAGGTAGGATCTTCTTACTAACAAAAAAACAACTCTCAAATCCCAGAGAGTCAAAGAAAAACAACCAACACTACAAAAGACGCTGTGAAATTCTTAACAGAAATACTGGTAACGATAGGAGAAAGAAGTAGCAACACTTCTGCTGGAACATCAGTAGTGGTAGGCTGAAAATTATCACGTTTATTCAAACTCTCCCCTGAACCCAAGGATAGTTTAAAAGCTGTACAGTGGCTCCTGAGACTGTTTTGTTATACATTTTGCACTGAAGATTTTTAGCTAATCTATTACGAAAACTCCAAAATTTATCTGCTATTATTACTAAAATGTTATTAGCCACATGGGATTTCCCTTAGCTGTGCTTCAGTAATGTTTACTAGATCCTTTAAATTGAATGCAACTGTTGGAAAAGTTAAAGCATTTTTTTCTTAAGTATGTTCTTGGCATAAAAAAATGGGAGGGCTTTAAACTATAATAAAAAGATAAGCTGAATTCTACAATGTTGGAACAGATAACTTGGAACCGGTACAGAGTCCACACTGAGATATGAATGAGAGAACGCCTTGATCCTTTACATAGTTCAAATTCATACTGACTTGTGTGGAGCTGCTCTGAAATAACCCCACGTGGAAATCCTCATTTTTTGAAATACTGGGATATGCTAAAATATGATTGCGTTTCACAGATGATGTTTGAAGAACAATGGAAAATGCCTTTGAAGCTGTTGAGGGAAGTTCCTCCCAGGCCTCAGGGCAGGATGGGAGAAAGCATTTCTTTGAAAAAGAGATGCTGGAGGCAAAGAAGATTCAGTTCAAACCCCATCAGAGACAGGACTGACCTCCAAGGCTGCCGGAAGGCTGACATGAAGCACTTCTTGTGCTTCTTGAGGAAAGATGAAGATAGGTTTTGACAGGGATAAACTAAACATAAGTGGTTGTAAAAGGTGTTTGCTGAAATTGTCTAGATTGCAGATCTTGATGGCACTCTCTGAGTATAGCATTTGCTCCAGTCTACTTCTCATAGAATCAAGGATCATGAAGCTCCAACCCCCCCCCCACAGGCAGGGCCACCAACCTCCACATTTCATACCAGCCCAGGCTGCCCAGGGCCCCATCCAACCTGGCCTTGAACACCTCCAGGGATGGACGGGGCATCCACAGCCTCTCTGGGCAGCTGTTCAGCACCTCACCACTCTCATAGGAAAGAACTTCCCCCTGACGTCCAACCTCAATCTTTCCTCCTTCAACTTCAAACCATTTCCCCTTGTCCTGCTGTTATCTACCCTTTCAAAGAGTTGACTCCCCTCCTGTTTGTAGGCTCCGTTTAGGTCCTGGAAGGCTGCAATGAGGTCACCCCACAGCCTTCTCTTCTCCAGGCTGAACAAGCCCAGCTCCCTCAGCCTGCCTTCGTCTTCTATTGCACTGCTAACTGCAGTAGGAGACATCTGCAAAATGATTCTGAGCTTTAACTTAAGCATTTTTTGTATCTAACTGGGTGTAAACTTCTAAGCAAAAACTATAAATACTTCTCAATGCCCAATGCTGTGAAATGCAGAGGTGATTTAGCAGACGTGCAACCATAAAAACTGTGCCCAGTGTATTTCTCCTCTAATTTAGAGTAAGTGGGCCAGACTTATATCATATATAATCATAATTCTCAGTGACATTTAAACCAAAAAGCAACTAAACATTTAAACTAAAAACCTGCAAACCTCCATAATGAGTTACAAATAGTATCAGTCATTTTAATATAAAGCTCATAGACACTAGCATAAATAATGTCAACACAGTCACTAGTTTGCAGTGTAGAACCTGGACCTAGAATATTATAAAAGTAAATCCTTTAATTCACAAGAAATCACTTTCCAATCAGTATCTTTTTGCAGAGGAACAGGATCTGCAGCATGCAGTAAAACCATACCAGTAGAGGTCAAGAGCAACAGGAATAAAAGGCTATCAAAAGTAAAGCTTAATTAACTTTGCAAGTCACATTAAAAAGGAAAGAAAAGGAGCCTTTAGACATAAAACACAATGAAGAAAGAGAAAGTAGATACTCAACGCAGAATGAAACAGAGAAGGAAAGTCTAAACATGGCTCCATAATGGAAAAATATTTTCACTGAGCACATGGAAGAACTGAAATGCTGAGCATGGAGCAAAAGTAAGATAACTCACGAGATGAGGTATACAAATTATTAGTACTGAAAGGAAGTGAAAATCAAAGAGTTTATTGCACTCCAGTCATTAGCACTGGCATAGAATCATAGAATCATAGAATGGCTTGGGTTGGAAGGGACTCCAAAAATCATCAAGTTCCAACTCCCTGCCACAGGCAGGGCTGCCAACCTCCACATTTAATACCAGACCAGGCTGCCAGCATCTCAGACCTGAATGAATTATAAAAGTCTACTGGCATTAATATTCAAAGAAATCAGCTAAAGTTTGGGGAGCTAAAGGGGCTTGAGGGGCAATGAGACAAGTGATGGAGCCAAATTCTTGTTGGCAGTTTAAGATGATACAACAAAATGTAGCAGCCAGAAATTGTAGCTTGGAATGACTGAGTAGGATTTTATGAAAGCCTTGTTCATAGGGACGGCTAAGCAGTACTGCAGCAAATCCATGGTATTTCCAAAGCATGAACAGGACAACACTACGGCTGAGCAGATCTGGTGCTCATGTTCATGCCATTTTGAGTAGATTGGATGAGAGTTATCCAGAGGTTGGGCTGTTTCTTTCTCATCTGAATTTTGTATTTTCAGGGAGAACTCATTGTGGACTTCCAATACTTGAAGGGAGCGTATAAACAGAAGGAGGAACGGCTGTTTATGAAGGTGGACAGCGATAGGACAAGGGGGAATGGTTTTAAACTGAGAAAGGGGAGGTTTAGGTTGGATATGAGGAGGAAGATTTTCACCCAGAGGGTGGTGACGCACTGAACAGGTTGCCCAAGGAGGCTGTGGATGCCCCATCCCTGCAGGCATTCAAGGCCAGGCTGGATGTGGCTCCGGGCAGCCTGGTCTGCTGGTTGGCGACCCTGCACATAGCAGGGGGCTGGAATGAGATGATCATTGTGGTTCTTTTCTACCCACGCCACTCTAAGATTCATGCTATCATCCTATGATTCTTACTGAGCTTTTGAGCAAAACACTTTGCTTTCCTCTACTTGCACAAATTCCTGCACAACAGTCACTTCCTTCTGTTTGGATTAGGCTCCCCTATCTACTGCTAAACCAAAATTAAAATTTGTATCAAAAACATTGTGTCAGCAAAACAGAAGGGCAGGAACATAATCCTTGAGCACTCTGCAGTAGAAAAAAGATGTGGGTGGAGCCAACAAAAGTTGACCACACCACTGAGCTGCCACAACCATAACTCACACAGCTGCCACCATCAGACTCCACGGTGTCTCTCAATCACAAGGAAGAGCAAGCAACACTTAACATAGAGTAAAAGAAATGGAAGTTCTCTCCTTTACGCCAGCAACTCCACTGTGCACTGAACAAGGCATATGACAAGACAAAACTTGCTAACTCCTTCAGTAAGGATGAACAAGCACATGAAAATAATGGGACCCTTTGCAACAACTAATCTAGGCTGATGAATGGCAGTTGTGTGTAAAACGAGTGGAGCAAGGTTGCTGGGGTTTCTTTTGATACAACTTGAATGAAAATCAGCTTCTATGATGGTGTAAGTATTCCCAGAGTAGATTCCTTAATTATTTGCAGCCACGGTTCATTCAGATAAATAGGCTGTGCTAATGTATGTTTGAGCTTCATGTAGAAAAAACAGTTATCCATTACAGATGTATCTCTGCTCTGTGTACTCAGCCACATACTGCAACTAATAATAAAATATAGAGTGGTTGAGTTCATACCCCACCGTTAACTTTATAATTTCATCTAGTTAAGAGTGGCCTTCTTAGAATGCTGCAAGCTAAATCCTACACAGCTAACATGAAATTTTACAGAATAATGCCAGAATTGAGGCCTTTTTAATGGCCTCATGTAAACAGTGATTTATAGTCCAGAGTTACTATTGTTAATAAACTTTAGATTGTTGGCTTTCTCAGAATCTCTTCAGATACACTTCCCTTTATTTTTTACAGATGTCATAAACTGTAATACATCAGCCAGTGAATGATGGGGTCATCAATCTCACGAGGAGGCAACAACAAAAATTGCCTCTTACAGCCACTTGCAATGAAACTGATGGCAAGGATGGTGAGACTGAGGCACCCCTCCTCCAGGGCAAAATTCAGATATCAAATAAACAGACGACACCACACAATGCATACACTACTTTTCTAGTTGTCTCAGAAGGAGACGACTTTTTTTGCAAAGAATCTCAGCAATGTTAACCTTGCTTTTCCAATTTAAAACCTGAGATGCATAAATAAAAACCGATACACCTATGGTCACTTTACTGATGCTGGTGATCGTTTCACTACCTGACACCTTCCAGAACAGGACCCACCAGAGGATACTTTTACCTTTTATCCACTACTATCCACATACAACCAGCTGATCAGACCTGGATGTTTTGTGAAATGACATTTAGTGCCAGAAAATAAGCTATAAAAAGATAATTTGGTACAGAGATACTTATTTGGGTGCCTCCCATTTCCCTCACCTTCTGCCAGTTGCAGAAGTTCAGGTTTTCCCAGTCATTGGGAACAAAGAGACAATCACAAACAGAATTCAGATTTCCTGTGTCAGGGAAACACATCATCCATTAAGCTAAGCTACACGATCCTTGTTTCAGATGTACATCGGGGTGTTTAGTGAATCCGTATTTATTCTCTGGAATGCTGTATTCAACAGAAGTAGCAGATCTATCTTCAAGGCAAGACTAAAGGGTTTTGTGATGGATGATGTCTGGCCAAACAAAAGTAAGATCAAGCACTGGAGTTGTAACGTGAAATTCTTTGACATAAATTATAGGGAAGAGCAGACACGGGATGAAGTAGTTCCTAGCAGCCAGAAAAGCTATTGCTCAATTTCAGTGGAGATGTATCCTTGAAGGATCAAGGCATTTTTGCTAATAACTTCTCATAATGAATTATTTTCCATTAAATAGAAATAGTTTTGTATTCTCTCAACTACAGAATAAAGCAGTGCATCTGATCGTATTAGCAACATTATCTTAGAAGCAAAGTGGCAAATTCCTCATCTAGCTTACTAACAGCAGCTTTTACTGAGAATGCTTATTAACCATTCAGTGCATACAATGGCATTTCTGACCACAGTAGACCATCGAATCACAGAATCATAGAATTGCTCAGGTTGGAAAAGACCTTAAAGATCATCAAGTCCAACCACACCCCAACCAACCTCCCCTAACTCTTAACTCCTCCACTCAATCATGTCCCTGAGCACCACATCCAAATGGTTGTTAAACACATCCAGGGACGGTGACTGTAAGAGATTATTCTTTTATATCATTGACTCAAAGTTTGCTGGGGAACAAGTCCAGGCAAGTCCTGGGCAAAGGTAGAGAAATCTTTTGTCTTGAGGACACTGATGGACAGGTCCTGGCTAAGGACTGTGATATCCTCTAAGGAGCACAGATGGACAAGGCCAGGGGCAACGAGAGAGAGATAAGCTGCTGCTAATGGAAACGGTCTTTTTGTGTGGACTTATCTTGAGGAAGATGGACATCTCAGGAGGTATGCACATGACTCTTGCTCAAGCACCCAGGAATGTCACGTAGGCAGCAGAAAATGGAGGATAAAAGAGGGTCCAACAACCACGGCGAGGTAGAGGCTTATCTCTCACCACGACAGACTTGAGGGGTTCTCTGCCATGTGATCCTTCACCACAACAGAGAGGCTTATCTCTCACCACGACAGACTTGAGGGGTTCTCTGCCATCTGATCCTTCACCACAACAGGAAGGCTGATCTCTCATGATCTCTCACCACGACTCGAGCTTTCTGTCTTCAGATCCTTCCCCACGGACCGTTTGCTGACGGACTTCCCTGGGCCTGCTACCTGAAACCTGCTGCTTCCTCCCTGACTTACTCGACGGCTTCTTCCTGGACCCACCCGGTACCTGCACTCTCTCGTTGCCCAAGACCGGCCTCGCTGCTCCTACCCTTCGGCCTTGGACCGTCGGAACATCGTGCAACGGGACTGCTGCCGGATCCTGGTGGTGACTATCCCCGCTTTACGCAATTCTTGCCTCTTTCTATCTTTTCTATCGCTCGCCTTCCCTTCCCCATCATCCCAATCCTTAATAGTGTCCGTTCTCCCCTTTCTTCATCTCCCTTATTAACATTTGTAATAAACTGGTCGGATCAACATTTGAACCGTTGTTTCTTAATCTCACGCCGGGCATACATATTTCAAAGAACCTCCTCTCCCTCCTATAAATTGGAGCGAGACAGTGACTCAACCACCTCCCTGGGCAGCCCATCCCAGTGCTTAACAACCCTTTCTGTAAAGAAGTGTTTCCTGATATCTAACCTAAACCTCCCTTGGCACAACTTGAGGCCATTTCCCCTCGTCCTGTCACCTGTCAGCAGTGAGAAGAGACCAATCCCACTCTGCTGCAATCACCTTTCAGATATTGGAAGAACACCTTTCAGCTACTGGGAGAAAATGATGTCCAATGGCTCCTAGCAAGATTAAATACATATTCATTCCAAAAAATTTCCATCCTTCCTACTCCTGCACATAAATGCCAAGGAATAAAGTAGGTCTATAAACATTACTTTCATTTTCAGGTTCTCCAATTATGTCATAATGACTTTCCCACAATCCTGCAATGCAGTTGAACTCAACATACCCTGTAGGCTGTGAAACCCTTAGTCTCAGCTGAACGAAGCACTGAAATGATTTCCTGTCCTGGCTTTCCATTTTGTACAATTTGTGTAATTTTTGCACAGTTATTTTATGCAGATGTTGTTTCTGCTAGGTTGTGCTCCAATGAAAGTTCACTTTTTTTGTAATGCTGTTGTAGGTTGTGGTGTGTTGGAACAGCTATTTTATAATTACATGGCATAATTTCAAGTGCACCATTCTCTCCATCCATCCAAACCCAAAAAGCAACGTGTTGCTCAATTTACTTCTCTGTCAAGAAAAGTGATCTAAAGCATTCACTTCAGTGGGAGAATATGTAAACAGAGATCTTCTCTTTCTAACTCTTTTATTTCCCCATCGATGTTCCAACCTCCCATGTCAGTAGCTGCTTATACAGTAAGTAAGATTAAGGGCACAAATAAGGGCTGCTTATATCCCATCTTTACATAAACACAGCTCCTCTCATTTCTAGTAGAGTTTCCACAAACACAAGACATTGATTTTTGAAAGGTCATCTATGCTCTACAATCATCCTAATATTTTCTACCTGCATTTCCTCCACACATCTCTTCTCACTGCAGAAATGCTGGACAGTAAAATATGGAGCATTGTTTTTGAAAAATATGAAGGATTTGGTTGGAATATTTGAGAAAACACACTTTGTCATTTCCAGGTAATCCAGGATGAAAATTAGTTTCTTACTTAAAATGACACATGGATTTTTTATTATGTTCTCAAAATGACACAACTTTGAAAAGCTAAATTTCAGCAAGAAACCACCATAAAAGAAATATTCCATGTTAAATGAAGTTAGAGACAAGAAAATTAAATTAACCCAATATAAAATATAAATATAAATATTTTAAAAGCTTTTCTTGCTAAAATTTCATTTGCTGCTGTTTTAACAACTTCTTTAAGGGGTTAAAAAAAATACCAAGTCTGATTTCGAGCACCATACTAATATTGTTCTTGAACTACAAAATACGCTGCTAACCAAATGCCTCCAAAAATATAATCAGGAATTACCCCTATGAAATTAAAACATGAAAGCAAATCAGATTTTTGGAAATATGGATGTGAAGAATAGCTACCTAAAACACTACATTGAAAAAGTGGCAAGATTTAGGTGTGGCTAAGAGTTAAGATAGAGAGAAAAGCAGAAGACCCTTGCTCACAGGTAACATTATGGCATGAATCAACTTTCATAGAATAGGAGAGGAGAGATGAGGAGCTTGATTTTGTCCCTCCAGAATTTCACTGAACAAAAAAGTATTTCTAGGGAAACATGCCAAGATGCAGTAATGGGTAAATAGAGACCAGTCAAGAGTGGAGAGAGAAAAATTCAAAACACCAGTGTTGGGATGATATTGAATCCTTGAAAGCAGATGAGGCTCAAAAGCCTGCTGATGAAAAGCAATTGGGACAAGAACAGAAATCTGTGGGACGGCCAAAGAAAGTAAGAAAATTCTGTTGAAAGATATCTTGAAATACATGCTGGAGGGAGAGGAAGATTAGAAGAATATGGTGTTTTTCCCTTGAGTTGAAAATCCCTCTCTACTTTAAAATAAGATTTAGAAATGATGTAATTTCTGAGAGAAGCATCACGCTATTGTTAAGGCACCAGGGATCAAAGGAATTTCAAAAAATAGCTCTTCCCTCCAAATGCAAGAAGAGCCTTATTTTCCAATTCTAACACTTCTGAGTTATCCCATGCCAGGTGCATATCTGGTTGCACTTTCTCTCCAATAGATCAGGACGGGCTATAAGAGCGTGCCCATTCATCAGAATGTGAATGTCTGATGGAAACTACCGATCTGGTCCCCTTCTTGCAACGTACTGCTCAAAGAGTTATGGTCCATATAAAGTTCTGTATTACCTTCATCTTCTGTTTGAGCTAGTACAGAGGCAAACTGTTTTGCACCTGCAGCTTTTATAAGGTGGGGTGGGGGAGATTTTAAAGGAACTGCTGGGTGAGTGAACACTTTATGTGTGAGAGCCAGCACGTGCTCTACATACTTACATTTGCTTAATAAATCATTATCAGCCAAATTAAACTGAAGTGTGAAATAGGGCATGCTGAAAAATGACATATACTACTTTTGCCCAGTGGTGGAATGTATAAGGAAGGAAAATAGGAAAATCTCTCATCGTTCACTGGACTGTAAGCTTTATAAGACCAAGCATAGAGATGCATACGTAAAAATGGATCCCATCAGAGAACCAACAATATCTCCTAGCAAAGCACCTCTCTCTCTTAATCACCCAGTAACTGGATTTAAGTGTCTTCATTTCTTAATTCATTCAGACTCTTCTTGGAGGTCTAGATGTTTTCTTTATCCTTTAGTACTACCAGGAGAGAGCAAAACTGCCAAACTGGAGAAGATTAGCAAGAAACCAGCAAGAGCCATATGAAGCACAGGTTTAATGGCCACCAACTGAGAGCAGCCATCACTGTGGAATGCAAAAACCTGCTGATGGACAATCATTTTCACTCTCTTTTTGAAGGACTTCTAAGGAAACAATTTTTTTTTGTTTGTTTAAACACATCATTGCCCATACAGGTGGTGGAGTCACCATCTCTGGAGGTGTTCCAGAAACATTTAGATGTTGTACTAAGATACATAGTTTAATGGGGAAATGTTGGTGGTCGGTGGATGATCGGACTGGATGATCTTGGAGGTGATTTCCAACCTTGGTGATTCTATGATTGCTTCGTATGTGAACAATCAAACTCTTGTGGGCTAAGCATATGGTCCCTCCAATCTGCTTGGCCAATAGACACAAAATCACAGAATCTCTTAAATCTTCTTGAAAAGTGAAATAGTCAAAACAGGAGAAAATGAACAAAAAAGAATCAAGTTGTTATGGATCTCACCCGGGAGAGAGAACACCCTCCCTTAAATTCGTTTGCAGAAATCAAGCAGAAACTTGAACATCAACCTCCTGTACCTCTAGGCACCTATGCATCCCAGAGAATCCTGGAGAAGGTGAAGTTCTCTTTTGTGTTTCAATGAAAACTTAAAAGATATTTTAATCTCATTCAAATCCAGAACAGATTTCTATTCAAACTTTAAAATAATTATTGTTCTGAAACCCATGTATCTCAAGCTTTAAGCCTGTTAATTGCTAAATTCCAAAGGAAAGAAGGATTAACTCACTTAGGTTTTTTTTTTCAGAAAAAGAAAGAATTTGCCTACAATCTGCTTAGTCCAAATACAGAGGTAAACATAATGCAGTATTTTTTTTAATGAGATTCAAAACCTAGGCCTAGAAGAAATGTAAAAGTATTTCTTTCTGTTAAAGCAATGACGTATGTATGCACTCAGTCAGTGATGTACATACCTTCAGTTACATCTGATGTTCTCCTGCATCATCTCTTCCCTCCAAGAGTCATCAAATGCTCATTGGGCAAATTTTGTACTAAAAATAAATGACACCCATAGATATGCACTTCCCGGATCTCTCCATTCATCAACACGGGCTGGAAAGTTCTCAAAATCTTCCTTGGGTTCTTAGAAATTACAGCCTTCATCAGTTTAATCACCACAAAGCCTTTGCTACCTCTAGTCACAGAGATGTGAATGATGAATCATGGAAGTCACAGCCCAGAAGGGATTATCTGTCATCTGTGACAATTACAGGCCGTGGAGGTAGGGATGAATGGAGGTCTGGTGCTCTCTATAATTTTGATTGCTTTAAAACACTTGAGATGAAGTGCAGCAGAAATGGCTCACTACCATATTGGTATTAAGGAAAAAAAATGGTGTTGTTAAATGCTAAACACTTACATATCCACTTTTAAAGAACAGCAAATGCCATATTGTGCAGAATGGAATGTTGGCCTCAGAAAAAAGGTTTTGCAATACCTGAGAAAAATCAGCCACCACATTGATTGACCTCATGAAAATCTCCATTTGCACTTGCCAGCAGATAATTGTCTGGAACTCAGAAACAAAATCTACCAAGTTTCCCTCCAGGCTGGAACTGAATTTCCCCCAGAGCTTCTTTTAAAAGCTCTCTCTAGCAGCTGAGAAGGGAAAACATTTTTTTTTCTTGTGTTCTCGGTGCTGCCCTTTCTGCCTCTCAGAGCAGCCATCGGAGTGGAATATATGAAAAGTTTGGTGGGAGAGACATATTACATCCTGCCTGGATGTTTCATCATAGAACATACAAAATTTGTATTTATAGCTTAGGACATAGACATATTCCTCTCTTACAGACATAGAAACGCAGCTCAGAGGCATTGGGTAATTTGTGTGCACCGACAATTGATAAATAACAAAGCCCAGCAGAAAACTCAGGAAATAGGTTCCATCTCCATACATATGAGACACAGTGTTGTCTCATCAGCAGTGGAATGAAAATCAGAACATCTTTCCTTGTGATTTGTTGTCGTACCCATCTGTGTATCCTGAGGGATCATCAGTGGGCAGCAGAAGGCCAAGGACAGAATTGTTCAAGATTTCAACTAATTAATAGAGAGAAAAAAGATGGTCAGTTGACAAGAGAAAAGAACCAGCCATTGTTCTCATGATGAAAGATAGACTTCAATAGGCAGGCATGTTGTCTCCACCCTCCCATTATAGCTCAAACAGTTCTGTTGGTGGCTCTCCTATGAGAATGCAGTTGTTACAAAGATATATATATCTTCTAAGGACAAATAAAGCATTAAGCCTGTACCTTAAGAATTTTAAACCTGAGAATTTTATCTGTTAACAGAGCATGCTGAGATAAGAACAGCGTCTTCCCATCTGCTGACACTCAGTTAAGCACCTTGAGGGATCAGGCTGTCAATGAAACCAGGAATAATGAACGGGCATACTGGGAAGAAGGGAGGTCATAATAGGAAAGTTCACAAAGAAGAAAAAATAAGGTACAAAATACTAAGTTACAGAGGCATGGTGCACATGTAAAATCTTCACACTCTTGAGACCGTCAGGGATTTGACTTTAATTAAAAGAATTAGTCATTTTAATTAGCAACTATCATTTATATGTGATTTTTCTTTTATCTTTATTTTTAAATATCAAGCAATAATTCCAGATTACTCTGTCCAATCTACTTGGGATAAAATCTAGCTCACTTTTCAGAAAGAAACATATAAAAATGTCTTGTGGGTTACAAAATAAGACAGCTCCTTCACAGGTCAAGAATTATTTGAAAGTCATGTATATAAACAAGACATTATTAGTTAAATATACTTATTGGGGTGACAGTGAGCGCAGCCATCATGGAATCATCACGGACATATCCCAACCCAGTTCTGAAAGGTCTGGTAGACAAAGTTTTTGCTTTATCTTAATGTAATTCAGTTTTAACAGGTTTGTAATCATGGCATCCCAGAAAAAAAAAAAGGCATCCATTGACCCAAACTGTTAAATTCAGGGTTATAATCCAAGATCAGTTGTGCCTTAGCCAGCTTTCTACCAGCTGAGTCTTTTGTTTGGCAAAGGCTCAGCTCAGAATGAAGGGAATTCATTGGGGTGATAATTTGCTGCCTGAGCACCTATAGGGTTGTTAAAATCAAGGTGCTGTGCCATATGCAGGTGTTCCAACATTCTTAACTAGTTCTTCCAGTATCCCCAATACACTTGCAATTACAAAGTAAGCAAACTCAGTAAGAGCAATGCTCCATTTAGCACCAGGCTGCAGCCCCGTCTGGCTAACACCACAGATTCCTGCTTTAAAGCACATCACTCCTGTTCAGATGATGATGATGTACTATAAGTAGTCGCATTAAGGTCTCAGTCAAGTCAATTACTCCAACTTCAAACTGTCAAGTAAACTTTGCAGCTTTGCACTTCATATAGTACAGTTGGTGATAAAGGCACAGGAGCCCCAGGCTGCTGCATTTGGCCATAAAATCTCCCATTGAAGCAATCATCTGGCTCAGTGTGTGACAGGGGAATATCATTTACACAGCTGAGACACACAGTTGGTGAACTGATACAGTTCCAAACCTACTGAAAAAGTCTTTTCCCCATCTTTGCTCTCAATACTTCCTTCAAAACCCTCACAGGACAGGAATTTGGGAAAACTTCAGCTTAAGGATGCAATAACTATGTGATTACAGCTTTGCTCTTTGTAGAATTATCTGCTCGCATTCCTATAAGGGCTTCAATAATACTGCGAGAATATGAAACCAGAGCGTGCACATGCTGTGTCACTGTGCGTGTTGGTGTGCAGTCACCCACAAACATAGAATCATAAAATCACAGAATCACAAAGGTTGGAAAAGACCCACAGGATCATGCAGTCCAACCATTCGCCCATCACCAATGGTTCTCACTAAACCATGTCCCTCAACACAACATCCAAATGCTCTTTGAACACCACCAGGCTCAGTGACTCCACCATCTCTCTGGGCAGCCCATTCCAGTGCCCGACCACCCTTTCAGACAAGTAGTATTTCCTAATGACCAGCCTGAATCTTCCCTGGCGCAGCTTGAAGCTGGATCAGGCTGGACATGCCCTTGAGCAGCATGAGAGCCTCAGGGACCACATATCAATGCAGCTGTAAGTCTAGGCTGCATGCTGGAGTCTGCAAGTTGGCTCCCATGGGGACCAGGGGATCCAGGCCTGCTGCTGGAAAGACTGGGAGGTGCCCAATGGTCTCACTGGGGCTACTGGGAAGGGTTGTAAGTCTGGAGCAGCTTCCAGGAAGACCTGCTAGCATGTGTACATATATATTTGAGGCAATTGAGAGGCCAGTAGACTGGGCCAGTAGCTAATGGGAACATGAGGGTGTGTATGCCAAGCTGCTGGAGGGATCCACAGAGTTTTTGGAGAGACATACATTCATAAATGCATATTTGTACACATATTTATATGTCGTAGAATCATAGAATGGCCTGGGTTGAAAAGGACCATAATGACCATCTAGTTTCAACCCCCCTGCTACGTGCAGGGTCACCCACCACCAGACCATGTTCTCTACTAACACTTTCATCAGCCAAAGAGGGGAACAGGATAAGGCAGATGGTGTTGTCTTAAAATATTATTAAAATATCTTATTTTTCTCCACTGTTTAATGAGCTGTATTATCAGTGGTGAAACAGACATTCCCAAGTAGCACAGTAGATAAACTGTAAATCTCTCTACCATGGAACAACGTGTCTTTTAATTTTCAACTGATAAAACAGCTCATCGCCTTTTCAGCACACAGATAAGATACCGGACCCTTCTGTGCATGGGTAAGGCACTATTGATGAAATGGAAAATGTTAGTGTTCTAAAAATGTTTTTATGCTGATCCAGTCTTGTCGAGTAAAAATGTCTGTACATCTGTACCACACTGCTCTTCCCACTTGTAGTTTTTATGAACGTGGCTGAAAACATCATAAAACCAAGTAGTCAAACTGGACCAAACTGCCTTGGGTAGGAGTCTGCATACTGGAGATGAGAAGTGCCCTTGGCCATTCAGCTTGCATGGTATTTATGAACAACACTTCATTTTCACAATCTCAGAACACTTAAAATAAACACTCATCACCATCATTTTCAAAACACTTGCTGAATTTCAGAATATCTTCCCGTAGAACAGTGTCTGCTGTTCTCTGGTTTGATATGACCATTGGAGCCTGTATGTTGCACAACACTTTGGAAAGGTAAGAAGGTTCTGCTTGCAACATAGAGCAGTAAATCGGGAGCATTAGCTTCTTAGATCTTGAGATAATATTTACTGTTGCAGTACATAAAGGTTTGGAAGCTATTTTAGAAAGTAATTGAGAATACAAAGGAAAGTGTATAACCCTTCTTCAGCTCGGCTGCAAGATTACTATTGCATTCTCACACTAACTACATAAATAACACCTTTCCTCTGTCAGTTCTGGGATGCACAAATCCTTCCTCTCCATAAAATTTACCAACCTAATAAATACTGACCTAGAATCAGCAATTTTGGTATTTACTAGGGACTCTGAATTCATAAATCTACATAATACTTAAGTGGGCAGAACTACAATCATTTTATATATTCTATATAACTATTTCACATAATATATTTAACGGTCAGAAACATTACACATTGAGCTGGCAAGTCTCTCCATCAGCATTTAATAAATGCCACACTTTTACGTAAGAAATTGTATTTCAATCTAATGTTTATATTTTGACTGCACCTAAAATGTGCTTATTGTAGCATACTGCATCAATAAACCAACAATTACGTCTCAGTGGCATGTAAAATACATAGTGATGTCAGCAGCATTAACTTCCAGTGCCAAGTCGGGAAACAGCTTGATGTAGTTTCACTATAAAATTAATATTATACTAATTTCAATAAAAGGAAAAGATTTACCTTATTATTTTTAGTTCAGACATGCAGTCATGTGCATGGTAATTCAATACCCACTGTATAAAATATGAACTATGAAAACGCTCAACAGATGTTTCCAATCAGCTTCCTTTGTTTAACATTAGACGCTAACCTCCAGGAGATGCGTACAAGCTGCACATCCTACAGGTAATGCCATCCAGATGGGATGCTGTTCCCTGAACATCGTGCCTTGTAACGTAAGGAAGAAGGAAGAACGTAAGGAATACGCTGCGAAGGAAGAGAACCTTGGCAAAAAATGGCTCATGTCATTTCATATTCAATGGCATGACACATCTTTTCCAGCTTGCCTACAGCATGTCTGTGGAAAACTCCCAAAACACACACCATAAAAATGTCTCTAAATCAGACAGCTTTATGTTGACTGCTCAGCTCTAGCAAATACTGAATGCAGGACTGATATATTCTTAATTATTAACTCCTTCCTTTGGTTAAATTTTACAATTTTCCATCCGTTAGATCTTCGGCTTGTTTCTGCAGACCTGTCCCATGCTGAATTTTCTCAGTCAACACCAATTTTATCAGGAAGATGATGTTGCAGTGCATGAAGCTTGGAGAAGAGAAGGCTCTGGGGAGACCTCACTGTGGCCTTCCAGTACTTGAAGGGAGCATATAAAAAGGAGGGGGGATGGCTGTTTACGAGCATGGATAGCGATAGGACAAGAGGGAGTGGTTTTAAACTGAGACAGGGGAGGTTTAGGTTGGATATGAGGAGGAAGTTTTTCACCCAGAGGGTGGTGACGCACTGAACAGGTTGCCCAAGGAGGCTGTGGATGCCCCATCCCTGAAGGTATTCAAGGCCAGGCTGGATGTGGCTCTGGGCAGCCTGGTCTGCTGGTTGGCGATCCTGCACACAGCAGGGGGTTGAAACTGGATAAGTATTGTGGTCCTTTTCAATCCAGCCATTCTATGATTCTATGATGCTATACATCTTTCTTGGCAACAAAAAATGATCTTTCCTTGCCTGGTTGCTAGCTGACAGTGAGGAATAAAACTCTAAGTATTTTAAATTTATTATTCAAGCACGAGTAAATAGCTACACTGCTCAGAACGGAGGTAACAGATAGAGGCAGCGGTGAAGACATCACAGTGAAGTGCTGGAAGTGTTCCATCTGTGTTACAGCAGAAGATTTCTCTGACGAAGATTACTATCTCTGCATCTCATTCAAGGATCTTCTTAGGAAAGGAAAAGCCACAAAGTGCCCAGGCTGCTCCGCAGGTGCTTGCAGGACAGCCTGCAGTCCTATGCTCTGATGGCTTGAGCAAAGGGAGGACATGAAATCTTCCTTTAACTGATCTAAAGGGACAACTCAGACAAGAGACTATACTTCAGTATGAGGGCTTAGTCCACATCCCAGAACATCTAATTGGTCCTCAAGTAGAACACCGGAGGAAATAAGCACCTATATTTTGCCAGGGATGCCCACCGTATTTTATAGTGTGTCATGGTGATATCAGTTTAGCAAGACCAAAATGCTCAAGGGCAGGCTAGCACCTAACACTCTCTCTCAAGCAGGACTTGGACCTCCATGCGTACACTGAAAGAAGTGAATCTTGTATAGAATTCAACAGTCACCTCAATAAAAAAAAAAAAAAGACACATGGAGGCAAAGACATTCCCTTTTGTGTCAGCAACTGGGGATCAGAGCCTTTGCCAAACAGGGAGATCAACTCCTGCCTCCAGCCACTGGAGATTCAAATCCACCTCCTGCTCTGCTCTGGGTAAGGTTCGGGACAGGAGCCATACACAAATCTATAGAGACCTATACCCAAGCTACATCCCCATCCTGACATTATGTTTGTGCACAAAGATTTGAAATTTGCTGGATCTAAAGGAAAGCAAGAGTGAGAATGACCCCATAAGATCCAGATTCTGCACATGGGATGGAGAACCCTGGTTCAAGGATAACTCTTAAACTAGGGTAGCTCATGGTTAATACTCCTAGAGATAGAACTGTATATCATTTTATGGTAGTTACCTGAAAACACAGGAACAAGACTGTAACTAGAGCACCAGTTACAGAGAAAACAGGCAGGTTTAACTTAATACCTATGACTCATCATCACTCATGATTTTCTCAAAAATATCTGAATACATATGTTTAACAAAAATAAGCTCATTTGTGGAGTAAATGTGTTAGATACTTACTTTTGGATGAGAGGACACTTTGCATTCCACTATGAACAAGGTGATGTAAACAGCTCTCTCAGGAACTGTCTCAAAGGCACCACAGTGCTGTAAAAGAAACCTTGCTTCCACACAGTAGAAAAGCTGCTTTCCCTTCTACCACTGCAAAGCAACACTGGGTTCTGTGACCTATCTGTAAACATAAGGAAATGACAATTTCTTGGTTCATAGAGCTGAAGGGAGGCATTGTTGAATAACAAAAGCACCAGTGCATATAAAGAAGGATGAAACTTAAGAATGAAGAAGTCATAGAAATGAAGAAGTGGCTCTGGGCAGCCTGGTCTGGTGGTTGGCGACCCTGCACACAGCAGAGGGTTGGAACTGGATGAGCATTGTGGTCCTTTTCAACCCAGGCCATTCTGTGATTCTGTGATAATACAATATAAACTTCTTCACATCTTCACCTCAATGGTTTGCAAGAGGAATATTCGGGACGAATTCAGCAGAGATTGGCACCTCAGCCTGTGTGTGTTTACACGGGCTGAGCTCCCAAAAGAGCCAGTGGAAATCTAGTCAAGGCAGTAAAAGGAAACCAGAGGCTATTGAGGTGACTTACCTTACATGTTTACAGAGTCAAGCAGTTGACATGATGCATATATACAGTCTGAATTCAGACTTGGATCCTTTCTGTCTGCATTAGGAAATCAAGAATACTTCTCTTGCCAAGCAGGGCACAAAGTATTTTGCTCCAAAAACACTTCCAACAGCCCATCTAACAAATTCAGGTTGCAATCATCAGCCGAAGCTTGGAAAGGAAAAACAAATATGGGTCACAGGAAAAGCCTCTGACACAGATATATGAATTCGGAGAATAGGTAATGGCTGAGAGAAAGGACATTTTCCATTAGGCAGCTAGAACTTTCCAGAAAGGGTCCTGAACACAGCAAGAGCAGATGTGTTCAGGATATCTGTAAAAAGACACGGATACCTACAATAAATATAGAAGAGATCATTTTTTGAATGCATGTGGTTGCCAGTCTACAGTCAGAAGAATGGATAGAAAGGACTGAAAATGGACATTCAGTGCACTTGATGTAACTCAAGCCTGCCTTACAGGGCTCACATCTCTTTGCAGGACTTGTTCATGCACACCTAACCACTAAGTTCTAATTAATACTAATAAAACATTTTCCTGCGTCTGAGAACAGCAGCAGCTCTTGCACAAGAATAGCTGTGTCTCCCACACTTACATTACTTGAACATTTGGAAGGTTAATACAAATTTAGACGTGAAAGAAGTTGTGACAGGTTAAGATGAACACCCACTGCAACTGCTTAGAAGCAGGGAACTGGCAAGACGTGGGCTATTTTTCAACCAGACGGGCATGTTTCTGCTGACAGTGACAGAAACATCCCCACAAAATAGGCTCCTGCTGTCTCCAGCAGTAATGAAATGCACTGCACACATCTGCATAACGACACTCCATCTCCCTCTGAACACGAGATGTAAGCTTTGTGTTACAGCTGCTCCATAGCTACAACTTCTAATATTGCCTTTGTAAGTGCTGAAGGGCCTAACTTCTTTAGAAACAAAAGCAGACCAATCATCTGAGAGTGAAGGATACAATATGGAAATCCCACTTAGCGTATACTATCTCTTACCTATATTTTGTGTACGAGGTCTACAAGAGTTAAAGTTACCAGCTAAGAGCAAAATACCAGCTAAGAACAAGGAATAACCCATACCCATTTGCCACCAAAACAGGTGTTGGGTTTTTTTTCCCCTTAACTTGCTTAGGTTTAGTCTTAATCAAAAATGGCTTTTTCAGAAACTGTCAAAAACTATTTTTTATTACATGCAACTGTGAAATATATGGATTATTCAATCCTTAGCACTGGTTGGTACCTTTAAAGGAAACATTTTTCCTTTGGAAAAACCCTGTTTATTGACGCAAATAATTTTGGATACAGGCACTAAGCAATATTTCATAGGTCCATGGTTAAGATCTGAGAGAGAAATAATCATAGAACCGTAGGAATGGTTTGAGTTGAAGTGGGCCTTAAAGATCATGTATCCAGGTCCTGGAAGCTAAACAAGCCCAGCTCCCTTAGCCTGTCTTCACAGGAGACATGACATCCAAAGATGTATTCAACAATTTTATATTACGGCACTCAGCATTCAGGGGATGCGCTTTTGGGTTTAATTTCTTCCAATGAGCAGGGTCTTGAATCTTGGTCTTTCCAACACAGTTGCCCCACACACCAGGCTTATCGCTAGATGAGGTTTGTTCTCATTTCAGTAGATTTTCACACAAGAAAAGGAAAGCTTATAGTTCTGTTCAGATGAAGATGTAAAGTAAATGTCCTAACCTCTAAATTTTTCTGGAGATTGACTTCTTTTTTTCTGCCCAGACAGTAAAACACTGGGGACCTCAGAGCAGGACATAAACCCTGTGATATTCGTGCAAGACTCTGAATTTTAAGCTTGCAGAGTTTGACTGAGTTCAATATCAGGCGTCATTGGAATCAAATCTGAAGTCAGAAAGTATGATAGAAGTGACACCACCTCCTATTGTAACTGCTCCCATTCAGAGTTTTGAGGGAGTTTCAGATACATGCCTAAACATTGGAAAGGGACCAAAATGAACACAAAGGAAATTTAAGTACTAAAATCTATACTGAAGCAATCTGAAAGGCTTGCTTTCAACCTGTTAAAGGAAGGAAACTCACAGTTAAGACTGAAAATCCTGGCTGAAACTCCAGCCTTCAAATACGTATAGTGCCTTGCAGAAATAAAAAAGGGTAGGCAAACTGTACAAATCGAGACCACAGTGTCAGACTGGATTTCCAGTTTTAACTATGATTTGTGACATATTAGAGAACACTTACTTCATTCTGTTTCCAGAATGAAATAGCTTTGAGATGGACAGGCCAAAAAAAAAAAGGCAAACTATCTGAGCATTTATTAAAGAAGCAAGAGCATTGCCTCACTTGAGAGACTGGGCAGATTTCTTGCTACAGGTCCATAAGAAAAGGAAAGAAAAAGAAAAAAAAGGAAGTAATACTTCCAGAATTCACAGCACTAGATTTGACAGCATCATCTTTCCCATATACATTTCATAGTAGGAGTATTTCCCGGGTTTGTTCAGCTTGGAGAAGGGAAGGCTGTGGGGAGACCTCATTGCAGCCTTCCAGTACTTGAGGGAGCTCATCAGGAGGAGGGGGAGTGACTTTTTACATGGTCTGATAGCGATAGGACAAGGGAGAATGTTTTTAAATTAAAAAGAGGGGAAATATAGGTTGTTAGGCAGAAATCCTTCCCTCAGAGGGCGGATGGGGTTCTGGCACTGCCCAGAGCTGTGATGCCCCATCCCCGGAGGCATTCAGAGCCGTGGATGAGCCCTGGACAGCCTGAGCTGGGGGCACCCGGCCCACAGCAGGGGTTGGGACTGCATGGTCTTTAAGGCCCCTTCCAACCCAAGCCATTATATGATTCTATGATTTCAACAAGAATATCAGTCCAAGATCCTATCCATGAGCATTTCAGAGCACTTGCTGGCAGCTTACATCAAGGTTTTAGTAAACACTTATCTGTAATTCCTCCAGACAGCGGACTTGATTCAACAAATAGTTGTGCCTATGTCTATGTATATGCATCTATATACGTAAGTGCACATACAGCTACAAATATTTCAGAGCTTTCATGTAAAAAGACTAACAGTAGTTCAGGACCAAAGGCAGACATCTCTTGGCATCCTTCCAGCATGCTTCTTTGGCAAGGTTCAGGACTGAAATTCTAAAGCAATTGGGATGTCTCATTGACCAAAAGGAAATAGAAGGCTGCAGGGAGACTTCATTGTGCCCTTCCAGTACTTCAAGGGAGCAGATAAACAGGAGGGGGAACAGCTGTTTATGAGGGTGGATAGTGATAGGACAAGGGGGAATGGTTTTAAACTGAGACAGGGGAGGTTTAGGTTGGATATGAGGAGGAAGTTTTTCACCCAGAGGGTGGTGACGCACTGAACAGGTTGCCCAAGGAGGCTGTGGATGCCCCATCCCTGCAGGCATTCAAGGCCAGGCTGGATGTGGCTCTGGGCAGCCTGGTCTGGTGGTTGGCGACCCTGCACATAGCAGGGGGTTGGAACTGGGTGAGCACTGTGGTCCTTTTCAACCCAGGCCATTCTATGGTTCTATGAAATGTTCCCCTTATGACTGGGGTGCTACGAACTCAATGAAGCAAGAGAGGCAAGATCAGCCAGGGTAGCGCAGACACAGACTAGGCAGATTAAGTCCTAAGACAGGTGTCAAACCCATTAGACAATTTTAGGCATGTCATTTAGCTCACTTTTCACATGTGAAGAGAAATGAGAGTGAAATTCTTTCAGGACTAGCACGAGGATTAATCAGTTATTACTTCAAAAGTGCTTTGAAGACAACAGGTGCTGAGTAAAAAAGCTGAGCATTAGCAGGATGACTAATAAAAATCATTAGTTACAAGGAGCAAGAATCAAAGGCAAAGGGAGGGGGCACAGAAATCCAAGACATCTGGGGAGGAGAATTGGCATAATAAAATGAAAACAAACCAAAACCGTGTTATTTGGCAATCCCACATGCAAACCACTTGAACTCTACACTTCTGGAGTTTAAGTCATCGTTGAGCCACCACCTTACCACCCCCTCCTCAACTATGGATAACATATATAGACAACAGTAATCAGAACACCCTTGGGTCTTCTTCTTTTCCCCAGAAACAACTACAATTCTCCATTACTCATAAGAGGGAATGCAGAAAATCAGATACATCTCAAGACTATAAGAACCTCTGCTAGATATGGAGAATGCAAAGTTACTGCATATTAAACCAAAAAATGAGACACGCCTTTAAAATACTTTATATTGCCCTCCATAAATCCCACAAACTCTCTCATTAATGGTTATGGTATGATTAATGTTTGTACTGGGCCATTTTAATTAGTTAAACAATTCAGAGTTTCTACCTTAAAAAGTAGCTTTGTGAAACTGCAGTAGTTGCAGAATATTTTACTCCTGGGCTTGATAAAACACTAAACCAGAAACTGCTTTAAAATAACTGCCTGCCACAGCACTTTTAGCCAACTTTTGCACCTGGTGCTGAGAGAAAAAGCCAAGTGAACTTTCACTCACTTGTTGCACGTCAGCTTCAATGTGATGTCTTTCTTCTGTTGTGTTTGGGTTTCTAACTGGAAGAGACAAGTAAGCTAAACCAGCAGCCAATCAATTCGGAAATTCTAAGAATGCAATAAAATTTGATACCAATAAATCTTTTCTTTTAACAGCCAGAAGAGATTAACAAAGTTATTCGAAATTGTATCCCCTTCTGTTATTTCAGAAGGATGATTACCTGACAATCCCACTGAATCAAACAGCAAAATTAAAAGAGACATAATTAAGCTTGTATATACATAGGAACAGGATACGCATTTATGCATATCCCTAGTAGGTCCTCCATTATTTATTAGCCTTGGTGTATTTTTCTTCCTCTTACAATAAAAGTTATTACACCTTTGGATTGTCAAATAAAAACCCAATTGGCTGAGACGTAGACCATCAATACAAATAACTGCACAGCTTCCCTCTCAGCTACAACTAGTCAACTTTTTTCAGCTCTGCCATTTATTTATTTCTTGACACTGGGAAAATCCATTTAGTCCTCTTTGTACTTTAGATTCACATTGGAAAAGCAATCTGGCTTCTTTTTACTGATCTGGAATTATGATAGCAGAATGTGAGGTGAAAATGACAAGCAATGTGAAAACATATAAAAATTAGAGATTATGACTAATGTAGTTAATGAGCATTGTAAGAGTGGTTGCTAGAAGTAGTAACTTGTGAATGTATTGTATTTTATATATTCATATTAGTCCGTGTATCACTGTATAAGTACTCACTATTAATTCCATTCAATACATGTGGATAATATATACATGTATAAATGTTTTCATGTAGGTGACAGTGCAAAGATGCATGCATTCAGATTTGCATGTGTATGATGATGCACAGAGATGAAACACTTGTCACAAGACTTCCCAATGGAATTCCTGACTGGGATGTAGAAACTGTCTCTCCTTTTCTTTTTACTCGTGCGCTCTCCTTCATGGTCACACCAATGGCAGTGTTCCACCTGATTCATCATTATCCACCTCCTTTATCTGGCCTTATTGGAGACTCAATTTGGGAACAACTTGTCTGCTAATTATCACTCCATTTCTTGACTGCCTTCCTGTCATCAGTACCTAACACTATGCAAACCTGCTTCCCAAACTGATTCTCCAAACCACTCCAGAAAGCTCCAGTGCACCAATGCTGGTTTCTCTTTCAAACCTATCTTTCATGACACATTCCCACTCTCTTGCCCTTGAGAGCAGGTCATGGGATCATCTTTCAGACTCCATCCACGACAAACCTGCTTCCATCTTTATCCCACTTCTTAGTGGGATTCTCTTTGATGAATCTCAGCCTTCCTATTCCTCATTTGCAATTGTACTTGCTCTTTTAGCTCCTTCCTTTTTTTCTGCTAAAACAGATAATATATGCATTCCCACACAGTTGCACCTAGTTTTCCTTTCTGAACACCTTTTCTTGTCATAAATCCTGGCCTTTTTCCCAACTCTGACCCACCACAGTACATACATCATAGTCTGCCTACTTAGTTTTCCATTTTTCATTCCTCTCTGGCATTTTTGCTCACAGTGTACAGATGTCCTCAGTCTATGCTTTCTTTTAAAGAGCCCATATCTCACTGCAACCTGTCTCTCCAAATCTTTTCCCATTTGTTTCTCTCTCTTCATCTTCAAAAAAACGTAGAACATGCAGTTTTCAGCTAACACACAGACTTCCCTTCTTTTAACTCTGTCTTGGATCAGCTCCAACCTGACTTTTCACAAATCCCCTCCCCTGAAACTATTCATAATGGGACACTATGTGCCTCTTCCTGGACAGAGATCTGGGCTTTCACAATGTCTTTATTTTCTCTGAGTTTTCCACTGCTTTTGACACTGTTATCCTCTCTTTTATACACCAGAGATTTTTCAGTTATCTTCCTGTGCTTTGGAATGCTTCATGAGTTTTGTCACAGAAGGACATCTGTAAAAGGGGACTCCTGACTGGCACACTGAGGTGGGAGCTACCTGCCTGATCGTGGATGTCTATGTCTGAGATGGCATCACCAAAAGCATCTTTTCTAGTCTTTAGAGACAGATCACCATCCCAAACTCACCTCATCCTTAAATTAAATGTGTGAAAAAAGCCAAATAAATGCTATTCTGTAACTACTCTTTCTCTGTGTCGACTGATTTATTTCTCTGATATCACACTCTGAGTGGTTCACATGAATGTGAATTACTAATAGCCAACTTTGCAGCACAGAATCATAGACTCACAGAGTGGCCAGGTTGGAAGGGACCTCAAGGATCATGAAGCTCCAACCCCCCACAGCAGTCAGTGCCACCAACCTCCACATTTCATACCAGCCCAGGCTGCCCAGGGCCCCATCCAACCTGGCCTTGAACACCTCTGGGGATGCACAGTTTCTAATACACCATTTGCACAAAGAGAAGTACAAACCCTGTACCAGCCATATAAGAAAATGAGCAGTGTGACTCATACACACTGAAATCTAAAGGAAGAGTGCATGAAAACAGCAATTTGAGTTTGAGAACACTTATGTATATCACAGAGACTGTGACATGGAGTACGCTGTATTTAAAAGCAGGGTTGAAAATAATTCAGAAAAACAGGATTGACTGCAAAGCATCTGTTTGTTGAGAAGATCATTCCTGTGTGAACTGGTACAAAGCTTCTGAATTTTTTTCTTACATTTGCTTCCTTTAGGCCTTCCTGTGATCATCAAGCCACTTAATCCTTCACCTCATGCAAAACATAGTTGTGTACCAGTCACAATGCTCTTTAAATACCAATTATTTTTTCTTAATTTTCAGTGTTAATAGAACAAGAATCTAAAGGTTACATAGTTGATGGGTCTCAAAGGAAGATGCCATCTCTGGAGGGAAAACTGAAACAGTAGAATTGAACAGTGAAGTCTGGTTAATGAAGCTCACCAAAGTTTATATAAAGAGAACATTTTTATGGCCACATTCGGACCCACTTGGAAACTGAGTGAGAACTGAGTTTCTTCAAAAGGAAACTATTGGCTGGGTGAGTGTTCAATGCATTGCCACTGCTGCCCGCTTTCTGGACACGGCAAGGTATAGAGTGTGTAAGAAAGGACACTTAAAACACATTCATCTTGGTGCAAAAAGATGGCTTTTGGGTTCACTTGCAAGAAAAGTCATGAGGAAAAAAAAAACCCCAACAGTTAAAATCAAGGATTGAGGGTAATCTTACAGTATGTTTTCTCCACCTGAGCATTTTTCATTTTTCTGTAGAAGCCATCAATAAAACATGAACATTCATTCATGTTTTTAGATGCAGCTACACGTAGTCCTTAACCAACAACCTTACATGATAAAAGATCTTCAATAGCATCATTGGTATGCGAGCTAAAGCAACAGTTTGACTCTGTCTGATGTTGTCTTTGTCAGGATTGGTCTCAACCCATACTTGATTACTGCAGTTATTTTCAAGCCTGAGATAAGATTGTTTGTGCGGGTTTTATGTATAATTTAATCTCTGTCCACTCAAGGACTGTGCTGCCATCAACACTCCTATCAGGCTGAACTCGTGGCTTGAAGACAAAAGAAGACAGAAATAAAAAGCATTTGACATCCCCCACAATTCAATAAATACTGACCTAAGGGTTTCTGCTGTTATCACTGTTTTCGTTGGCCAGTGACACAGACACAAAAGAGTTCTATTTGCCAAAAAGAAAGACCTTTAACATTATAAAGACAAATTTTGCAGCACTTCAAGAAGTAAAACAGCTTCTGCCAAGTTTTTCCAATAGTGGGAAACTATTTGTATTTTCCAAAGTAATTTTTTTCTTTTTTTTCATGGTAACACCTTTGACATCAGTTGTTTTCTTTATAAGAAGAACAGAAATGGCCATTTTGGATAGCAGTGTCAAACTTCAGTATTGGCAGTTATCTACTAATAACAAAGTGCACTATTAGGAAACTCCAGAGCTCTGAACACTAGGTGTCAGTGTAAGAAATGGAAAAATATCAAAAACCTGTTGTTTCCAATCAGGTGGATTAGCTAAGAAACCAGAACCAGCTGTAACCACATTTCCTTGTAACTGCATAACACTGTTAACAAGCCAATCTTCCTAAAAAAAGTTATTCTGAAACTATCAGGTTTGCTTGAAATTAGATAAGGTGATCTAAAAACTACAATGAATTTGGTCTCTTAAACACTCTGAGATGACCTTTAAGTTTTACGAGACACTTAGAGACCATGCAGAATTTAATGGTACTCTTTTTTCTTTCCCACAGATACCCATAAATCAGCTTGTGTCATTCACAACTTCAAGTTCTGTTGGATAAAGTTAATGAAGAACAAAGAATACAGCCAGAGTTTAAAGTCATAAAGGTGATAAGAGTCATAAAAGTCACTTATGGTGTCCAGATTTTACATGGATGACAGAATGGTAGAGCTCCATTGGTAGAGGAAGAGTCACAACTGTAGATGCACTCACCTACATCCTAGAATCAGAGAATCATTTAATGGCCTGGGTTGAAAAGGACCACAATGATTTTCTAGTTTCAACCCCCTTGCTATGTGCAGGGTTGCCAACCACCAGACCAGGCTGCCCAGAGCCACATCCAGCCTGGCCTTGAATGCCTCCAGGGATGGGGCATCCACAACCTCCTTGGGCAACCTGTTCAGTGCATCACCACCCTCTCCTCTAACACAGAAGTTAATTTCTAATGATCATCTCAGGTGCAGATAGACCATTTTTGGATCTGTTCTGATTAATCCACTCAGCATCTCCAAGGAAAAGCAGAAGGAATGTCAACAGCACATTATTTGGATAAATATGTGAAATGAAGAAAGAAAGTTAAAGTAGTAACAAAACTCCACTGCTTATTTGACCCTGGAGCTGATTTCAAAGATACACAGATGCTTTTCAAAGTTGATGACTATCTATCTTCCTCATCAAACACACATGTACTCACACCATTGACCACTTTCACTTTGCACTTAGTTTTCACCATGTCAAACAAATCAGACTACAAGATGAGATAGGTCTTTGTCTGGATTTTACACGTCCTCATTTAATATTCATTTTTATCATGCAAACAAGAAAAGGGAAGAAAGAACCCAGCATATTTTCCATTTCACCTCTGAAATTTGGGATGGACAGAAAAATTGTTCCTTCATTACAATCTCGAAACAGTCAAATGATTTTTTAGGCACCGCAACTAGGGACATCAGAATAAGGAATTGATCCACCCCAGACACAGAACATCTCACATGGAATATCTCAGCTCATCCAAGATCATGACAGCAATCAATCTATACTAAATTTGTAATACTATATATAAAAATTAATTGGAGGACATATTTTGGAGATAGCCTGGGATCAGCTTATCAGATTATTCCTAAAAGCTCTAGCAGTTAAGGTAACTGAGTGCATATACATTTAGGAATGCAGTTGATTCTGAAGACCTATGAATGATACTTCCTAGAGATTTAAGTCTTCTTGCCCAACTGCCTGAATAGGAATCTGTGTTAGGGGCAGAAATGCCGACCTGCTTCTATGTAACTGTTCTTTAATAACAATCCAAAATGTGATAGAGAAAACTGGGAAACACCAGGATTGGGACTGCCTGCACTACCTTCATTCTTTTTATTTTAAATGTGCTTCAAGACAATCTTTAGCCATTGATCACATTGCTTTTTCCATTCAATCCATTGAAGAATTTGGTGTTTTTCTTATTAGTGAACATGGGGCTACAGTTATGTGGACATCATCGTTCATTTCCCTCTGTGCTTTGTGTTTCCTGTGTTTCCTTTTTTTTTTTTTTTTTTCCTGTAGGGTTCATGGTATTATTACCTTACACTTTCACAAATTATAACTAATCTTCTCAGCTCCCAATTGAAAAATAGAGGTATTTTCTGTATCTTAATAATGATACCAGTGATCAAAAGAAACCATCTTTTTCCTCCCTTTCTCCCTGAAATCCACTTTTTCATTTATCATGCGTATGTCATCCTCTGAAACAAATTAGGCAGGATGACTGTACAACACAGGTCCAGAGCAGGTGCATCATGTGCTTTTGACAGGCGGTCTTGTAGAAAAAATACTTTATAGTCACAAAAAGAGCTATTTAAAGATGGTTGATTCTATCTTAAGAACACCTTGTACAACAATGTGAACTTAAAGCTAAAACACAAATATTACTTATTTAAATATTACTTATTTAAATCAATTATCAGCTTAGTTTTCCTGAAAGTGAATGTTGGCATCTGGATGAGGAGCTACGAGATGTGGTTTAATGGCTTGTGGTAGCAATGGTAATGGGAGGATGGCTGGACTAGATGATCTTGTAGGTCCTTTCCAACCTTGTGATTCTATGATTCTATGTAGGGAAAAAAAATAAATAATTCTGAGAGCAATGCTGGATGAATGATCTGAGTCCTTGGCTTTGCTCTACAGATCACTGAGGTCTGCCCTAATGCTATAAGCTCCGTCCCATAGCACATATTGACTCTCCAGAAAGACCTGTGGGAAAGAAAACACTTGACCAAGGAAGTGCTTCCACATCCTAAGAGAATGCATAGAGAGTACATAAACTCAGACCGGGAGTCCTGAAATACTTCTTGCTGTACGTTTGCTCTTCAGGCACAAGGTAGGGTAAAGTAGATTCTGTGCTTTAGAAGAAATACATCTGAGTAACGCGAACAAGTAACAGTTACCGCTGGAGCAGAAAACTCATGACACATTTTTTCATATACATTATTGTGGAAGAAAATACAAATATTTATGGAAAGTCATGATGAAAGGGAGTTCAGCATTTCCAATTTAAATTTTCTGTAGACTATCTCCTTAATACTAATATATTAAAAATGAAATACTGTCAAGCAATCTAAAGCAAGTGCTTACCAATCAAAAAGCATTGGAAAAGGAAAACACTCTTTTTTTTGTAACAAGAAATTGACAAAACAGTGCCTTGTGCCTGATGTGGGCCCTTTTAAGCCAAAGGTTTCCTTCCCCAGTGACAGACATGTTGCTGCAGAGCCTGTCTGGTACAAGAGTTCCAGCACATGACCTCTAGGATGGCAGTGGGTAGACTGAGCCTATTCATCTTTCTCACCTCATGGAACAAATGCAGACTCAGGACTACAGAAGCTATTCTACTAGAGCTGTGCGAAAATCTCTGAAGAAATTTAAACACAAATCTTCTGCTTTGAAAACAATGAGCGTGGCTAGTAATGTCAAAGATGCAACTTACAACAGAAGGGGAAAAAAACACCACTACTCCTAGAAAGGCAAGAGCATGATGTAAATGATGACCACATTCATGCATGTGTGAACAACCAGCAGCTACTTACTAGAGGGAAAGACCCTTCTCTTTTCCATCGCACATCAGAAGTGCTACCAAAGGATCCAACTGTATTATAGACTTGTTTTCCAGTTCGATTCCTTCCAGGGCAGGTGTGCCACGTGTTTGGATGTCATTTAATTAACTCTACAGTAGGAGCAGAATGAACGGCGGAAGGATTTTTCCCAGATGGTTTTGGTGAACTCCTTTATCCCATTCATGTAAACACAGCGCATGTTCCGGTTTGCTGAGCTGTGTATACACCCTACACTCAGTACAAAGTCTGAATGTTTAGTTAGCCAGAAGATTGTTTCCATCCTGTGATTCATTAGGTCCCTGTGGTGCCCTCAACTTCCTTTATTTTGTACAATCACAAATTATATTAGTTTGTCTTATTTTGATAACCCCTCTAATTAATGTCCTGCACAGGAAACTTTATTACTGTTTTAAAACAGACTCATAAAACAAGGGCTTTTCTCCCTACTGGGGTGGCATAAGTGACAGTTGCATATAACTTTGTGATCAAGAGTGAGCAGTGCTTCACACTGCTTATTTATACGAGTGGGCAATTTCTGTTAATGAACATGCTTGTTGCAGTTCTTTCTTTTGTAAAAGGAATGTCAGAAATCCTACAACTGTGCGGGTAAGGTTACAAGTGGAACAGTTCAAAAACGCAGTAAACAAACCTGAAACTGTGCGACATGAGAGCAGTGTAGAGGCTGCATGCGTTAAAACCCAGTTTGTAAATGAATGACGAGTGGGATGCATTTGGTTTTTAGTAAAGGTTGTAGGAGTAGGATGGAAAGAACCAAAAATCATCTGTCTGTGTTTCTCCTTCAATATGCCATGTTTCCTAGCTCTCTCCCCCACTGTTAGTTACTTTTTCTCTCTTTTTCAAGTGAAAGTGAGCTGTCCCTCCTCCTTCTCCTTTCTTTTCCAACTGCAATAAAATGATTAAGAGCTGCAGGAATGAAGCTGGGAAGCAAAACCAGCTCATCACACTTGTGCAGAAAATGTTTGGCCCTTTGAAAACAGAAAATTCACAGCACTTATGTTGAAGTATGTTGCATTTCATACCAATAAACCTGTCCTTACAGTTGTCTCTGCATTTTCATCATTCCTTTTTACAGCTATGCCAAATGACTACCCAATCATTGAAGTCCTTACAATAAAAAGCAACGTAATCCACATTTATTACTTCTAAGGACATGAGGTATGGCTGAATCTCTGCATCTCACTGCAAGCATCCTACCCATGAATTACTGACGTAGACTTAAAACCTCTCAGACTTCCAGCACAGATTATTCACCCATGAACCTGTATTCTGTGAGATCAAAGGACTGATTCTCAGTCAAGTGTACGGCCTGTGTAAAAGCTAATTATTTTCCAATAGTAATAAATCAGAAGAAAATAGAAATGTCAGTATGCAGTGTTCATAGATGAAGAAATGTGGTGTGGAAGTTAAATCAAACTAAGAAGGGAGTAAGCATGGAATGTTAGTAACTATTACATAGGAGCACAAGTTACACAAAATCAAATTCTTTCATAGGAAGACAAAGGCAAATGATAGAGGGGAAAAAAAGCGACCAACAAAACCAGATACTATGTTCAACATGATTTGTGCTATTGAAGTTCCTTTAAGTTGCCACTATCGCATTCTAAAAAGCCGAGTGGGTTTGACTTAAATCATTTGACATCAATTGAAGAGATCAGAATCCATCTTCTAGCAGACACAATTCAGCTGACAGGGAGTAAACCACAGCTCCATTAACATGAATTCTGTCATTCATGACAGCCTCAGCAATGACTTATCACAGTTTACAAAGAATTCCAGTGGAGAAAACGTTTAAAGGAAGTAGTCCAGGGCTGCTGCAATGTGCTGTGGCAGTCTTTCACAGCTAGATAAGGTTACTTACCAGTACTTGGGGACTTTTGATCTCGGCTGTTTATGAGCACATTTATATTTTTGGAGTGCATATGTGCAATTTTTCATGTCCCCTTGCTGAACTCTTTGCTACCGTTAAAACGTCTTTCAGTGGGGAAAACCAAACCTATCCCCTTCTCAGATGTTATTCTTCAGAATAACACAAAATAAGTACTTCTGAAAAAAAACAGAAGGACTTGAAATTTAGATCTAGTGCTAACCTGAATTCTCTGAAAGCAAGTATCTGGACTACCATTACCACATTCTGTGTCCACTCTGACACAGACCCATTGATCACAACCCTTTGGCTGCATCAGGTCAGCCAATCCCTAATCCATCGAACAGTCCATCCAGACCTCTCCAATTTAGAGAGAAGGATGAGGTGAGTGACCATGTCAAAGGCTTTGCAGAAGTCCAAGTAGATGACATCCATCGCCCTTCCCCCATCCACCGAAGCCGTCACTTGATCATAGAAGGCCACCAGATTGGCCTTCCTAAAGGTCTGAACAGATATTAATAGATCATTAAAAGAGATGCTTTGAAACCTGTATCTCATGGAACTTAGAACCACAAAACCTATCTGCTTGTCTTACACACCTCCCATTTCTGACAGGCTGTTCCAGCACTGCTGTATCCTCCTGACCACCTATATGCATCTGACAGTTTGCACAGCCTCTTCCCTACAGCCCCAGTGACTCAGTCTCAAGTTGTGCCAGGGGAGATTCAGGCTGAATATTAGGAAAAATTTCTTCTCCAAAACAGTGGTCAGGCGCTGGAATGGGCTGCCAGGGAGGTGGGGTCATCATCCCTGGAGGTGTTCAAGAAATGTTTAGATGTGTTACTGAGGGATGTGGTTTGGTGGCAAATATTGGTGGTAGGTGGATGGTTGGACTGGATGATCTTGGAGGTCTTTTCCAACCTTGGCGATTCTATGATTCTATGAGTGTATGAGTGTTCCTCCATGGCTCCAAGGCAGGAGCTGTCCTCCAAGGAGGGGAATGTGCAGACCCCAGCAGGTTGTGCAGGTGACCCTACTACACCTTTTCATGGAGCAGCTGGCACTTTTTGTGGAGTGCAGCCTTTGGGCATGAAAATAATCACAGATGTGAAAGAAACCTAAAGAGAGTCAATTAACTTTGAAAGTAGAAAATGTAGCCAAGGATAAAAGCCAGTGAAAGGCATCTGCTGGTCTTCAACTTAATGACAAAGGCAGAGAACCAAGGCAATCATAGAATAACCCATAGGAACTTGAAAGGACCCATGAGGATCAGCAAGTCCAACCACTGACTTCAGAAAGCACCACCCCAACTCCAGACTCCATAGGTTAAAAAACAAATAAAAATAAACAACAACAACAAAAAAAACATGTTGCCTTCATCATTGTTTCATCCAACTGTTCTGTCCACAGTTTTCTGATTTCACTGGCACTTGTTCCATATGGTTCATACTAATACATCCTTAATGAGGAATTTTTACGAATTTATATATATATTTAAAGCAACTCTACTAAAATCAGAAAGATAATGCAATGTGCAGTCTTAGTGCAAAGAAAATATAAATTACACTTTTCTAACTTTAATCTACACAGTGAAATTTGTACCAAAGTACCTGCTTCAGTTGCAGAGCCAAAGCAGGTGCCTGAAAATAATAAGTTGATGGACTCCATACTGAATTTTGTTACTGAACATTCAACGTGTGCTGACTATAATGCAAGAAGCAGCTCAAAGAAGCCTTACTCCACTTTGAATGCTACCTTAATGGCTTGTCCCCTGCTGATTAATCATTTTGAATTCTCTGTTGGAACATTTTTTTGCAGGTACAATTTTCTTTGCAACCATTTTCCTCTACTTGTGCTGACCGATAAGGGACATTCTAACTTTGATTGGAACTCCAGTCTTGGCTCCAATAATTTAATTCAGTTTAAGAGTTAATATTAAGGCATCTGTAAATACATACAGATCAGTTATTGAACAAATACTATCAGTCATCAACTTGATTTCAAACAAACTTATATTTGTTGTGCTCTTCTAATAAACCATGCTTGAAAAAAACGTACAGAGCTTTTTCATTCTATTGTTGGTTTTTTTGTAATATTGCTTGATATGCAAGTGGCAAAACACTTTCATAATTAAATTATATGCAAAAAAAAATTCAAGCTCCTTTTAGTATTCTAACTGACACAAATCAGATGCAACTCAACTCCCAGTGTTTATGACTATCTCCTTGATACTCAAAGCCCAGACAGCCACCACAGGGTCCCTTTACTAGACAGTTGAGGAAATAAATTCCTCAGGAGGTGATTCATCTCACTGAATGCAGAAACTAATTTTAGGATGATGTGAATCACTCTCTGGAGATGCTCATTTCCTTCTACACGTTGCTATATACTTCTAGCACAATTTAACTTAATATAAAGCAGCGCACAACTTATTACATATAGTTTGAAACATAAAAAGATTGCTCATAAAATGTGATGCAGACTAAAATAAGACTGCCTTTAAGGATTTGACTTGTTAGTGCAGTCATCTGCTATAGCAGCCAGACCTCATAAAGTATACATTGAGTTGATATGGTGACCATATAAGTCTGTCCAAATTAGACCCTGATTTAATAGAGTTCAGATCAAATTTGAAAATAGGAAGCTGGAACTATAAACCTCAGAGATATCAGGAGTCAACCAATCAAAGGTAATCAAGCTGGCAACTTATTTTTGAATTCAGAAGCTCAAATCTGGACTTAATCAACAAGTATGTGCTCTTCTTACAACTGTTTACTAAGAAAGATGTGTGAGATGTGCCAGCCCTACTTCAGGCAGAAAAGGAATTTCTACAGTTTAGCCTTACACATGACAAAAAGGACATGAATACTGAGAGGAAATCATTAAATTACATAATGAGAACTATGTAGTCCATTAACACAAATGGTATGACAAAATCTACATAGTAAGCAGTACATTTCCAGGCAGTTCCAATTACAAGACCAGTTTTCCTCTCGTGCTGCATATACCCACATGAACAACTACCTCTAAAGTGAAAACTCACTGCAGATATGTACTAACATCCCAGCAAGGACATGCAGTTGTAAAGGATGCCGAATGTGCAAAGATCCCTATCAGAAACCAGAGCATGTAAGAAGCCCATGATTGAAGAGTTCCGGCATGCCAGTGTCAGAGGTCAAAACAATGAGCTATTAAAGATACTTTCACTTCCTCAGAAATAAAGTGCTGTCTTGGGCTCGAAGGTGAAAGGTTAGAAAAGCTGTTTATCTGCCGCTCTGTTCCCATTCTTCCTTCTGTCAGGAAATCCTACATGCTCCTACACCCCGCTCAGGGTTTTCCAGGGGTCACAGACTCCCGACACAAATGCCCAGCATTGATTTAAGTGCAAAGCCCACTTGGCTACAGGTTGTACTTTCTCAAAAAGCACATTTTACCATAAGGATCTGTTAAGCTTGGGCGGAAGGCAAAAGCACAGATGCTTCACCACATTATTGCTGAAGGAAGAGTGAAGCCACAGCCATCAGTTTTCATAATCCAAGTTATTATACAGTTATTATAGCTAGAACAAAAAAATATATGGCCCAAAACAGCATGTTTAACCAGTGTGAAACGTGGAGAGGGAGAAGAGGTTGTTCCTTCTCCCAGAGCCTAATAAGAAGCATAGTAAGCAAAGGAGCCACAGCAAAAGGTGCTGGGTGATGCAGGGAAGGGGATACACACTGAAGGGCTTGAGGTATGAACACAGAGCAGCTACCCAGGGCTGGAAGGGCCCTGGATGTGGTCACTGCCATGCAGGAACGTCTGCAGGGTTAAGTGCAAAGCTGAAGGAAAGCACCCACCTGCAGGCAACAAGAGGGCAGGGGAGGCTTAGTTATCATCACTTCTCTATGGTCTGCCCCATTCTGAATTGTCTCCGTTTACAAAAGTCTATTCATCTCATTACTGTTGTTGCCAAACTTACCTCGAAATGCAGAAAAATCTTTGGATTGCTGAAGGGGATCATTAAAAAGCAGAAGATCTATAAAGAAGATCTAAGAGCTCACAGCTCAATGCTAATCTCAATTAGCTAATCTAAGGAACCACCATAAATAAATATTAGTTACAATAATTCTTAGTGTTATTTGTATAGATTAGTTCCATACAACGTGCATCCCCACACGTACATACTGGTGATTACAGTTGAAGAACCACTCTAATAAGGGGAAGGACAACACTTTATGTGTCCCTAGGCACAGGTGGCAGAAAGGACTACCCCTTCCAGTACCCAATGCCAGATGGCAAACTCATGCCGTTGTGTGAAACATGAGCACTAACCGACCCATAAACGTTTGTAAAATAAAAGCTATGGTGAGGTTTAGATTTTAGAGCCACCTCTGCAATATTCAAAACCACCTCTTTTTTTCCACAATTTCTTTTTTCAGTAATTTCTGATTATTTATACAACACTTCCATTGGCTTCCAATGAAGGAAAATATTTACTACTTCCAAATAATTTTGACACAAATCAAAACACTGAAGAGTAAAAATATTTAAACAGAAATATTATGCAAATAATAACATATTCACAACAAGGAATAAAACAGAAAAATTCCCAATGAACTCTTCAGATGCTAAAAAATGTTTTTCTTTTTAAGAGTTTAAGATTTTTAACAGAAAAAAATGCATCAGCATTATTCCCAGTGGTAGGTGGATTTTCAGCTATCACACAAATACAACACATGAGCATAAGTGAGGTTTGCACTACCGATATACAGGTCTAGCAGTAGCTTCTTCACATTACTGTGGGCAGAACATCACTCACAGTTTCTGCATTTTATTTGGTTCTAAAACCAGAACGATCTGTTATTAGCCATTTGATCATGAAAGCTGTATGCTTCTTCAAGGAGTTTCAGAGCAGAGCCTGTTGTATCGGTGATGTTCTTACCAGGTTTATCAGCTGAGTGTGGACGATGTCTTCCACCAAGATGGCAGACTCATGGAGCGGCCTGCGAGCATCTCCCAAGGAAAACCTGAAAGAAAGAAGTTTATTGCAAGGTTATGAAAAGGACTTAAAAAGAAACCAAGTAGGTGGTCTCGAGCGAAATAAAAAACATCTGAGTAAGAACAAGCTTAATGCACCTGTACACCATATGGAAATGGATCACTGAGCGTGTTGCAAGAAATATAAATCTAAGTAATGTGATTGAAGGGACGAAAGGGCTGTAAGAATGTATACTGAAGTACATGGTCACATAAGCTGAAACCTGAGGAAAGTCGAGTTTGTAGGAACATCTTTAAAAAAAAAACAGTCAGCAAAGCTGTAACATGGGTCCACTTGGAGTACACCTGTATTTGCAGTCCCCTTCACCTACACAATTACCAAATAAATGTCTTCAAAGATAAAATATTATCAGGGATTTTATTCCAAGTAGAAATGTTAGTGATAAGATATGGAAAGACCTACTACGAACTGAGAGGCTGTTAAAGTTTGCCTCGCAAGACTGACTGACAGGAGGCCAGGAGGAGATAACAGTATTGATATCACAAGAGAATATTTGAAATATCCAAGACATCTAAATGAGACTTGACATTTAATTCTTGTAACTGAATTCATTCAGACCGACAGCTGAAGACCCAGTGAAGGTCTCATAGTGTCCCAAAAGACTGTGGACTGCTCTGTTTGTGCACCCAACGCTCACTCCTATCCACTCAAGGTCAGTGAGCCCAGAGCTGCTAATGCCTCCATTGGGTGGTTGAGCCACACAACCTATCACAGAAGGACACTATAAAAAAGTATCACTGATTTTGCCTATTTAATCAGCCCTTTCTACAAATGATAAAGGATTAATGAACATCAAAATCTTTCAGTTTCCTTATCTCAGTTCTTTTACTTATATAATAATGAAGGACATATTTTTCCACATTATAACAGAATCAAGAGCCAAATCAAGCGTTCCCATAGTAAATGTTAAATGTCATCCTGCTACTTGTGAAGAAAGGAGCAGAGAAACATGACAGTAATGGGAGAAAGAAGTGGTAAGAGACTTGTTCAATACTGATTGATGATTTGGATGAGGGCATTGGGTGCACCCTCAGTAAGTTTGGAGATGGCACTCAGTTGGGGGGAAACGTCGATCTGCCTGGGGGTAGGAAGGCCCTACAGAGGGATCTGGACAGGCTGATTGCTGGGCTGAGGTTCAACAAGACCAAGTGCCAGGTCCTGCACTTAGGTCACACAACCCCAGGCAATGCTACAGGCTTGTAGCAGAGTGGCTGGAGGACTGTGTGGAATAAAAGTATCTGTGCAATTTGCTCAGCTAACTTCCCACCTCCCATGTGTGCAGTAGAGGGCTGGTGTGGAGCTCTGCACATCACGGCTTTCCTCACAGCTCAACCTGGCAACTGGACCAGCCTAGTGCAGGTCTGGTGTCTGTTTTGTGCCCTCCAGCAGTATGCAGTCAGCACAACATTGTTGAAATGCATTCATTCCAACAATGGAAGACTCAAGAAATGAAGGGAACTCATGAAATCCAAGTCATCAGTCATTCCAAAGACTTGCTCTGCTTCCCACCTATTTCAACTATATTATTTTTAAAACTTAAAACTGTTAATTCCCAAGTGGTGGCAATTAGGCCTAACAAGGGCTCACTGAAAATACCATTCCACAAATATAAAAACAAAGAAGCGATTCCGGCCTTACATCATTACAGCAGTGAAAGGCCACTCGCTGATTTCAGATATTTCCTCCAGGCATTTCTAAAAAAAACAAAACAACAAAAAAAAAAAAACAAAAAAAAAAACCTCTCTTCCTCCACCCAAAAATGAGCTTTTAAATTTAGAAAACTTGTGCAGGATAATATACTCACTATAAATGAAATGTTACACGACAACCCAAAGAATTTTCCTTTCTGTTATGCAGGAGTGTACATGTACATGAATTATAACATCAGGCCCTTCCTAGGACTGCAAGCACAGAACTGCAAGCACACCAGATCCTATTAAATATTTTATAAACTGCAAATACCTGTGTATTCTGTAGGAAATACATATAAAAACAGAATTATTTATTACCACATTACACTGGAATGTATAAAAATACAAAAAACCTCCTCGGTTTAAAACAATTGCTCATAATAATCAAGTTTAAATAGTTCATTTTTAAGTATGATTCATATGTAAATTGCCAGAAAAAAAAAAATACTTTTTTCTAATCAGGCAATGTATGCAAAACCAAACCAATAATTCAGACACAACAACCAAAACATACTACTCCTTCTTACTTGGAATCACAGAATTATATAATCACCAATTTTGGAAAAGACCTCCAAGATCCAACCATCCACCTACCACCAATATTTCCCACTAAACCACGTCCCTCAGTACAACATGGAAATGCTTCTTGAACACCTCCAGGGATGGTGACCCTCCACCTCCCTGGGCAGCCCATTCCAGCACCCAACCACTCTTTTGGAGAAGAAAGTTTTCCTCATATCCAACCTGACCAACTCTGGAATCTAAAAATCATGTCCTATTATGTCTAAAAGTAGAAATGCAAAACAAAAAAAGAAATATATGTTTGAGTAGTAAATGTCTGGTTGGCAGCATTACGATCTCCAACACAAATTACTTTGCTCACGTTTGCTAGCAGACATCGCACATACAAAAGGAAAGGCTGTTTGGTTTTCTATTTCTGAAAGCAGCAAGGTGTAAGGATAAGGGTATTTCTGAGCCACTGTACTGACTTAACTGAGAGACTGCCTGTCTGCATTCAGAAACCTCTCACGAAGGTAACTTCCAGCTCCAAAAATGACATGAAATGTAGATGATGTGACATCAAAATAGAAACTATTGATCTAAGAGGAGACAGATGGCAAATCTTTTGCTCCATTCCAATACAGAGGATAAGTCAGAGGTTTTGGTGAAATTCTATACTGGAACACAAGGTAGAGAGATATAAAACAAAATTAACTACTTTATTACACAGAATGCCAAGTTGAGAGTCATGTTCCAGGTGCACATATCCAAAATCTGGTGCCCTTGCTTCTGAGAACTGAAATCAAACTTGATATTTCAATCTAACTAATGAATTTTATTTCACATTTGCTTTGTTTTTATAGGTTCAACAGGTAGTCCTTAAAATAACCTTCCATTTGTTGGGTAGACCTATTAAGTTTTCCTATGAACCACATAAAAATTTTTTTGAAAACAGGAGAGAGTTGTTTCCCTATAGGTAAATAGTGAAGAGGAAATATAGCAAAATACATTAGCAGATCATCAAAACAGTCCAACGATGGGGAAGAGTGCTCTGACAACAGAAGCACCTGCCTGGTATTTCACACATTTCACAGGATTAGAACAGTAGTAGGCAGGGCCACCAACTTCCACATTTCATACCAGCCCAGGCTGCCCAGGGCCCCATCCAACCTGGCCTTGAACACCTCCAGGGATGGACGGGGCATCCACAGCCTCTCTGGGCAGCTGCTCAGCACCTCACCACTCTCATAGCAAAGAACTTCCCCCTGACATCCAACCTAAATCTTTCCTCCTTGGGCATAGGCCTACTCCTCAGGTTTGCAATTTGAATGAAAAGTAACAAAACTAAGAAGTATAAGGTTGGTTGAGAGGAGAGCTATCTCATGTATAGACTACCACAACTCTTTTATTGTTTATTTTACCCTGTATTTCTAATTCATTTCAATTCCCATAATGATGCTTCCAAGCTTGTCAGAGGGCCCAATGTCCAACTTACTCAGAGCAGAGCTCGTATGACAAGGGCGCACGCTGTGTGCCCGTACACACACTCATATAGAGACACACTTGGCTCATGCTAAGGAAGAACATCTGTTCATGGCACAGAGGCCTCTACGCAATGACCTCAAAATCCTGGGCAGTTACAGAAATAGATAAAGCACTTGCTTTGCCACATTTCTGGAGGCTTTAAAAGGCTGCATAGGATGGAGTCCTGCTCCCGAAGGTCAATGCAGAGCTCCCCAGGTGGCCAGACCACCAGGAAAGTGGCTGCGGAGACAGAGCTGCGGCGACCTCCCATCCTCCACGGCCCTGCAATGCAGTGCTGGCCAGAAAGGAAGTGCAGCCAGGGTGGCTGGGAGTGCACGGAGCTAGAATAAATACTTTCCTTTACTGGGGCTTCTATTGAGTTCATACCATAACAAAGCTGCCTCAACTCATGTGGAATTTACCACCTTGAATAAATTTGATGAATCGAGCCTAGGAAAAGCATAACTGCAGTGAAGGAGACTGGTGGGAAATATGCATTTTGTTCTTTTCTAGAAATCCTGAACCACTTTTCCTCTTCTATTTCTACTTGACAGGAATTGCAGCGGCAGAGGTGATCCCTCAAGGCTTAAGCTTTACTGTGTGGCTATGAATCTCACCCAGGGCAAGGTGGTATCTGCTCTCTGCAGCACAGAGGTATTTATTTGCCACTGCCTGATGGCCTGACTGATCACCACTCCTCCCCAGGAATACCCCAACTGTGTTCCTTTCCATTGAGAAATTGATAATCCATAATACTTATTTTCCATCTAACACCATGGGTCTGTTGGGCCCAGAGAGAAGGGCTGAGGGGCTCAGGGAGGTGGAGGGTGTTCAGCTCATGTTGAAGCAGAATGGGAACCTCCAGATGCAACTTGCACACGGACAAGGTTCCGCAGGTGGCCCAAGGCAGCCAGGGTGCCTCCATCACCCATCAACCAACACAGCAGAATGCCATCAGGACATAATATGCTCACTATATATACAACTATATAGGAATAGGCTCCCCAGGGAGGTGTTCAACAACCATTTGGATGTGGTGCCCAGGGACGTGATTTAGCAAAGGGTTGTTAAAGTTAGGGTAGGATGGTTGGGTTGTGGTTGGACTTCATAATCTTTAAGGTCTTTTCCAACCTTAGCAATTCTATGATTCAAACCAGCTAATTCACTGTTACAAATCTAAAAACAGGCAAGGATTCCACAGAATCGCAGAGGGAAAACACACTACTAGATATATTTGGACTGGATAATATCTGGGCTCACATCTCCTCAGTACTGCAAGAATACACAGTAATACTGTCAACTGTCGGGAATGCATCTGGAATACACAATTACATACCTAGTTTTCAGAGACGCTTCATAGTATAAACAAGTCTCTCCCTAAAAGTATAAGTTATTAGAGAGCTGATGGTCAGGTGGTAACAAGAATCAGTTTTGCAGCACAAAAACATCCAGAAAACTTCTAGCAATTCAAATACCAGAAGGGGAGAGACTGCAAATCACCACAGATAAGTACCAACAGACTTTGGGAAATCAGCAATACAATATGTTAAAGTAATTTGGTTTGGTCCCATAGGAGACTAGTTGTAAGACAAAGATAGAATCATGGAATTCAAGAAGACTTTGAGTTGGAAGGGACCTTTAAGGGCCATCCAGTCCAACTCCCTTGGAATGCACAGGGACAGCACAGCTTGATCAGGTTGCCCAGGTCCTGATCCAGCCTTGCCTTGATAAAAAATATTGAGATTTGGTCCTGAAGATGACAGAAGATTGGGAAACTACAGGTTCCTTGGGTGTCAGTGCAAATTTTTTGACAGATCTTTTGACACCTGAGGGTGTCAGTGCAAAAGCAGAAAACTGATCAGACACACACAGGAGGTTGCATTCTATGAAGAGTGGAAATGGAATGAAAGAACAAAATCAAAGAGGAAGAAAGTGTGACAGAATAAAGATGAGTAATGCTGGAGAGAGGTCTCAACACCAAGGCGGGAAGGGGAGGAAGGACATCCAGCTGTCATCTCCATACTTCTGTGTGACATTAAAATATATTACATAATAGAGATGGTATGACAAATCATTGTTTTACAGGCACCATTCCTTCATAATACCATCAGTGAACTGGGAAGGGATATTCATTTTAAAATGAATAACTTACTTGCTTATTGCTTTACCTTAAGGAGTAAACAGAACACATTAAAGTCTTGAATCTTTGTAACCAACGAGCACAAACTACCAGAGAATTACACCCACCATCTGGCTGCTCTACCAGGAGAAGGGGATAAAGTTGGAGACAGGTTCATTCTCAGTGACTTTTGACTTGTATAGCTCTCTTCTTCTCCTAACTGAAGAAACATAATGACAAACAGTAAGGTTCCTGAGCCTATGCTGCACAGAGCTACTCCATGTCACTCTACTCTCTTTAGGATGCAATGACGCCATTATAAAAACAATAAAAACCAAGTACACTGGCCTCATTCTCTAATATGAAGACCCAACTACTACCTTTACACCCTGCTGCCTATTAAAATTAACCAATCTCAATCTACACAGCTGGTCTTATGACCACAATTACTGGATGATGAGCCAACAAACCCAGTTTCAATAACTCTTCTATAGAAGATATTTTACAAATAAGTTGTGTGTGTATATATACATATATATATAATTTAGCTTATTTGTTAACAGTGTTACATTATTTTGCATGCAAAGTTGACTAAATTGGCAGTGTTACTTCCTGGATAGCAATCCTATCTCTCTGCAGTGCTTAAAGCATCCCTACCCCAGTGCTCCCTTGTTCTACTCCTATGAACTCAAGAGAAGTTCAACAAACCTATTAAAATGAATTATCTTCTATTTATTCAGCAAGTGGAGACATCTTCTCTTGCTTAAATACTGTAAGATTAACACTAAAAATCTGATCGCTGAATTATTGAATTTTCCTAAAAGGAATTTAGCCCAGTTACTTAAGGAAAATGCCCTTTCCAGAATTTGAATATGGCTGTGAGAACAGCAAGGAGAGGAAGAAACTGATATGTAAACTACAAAGTGCATTCTGTTTTTCAGTATAAGATTAAACCCTGATGATGCCGCAGATGTGGGGAAAAGCATAAACATCAAGAAGAGAAGCATTATGTAAGACCATTTAACAATTCAAAAGGACACAGTACCACGTAAAGGGATAAAAGTTAGAAAAGGAACACTTAGAGAAAATTAGAAGGAAAACAAAAGTCCTTCGTAACACTCTCAGAAAGTGCTAGAAACACTGGAAACAGCCCAGCAAGGAGCTGGGGGTCTCATGATGCTAAATGTACAGAAAAAGAAGTCTTCAGTACATGACTGAAAAAACTTTACAGTGAGACATGAGCATATTCTAAGACAGTTTGTCAGCTACAACTAACACGTGGTTGTTGAAGTTCCTTAAATAGAAATACTGAATGCCATATCCAGAGTCTGAAATAAGTTTCAGTGATGCTTATAATTATTAAAATTCTAAAAACAGGAAAAGAGTTTGTAATTAATAATAATTTCGAGCTTATGGAAAAAATATATCAATAGTGAACAGTGTTCACAGCAGATATTTCTCAATTACTTTGTTGGAAAGCAACATCCAAAGACATCAAGTGTCATTGAGGTGAGATTTAAACAAAGCAAGACCTTTCTGAGACCAATTTTCTTCATCTGAAAATTGAAGTATCTTCTTTACACCATGATTTTTTAAATCATAAGGTCTGCCACAGAGCAGGATTAATGATGCCTAACTGCTCATCTCATGAAAAGTCAGATTTTTCTCTCGGACATCAACACAAATCAAGAATAACATGAAACCTTTGGGGAGTGAGCTTTGGAGATGCTAAAGACGCCCACCTCCATAGGAGGACTCTGTCTTGATTCAGTAACTTGTTTTGTTTGAACGTGAATTTTCTGAATCATGTACTTTAGCTGAGATTGACATTCTCTCAATTACTACAAAAACCTAACTTTACTCTTTGAAAGGGGCAGATTTTCCTAATAATCTACAATACACATGGTAAGAGATTTGTATCTAAATTTTGCCTAAATAAATTCATACTGATACCTGAACAATGACTCTATCAAGGAACAGGGAGCACTATTCCACTGCTGGTATAGAGTGGAAGGGGCACATGGAGATCACCTGACCCAATCCCTCTGCTCAGAGAAGGATGCTGTGTCCAGTTAGGTTTGAGTATCTCTTAGGATAGAGTCTCTGCACCCAACTTGCTGGCAATGTCTAATGCAGCTCTATGCTGTTGGCCTTCTTTGCTAATGGTCAATTCTATATCCATATGGGATCTTGCAAAGCTTGTACTGATCCATAGTGTTACCCATCCCTAGGGGCAGGAGTTATTTTATCAATTTGTGTGTGAGGCTGTTATGGGGACAGAGTCAAAATCTTACTGAAGGCAGTACAAACAGCAACAACTGCTCACTCCTCATCCACCAAAATGGTTACACCATCACAGAAGAATATCAGGTTGGTGATGCATGATGTCTCCTTCGTAAATATATGCTGACAACTCTGAGTCACCTTCTTATATTTAGAGGCTCAGAAATGTTTTCCAGGATGACTTGCTCCATCACATCCCCAGGGGAGGCTGGCTGATCTGTCACTCCCCGTACACTCTCTCATAGAATCCTTACAGTTGGAAGGGACCTTTAAAGGTCATCTAGTGCAACTCCCCAGCAGTGAAGAGGGACACCACAGCTCGACCACATTGCTCAGAGCCCCATTAATCTTGGCCTTGGGTGTCTCTAGGGACAGGACATCCATCACATCTCTGGGTAACCTGTTCCAGTGCCTCACCATCCTCAACGTAAAAGACTTTTTCCTCATATAAATAAATAGCAGGTGTTACTTTTTGAGCAACCAAAGTATAATTTCATGCAGAAAGTGTCGTAAGATTATCTGTTCTTAAACTTTCATAGCTACAGTTAAAAGATAAAAAGGAAATCATACATGCAAAAAACATTTAGTTTAGAAAATGCACTTGAATAAACATCCTATACTGCTTTATCTATATGCTTCCACATCATCTGTTACTTTATGAATTATCAGTATGTAAAATGTTGTCCATTCTAAAGCAAGGTATCTGTACAGATTCTCTCTTCACAAAGAGTGTGGTGAGGTGCTGGAACAGCTGCCCAGAGAGGCTGTGGATGCCCCATCCATCCCTGGAGGTGTTCAAGGCCAGATTGGATGGAGCTCTGGGCAGCCTGGGCTGGTAATAAAGGTGGAAGTTGGTGGTCCTGCCTGTTGCAGGGGTTTGAAGCTTCATGATCCTTGAGGTCCCTTCCAACCCAAGCCATTCTGTGATTCTATGATACAGGTCTACTTCCAACAAATCACGCATAGGCACATTCTGTTGGGGTGAATACCTGCAAATTCCATTACAAGTTTGTTTTTTAAGTTTTGCTAAAAGCTCTGCAGAATGATCTTGCTACACAGGGTTTCACTGAGATAACTTGGTTATTTGTAATGCAATAGCCATGAACAGAGACTAGTATGACTAGCCTATGACTGGTCTGGTGGTTGGCAACCCTACACATAGCAGGGGCTTGGAACTAGATGATCATTGTGGTCCTTTTCAACCCAGGCCATTCTATGACTCTATGACTTAAAAATAATGAATAATAATAATAATAAACACAAAACAGTGAATGCTGGAAAGGGGTTACATAGGTGCACTTAAAAATCCTGTTTATTGAGGGAAGCAATCGGCTTCAGCCCTGTTTGGATGCTCGTTTCCTTTATAGGACTGCAAGCACTTCCTAAGTGCTGAAAATCAGCAGCTTTATCCCAACACAAAGCTGTGGCAAGAACCCTTTTTCGGTACTACTGTGTACTAATCAGAACACACCAAACCCTAACAGCGAAGCATTTTAAACATAAATTAACGGTACAAATCCCTACAACTGGCAAAGGAGAAAGATATAATTTATTCCAGTTGTATAACATAATACGTTCCATTTGCTCATTCACAAAGGGTTTCAGTTTTTCAGGAAATAAGTGAGACAACTGTCTTTCTAGACTGTGCCGACTGGACTGCGATCAGTTGTCTCTGTGCTAGGAAAAAGTTCATTGCATCAATGCACCCAAACACAAACGGAATTTAACGAAGCCAAGAGAGATGAATTTTCAGTCTGCTCTCATGAGGATGGGGCGAAAAAATGATGAGGAGAGCAGGAAGTCAAAACATAATTTCACTGTATATATATACGTTGTAAGTGTTAACCAAATGTGGAAATCCCTAGCTATTTTAAATCTAGATTAAAACCACAGGACATTTAAAGTAATCCACAAGATACAAAAATATAAATGAGGATGAATGCTTTATGCTAATTTGTAAAGAAATAATATTATTCTTTTTATATTTTCTGAAATGTCAAGACCGCTCTGGCTTGCTCTTTGTTTCAGAAATTCATTTCACAACTTATGAATGAGTTTTTTCCGGGTAAGATGATGACAATCACATCCAGTTCTCAATGAACACACACTTGTATGTGACACTGAGGTATTGTGTAATGCCACTTTTCCTCCTTTGCTATGGAGAAGGAAGCAACCCACTCCATGCTCCTGCTGCTGGCTGGCACCAAGGCTTGGCCAAGGAGGTGTCTTTTAAGGTCCTTGTTTAGAGAGGAAAGTAAAATGTGTTCATAGAATCAGAGAATGGTTGGGTTAGAAGGAACCTCAAGGATCATCAAGCTCCAACCCCCCTGCTGCATGCAGGGCCACCAACCTCCACATTTAAGCAAAGCCCACCTCCACAGGGAGGTCCTATATTGTCATTTAGTCATCGTGGAAGTGCTCACGTCATAACTATTCAGAGGTATCAAGAAAGAGGATCTCCTAACAAAGACATGCTTACTTGAGATCAACAGTGCCTTACCAACTGCAGTATTTCTCATGAGCACCCTCCGCCCCAACTGTAACACCAATATCTGCAGTACTTCTAGACTCTGGGATTCTGTAACTTCTTTTAGCCATTATGTGTACTGAAAAAAAGTACTGTAAAATACTGAATGTGACTTTCAGTCTGGAGAACAGGAGGCTCAGGGGTGACCTTATTGCTCTCTATAACTACCTGAAGGGAGGGTGTAGTGAGCTGGGCATCAGCCTCTTCTCTCGTGTGACAGTGATAGGACTAGAGGGAACGGCTTCAAGCTGCACCAGGGAAGGTTCAGGCTGGACGTTAGGAAATACTACTTGTCTGAAAGGGTGGTCAGGCACTGGAATGGGCTGCCCAGAGAGGTGGTGGAGTCACCGACCCTAGAGGTGTTCAAGGAACGTTTAGACGTTGTACTGAGGGATGTGGTTTAGCAAGAACTATTCATAATGGGTGGCTGGTTGGACTGGATGATCTTGTATATCTTCTCCAACCTTGGTTATTCTATGATTTGATGACTTCTAGATTATCAGTGGTCCAAAAACTATGGTTTGATGAGCTGTGCTCTGAATTACAGTTAACGAGTTAGGCTCCATGGCACAGCACGCCTTCTACAGCTAACAAAGCAACGCAACCTCCCAATTACCAAAAATCAAAACTGAATCATTACAGTAATGACTCCATCTTAGCACTGAACCTATTAGTGAAAAACACAAATAAAAACCATTTCCCCACTAGCATTGATCAGATATATTCACTCTATTCCAAGAGCACGTACACCTATTAAAACGCAGACTAATTACTTTGGATAGCTGGTTTTAACTTAGGTTTAACTTCAGAATGCACTGAACACAGTTAAAACTCTCATTATTTTTTCTTCCTGGCGGTAAAATTCTCCCAAAAGATGTTATTTTCCCTTACCAAGACAGCGCTTTGAAAACATGTTTTATTTCAGAAACCAAACTATGCAGCATTCTCCCTAGAGTAAGAAACTGGAAGTTCTGTGATAAAATCTTTTCTGGAGAGCCAGTGCAATTTCATATCAATGGTGTGCTCCTTTTCCTGCTTTCAAATGGATTACTTAAATGTTTTAAAATGTTATAACCCACAATAATCTGTTCCAGGCACCAACAAAAAGGAAGAAAAAAATTACAGAAGTCAAGATGTCGCCTGGAAGCACTTTATGGCAAACATTATAAAGATAACACAGAGCAGAGAAGCTCTGGTTCAATCCATTATAAATACCCCGTTCTTCTTAAAATCACAAAAATGTATTTATAGTAAAGAACTCTTACGGGCTTCTTCCTCAGAAGACTTCATTTAAGTACAATTTGGCAGAATTTTTGGAAGAAGAAAAGAAGAGTTTTATAAAATATTGATGTTTTACAATTACTCCAGGCTTGATCTACTTGCTACAAAAACAAAAGCAAGGACCACATCCGTCTCTACTAATTGTACCATAGATTTTTGCCTTGGCGCTCTCCAACAGTAACACTGAACATGAATGCTAAATCATCACTTACACAATTAATGCCTCAATAAATAATCAAGGTATGTTCCTTGGTATATTTTTGTCTTATAATTGCTTAAAGAAACATATGAGATGTAAAAAAAAAAAAAAAAAAAAAATGGTGAAAACAACAGCAAGGTTATACCTGTATGCACAATGTATAGGGCAAACCTGCAGCCTCCCATGCCTCCCCAGGAAAGCCCAGATGGATGCCCTCCCTTCTTCACCCCACTCCATCCTATGACTTGGGGATGGGGCTGAATACAACAGCAACAGCCTGCATCATAGAATCACACAATCACCAAGGTTGGAAAAGACCTCCGAGATCATCCAGTCCAGCCGTCCACCCACCACCAATATTTCCCACGAAACCATGTCCCTCAGTACAACATCAAACCCCTCAGCATTAAAATGAATGAATGAAGCAGCACTCCCAGTGTAGAGGAAGCAACATGAAGCAGCTTGCTTTCTTTCCTTCCTTCAATGGGAAGCTTGGGATGAGGCACGAGTGCTTGGAAAGCTTTGCTCTAACATGGAATTCTGAAAAATCCATTTGGATGTGGTGCTCAGGGACATGATTTAGCGGAGGGCTGTTAGTTAGGGCAGTATGGTTAGGTTGTGGTTGGACTTGATGATCTTGAAGGTCTTTTCCAATCTGAGCAGTCCTATGATTCTACGATATCCGGGAAGACCTTTCAGCTTCCCTTGTTCATCCCAACTGATAAGCTAGACAAAATAAATATTATTTCCAGAGAGTCAATTCCAACAAACACTTCCAGTTACTCTCACCAGCAGATCAGCTGTAAGGTTTATAGCCACATTTCTGTGATTGTAGAAGGAAAAATCCTTGTGTAAATTAAGTCCGTCTGCTGCATCCTAAGCAATACCACGAGATGCTTCCTGGCAAGTAGCATTTAAAATGAACTGTACTCGACAAGAAGAATTAATCATTATAGACATAAGTCAGGAAGTGCCATGCTTAAAGGAAAGGCACTTAGCATCCCGTCTTCCCATTCCCTTCCTCCTTATGAACCAAGGAAACAACGTCTGGCAGCAGGGAAAGTCCAAACTCTCCCCAGGAAAAGCTGCCATTTCCACACACTGAATCAAACAGTACAGAGGCAAAAACAACTGTAATCTTTGGTATCAGAATGAGATGCTACAAGAGAATAATGAATGCTTCTATCCTTGCTGCAGTCAGCAGAACAATTCTCATTTTCTTTCTCTGTTGGAGCTGGAGAAAAGCAAGAGGCTCCAGTTGCACGTTCCACAGTGGAGAGTGCTGCAAAGGGCTGAGCTGTTCACAGGACCAAGCTCTTTTTATAAAGCATCCTGACTGTGCTTCTATATCCAGGCACAGTCACTGCTTCTTCGAGCCCCAGCTTGGCATCACTCGACACACAAGTAATGGTGCTGGTGGCTGAGATTTGTGTGGTCTTGGGTAAGCTCTGCTTCCTCGAAAATGTGTGGCATCATACAGGGCTTATTTAGAACCAAAGTCTCTTGGGCATGCTATGTAAGTTCATTGTTTATCATTTGCTGGGGAAGTCTTCTGAGGTCAAGGTAAAAAGCAGGAGGTGATATTTGATGTAAACGTTCCAAAGCACGTTATGTGGTTGCACAGTTGCAATGGGCCCCGAAGCACTTTGCTGGTGGTCCATGGAGATCTGGCTGGTGGAAGGTGCTGGCTCTCCCTGGTTCCAGCTGCTATATCATGTTTAATGTATTTTTAGCTTCTCTTAATATTTTCCTAATATTACTTTTCCATGTAAGCAATTAGTGTGGTTACTGGGGATGGCAACAGGAGCAATATTCAGCAGCCATGGGAGAAGAGGTGGTCTCTGCAGTCCAAAACGGAGGAGGACCTATAAGACAATCTCATAGTGACCAGGTGGGTGGAGGAACCCCCCCAGGAGTTAGGGCCTTAACACCTCTATTCTTTTCCATTCCCTGGAATCAACTTTTTACATCTTTTTTTCCCCTCTGAAATTTCTGCTAATATTCTTTATTATCGCTGGAGACGAAGGAAGAAGCAAGGAAGGCAGGGCTTTCCCTAGGAAGTGAAAGCAGGAAGAAATACAACTTGAGATCACATTCACTTTCCTGATTAATCTTATGAATGATTTAGAGTGGAGCTGTATATGAACAGTAAATGGGATAAAGAAAACTGGCTTTGATTTTTCCAAGCTGATACATTTTTTGTGTCTTAGTTTTATAAAACGACTCTAGCAGAAATGTCTGCAGAGTTATCTACCCATCTGAGAAGAAGAAAAAAACCCAAAGAACGTCTGGTCGTGACCCTCCAGATGTGTGCTATTTTAACATTTAATTTTGACAGAAATGGAAATGTTTCTATGATTCAAATGTATTTCCCAGTTAGCCTTCGCTCCTCCAGACCCACTTACCCTCCCTTCACCTCTGACTACTCGAAGGAGAATCATAGAGCCATAGAATTGCCTGAGTTGAAAAGGAACACACTGCTCATCTCATTCCAACCCCCTGCTATGTGCAGGGTCGCCAACCACCAGACCAGGCTACATCAGGCTACATCTACAGCAGCAGCTGCACCCAATCACTTCTCATAGCCTTGCAGCTGAGAGCCTTCCTACAGGTCTGCTTATAGCCCTGAACAAAAGGAAACACAAAGTGCAGGAGTGCTGTTTCCAGTGACATACCACATACTGTGAACCTGCTTTCCACCTTCAGGAAATTCCCATCCATCTTCCAAATGAAAAACAGTCACTAAAAAAAGATGTGCTGTAAATATCTTGAGCCATGACAAAGCGCCTTATAAAATACAACAGCTCACCAACAGCCTGTGGAATTGAAATGCTGACACTTTCTATTAAAAGATGCTTAGTCACAGTTCACTAAATATTTACAACGAATTGTTTATTCCCTAATTTCATTGACTTTACTGTAGTTAGCAAAAGTCAAGAAAACTTCCTGCATGTGTGTGAACAGCTCCTGCATGGAAACCACAGCTCGCAAAGTGTGCTTTATGGAGGCAGAAAGATTTGCACATTACACAAGTGAGTCCTCCTCTTCTGTAAAAAGTCATTTGCTTCAGCTGCACTTGGAGGTGAGTATTGCAATGACCTGGAATCAGAAGACATTAAGGGTAAACTGACATTATGCCAAAAACGCAGACTTTAATACTATCAGAAAGCAGAGAGTCTCCCTCACTGTGCATGGACAGGACCACACATCTCCTAGGGCTTGTCAAAGAAAAAGAGCTGTTAAGTTCTGTGGTTTCATGATACAGAAATATCTTTCTAACATTGAAACTTCCTAGCGGATTCACATGGCTACTTTTATCCAACTACATTCTGCAGATGGAATATTCTGCAGTAACTCACAAACATCTCCACAGCTTACTATCAACATATGTGGTTCCCACACTTTTTGCTTTAAGGTCCCTGATGCACTTAAATCTACAAATAGAATCATGTCATATCATAGAATCATAGAATGGCCTGAGTAGAAAAGGATCACACTGCTCATCCAGTTCCAACTCCCACTATGTGCAGGGTCGCCAACCAGCAGCCCAGGCTGCCCAGAGCCACATCCAGCCTGGCCTTGAATGCCTGCAGGGATGGGGCATCCACAACCTTCTTAGGCACCCTGTTCCAGTGCATCACCAGCCTCTGGGTGAAAAACTTCCTCCTAATATCTAACCTAAACCTCCCCTGTCTCAGTTGAAAGCCATTCCCCCTTGTCCTATCACCATCCACCCCTGTAAACAGCCATTCTCAATATCGGACTGCAATCTCTCAGCAGAGAACTTGAATCCAGAGGCAGAGGGGGCTTCCCTTAGACACAACAGAGCTATCTGTCCTAAGCTCCCCACACAGGACCGATGGCAAAGCTGCCAAAGAATCAGCAGTGAAGATCGTGTGCAATAACAACAGAATAACTGCTGATCTATACGTACTGAAACTGGAAAATAGCTCCAAGTCAATGGCACTTAATACATTTTTCAGTGAGATTTTTCTCCTAGAGGAACAAATTCCGAAGAAAGGCTTATCCCCCCCAGTCTTGAGGTAACACTAATAAGAAAGAATGACAAGCTGTCCTGAAACATGGTGGGCTTCCAGCTGGTAAAGACCAAAGGCTGACAGGTCAGTGGAAGGATGACAGTTCATAACTATAGCTGCCATTTCCTTCAGCTCTGCCTTCTCAAGTCTTACCCATACCAGACCGTGAAGATTAGGCAGATGAAGAACCTACCACTGTTCCCCTCTGTTAAGTTATTTCATTGACAAGCTACCTCACTGTTAAAAAAAAAAAAAAAAAAAAAAAAAAAGCTTTATTTTCCATTTGAGGGATCAAACACTTCTAAATTAATCAAGAGTTCTAGTTAATAGGTCGCTGCAATTCAGGCAGCAATTCTTTTGATCAAACATAGGGTCTACACCAAAAGTGATATAAAGAGTTCCCTAAGCTCCACAAGCTGTGAGAGATTTCTATGCAGGACGAAATGGCCTCAAATTGCATCAGTGGAGGTTCAGGTTGGGTATCAGGAACAATTTTGTCCCTGGAAGAGTGGTCAGGAGCTGGAAGGGGCTGCCCAGGTAGGTGGTGGGGTCCTGGAGGTGGTCAAGAACTGTGCAGATACGGTACTGCGGGACATGGATTGGTGGGAAATATTGGTGGTAGGAGGATGGTTGGATTGATATTGGAGATCGTTTCCAACCTTGGTGAATTTAAATGCTTTTTCCAGGAGATGACAGACAGTAACAGTTAACAGTGACCAAGCACCTTTCCACATTTAATTTCATAAAGCACATCATAGTGAGAGATTGAAAGAAATTACATACGATTTGGAATCATGACTGCCAATGTTTCCACAACATCCTTCTGTTCCCAAAAACTGGACAGAACCTTAGGTCAGAACAAAGGCTGTTCATGAGTTTCCCCACCAAATATTCAAAGCTTATTACTTTTCCTGTCATTACTTTTAATCCAGAATAAGTCTCGTGTAATTAATCTTATAGCTATACTTTGAGCTAGTACACTTGACAAAAACTATATAACATGCCAACAACAAATAGCATGTTACAACACGAAACACTTCAAGGTTATTTAAAACAACGTGGCCTATGTACAGATTTTATAGCATTTGCATTCTGACAGCCCTGCTAACCAGTATGAATGACAAACACTGCACAATGCATGGTGAATACATAAGTATTCATACATATGATGTCACTAATACTCATCTTTCATGTACACTAATGAAAAAGAATACATTTTAAATATCATATTTGCTTCTAACTAGCAAAATCCCGATAGTACCTTTCACATCTCCTACATGTTTTACACTTCGAATTGGATCTGGACACTACTTTTAGTTACCAAAATATGAACATGAGCACCATATGCAATTAGCATATGCAGTGCAATTATGCAATGTTTTTGAAAGCACAAAGCCTTTTGATCCAAAATTCTGATAACTCACCTTGAAAGAGAATCACATAAAAATGAGTGATGTAAAATATACTTTGACATCCTATTTCTAACAGGAGTTACTCAAGCTTGAATCAACCTCGTTCTCAGTTTTCTGGATATAATTTTTTATTCTAAAACCATAAACAGGACAAGACAAGTCTTTTCTGTTCTTACATCTGCATTTAATGGTGTACAATTTTCTTGTACAACAAAAGAAACAGAGGTACCTCGCTTGGGAAAGTACTCCGTAGGACATGTAGCTAGATTACTTCAGATGCTCTGTCACCAAGTAAAAATTGATAAGATATTGATGAGAGTAATTAAATTGCAAGCTTGATCATGGTAAAATCAAATCCCTTTATTCCCATAGCATTCCTATGTTCCAAATAAGAGAAGAACAACTTCAGAAAGGACCAAAAGTCCAAAGAAAAGGTTGCCGTGGATTGTTGTGTTGAATGTAGAGAAGCCATGAAATCTCAGAGTAACCAGATATAGTCTTCCTGAATTTTTAAGTTCTCCTTCTGAAATTGCATCAGCTAAATATTGACAGTATCCCTGACAGATGTCACTGAAGGGACAGCCACCCTTGGTGCTTGTAACCTAATATGGAGGATTTACAGAATGAGAACAACTCATCATCTTTGAAAATACGCAAACAACACTTTAAACAATATGACTACTATCACAAATTTAATGCATGAATATATAAGACAAGGGATATTTAAAAACATTATAACTTGCTGTAGTCAGTCTTAGATGTGAGATGAGACAGTGGAAGAGTGGCATTCTTCCGTATTTGCCAGGATGCCTTCAGAGTAGAGGGAACGAAGAATCACAAGTGCCATTATTAGACAGACTGTTAAAAAGTAAACTGTACTAAACTGAATACAAGAGAAGAGGGAAAAAAAATGTCTCATTAACAAAATGTTGTAATTACTGTTGTGGTTTCTGAGGCTTAGCAGGAGGGAAGCATGCACAAACTCTGAATATCTTGACGTTTACAACTAGGAAAACGAAATCAGGTTAGATGAGGATACAAGGGGACCGTTTAGCTCCTGTCTTGGCTTGGTTTTCATCCAGGCTGTACACTCCAAAGGCCTTTAATCTCTTAACTACTGTTTCATTAGCATCTCTGCAGAGATTCCTGGTGTTTAGAATATCTGGGAGGCTTTCATGTGCTAGAGTTGAAAAGCTGAATATGTGAAACCAACAAGCCCTAGCAAAGTAAGCTCTGGCACAAAATACCGTATCATTTCAAGTTTGTAATATATGAGCACCTTGTTCCCATGCCTGGAACTGCAAGAACATGGCAAAAGAACTATCCTAAGATGCTGACCAAAGCCAGAAAGAACAGATATTCAATATGAAATGGAAATGCCTATAATCACTTCACCAGAGGAAACACAATGACAACCCACAGGCCTGAGTGCTCCTGGATTACCAGAGAGGCTTGAGCTGCATTACAAAAGCTTTGCAGCAAATAAGAGTCAGGTTAGATATTAAAGCCCCCTTAGAATCCCTCGTAAAGCCCCTGATAAAGAACACGCTAAGCAGATATGCCCTGAAGACCACTTGAACTCGCTTGCTCCTCACTCAGTCTTGGAAGTTCCCTCTGTCCCCATCGCTTATATTCATGAGAGATCATTCAACGCATTTATTTCACTTCCCAGCATAACTTACATAAAGGAAAACCCACAGGGCTTTGTGCCCTTTTGCAGAATTCTTCCCATTAAAATACAATTTGGTGTAAGACAGCCTGTGCTGCGCTGTCAGAAAATCATACATAGAATGGCCTGGGTTGAAAAGGATCACAATGCTCATCTTGTTCCAAACCCCCGCTATGTGCAGGGTCGCCAACCACCAGACCAGGCTGCCCAAGGCCACATCCAGCCTGGTCTTGAATGCCTCCAGGGATGGGGCATCAGTGCAGCTGAAAATGCATCAGAAAAGTCACACGTGGCAAAAGGAGAGCTGCCATGAAGTCCTCCGTTAAGAGCCAAAGCTACAGGGCTGAAACTCCACCAGCAGATCCCCTCTCTGGTGCTGGGACGCAGCACTTGACCTCAGAGGACGACCCTACAGCCATCCTCACGTGGGAGCTGATGATGAAACGTTTCAAATAACAACCTTCAGGTTCAGCAAAATCATTTTTCTCCCCTCTTCCTTTCACTTTTCAACCCTCTTCTCTACCACTGTTACCATAACACACTGAACTTAAACACTTTTCATCGGCATCTAGTCCACAGAACTCAATTACACAGCATACGGAGAACAGGAAAAAGCCCCCAAGTGTGTTTGAAAACCTTTTATGATCACAATGGGCTTTACATTCAGAGAGAGGACAAAGAGAAGCCTTTCCTTTACCACATATAAATTCCTTCATTTCAGCACACTTAGCTACAGAGCAACCACAATTAAACAGCTATCAAATATTAAAGTGCTGAAATGGCAAGAGACTAGATACCGCCAGCACATTTTGCCCTACAGTGTCCCAGGTTCTGGCAAATACTTGATCTCCCCATACTTCTAGGCAAAGCTGTCTGAACACATCTCAGACACTGATTTTATTTGCAATATAACATTTACCGCAGAATAAACACTTAATATGAGACTATACGAGGGAAACAACATACAAAGCATGTCAAGCCATTCAGACATTCCCTCACTCCTAGCAAAGGTACTTGAAAAACTGGGAAGGTCACATATCTCTTTGAATGAATTGCTCTCTTTGAATGAATTGCTCCTGAAGGGAAGAAATGTGCCTGGATCTGCCTGATGGAAAGGGACCTTGGTGTACTGATGGACAGTGGGCTGAATATGAGCCAGCAGTGTGCCCAGGTGGCCAAGAAGGCCAATGGCATCCTGGCTTGGATCAGGAATGGTGTGGTGAGCAGCACTAGGAAAGTCATCCTGCCATGTACTCGGCATTGGTGAGGCCTCACCTTGAGTGCTGTGTTCAGTTTTGGGCACCTCAGTACAGAAAGGACACAGAGGTGCTGGAGCAGGTCCAGAGAAGGGCAACAAGGCTGGGGAAGGGCTGGGAGAATACGGCCTGTGAGGAGAGACTGAAGGAACTGGGGCTGTTTGGTCTGGGAAAAGGAGGCTGAGGGGAGACCTTATTGCTCTCTTCCAGTACCTGAAAGGTGACTGCAGCAGAGCGGGGTTGGTCTCTTCTCACTGCTGACAGGTGACAGGACGAGGAGAAATGGCCTCAAGTTGTGCCAGGGGAGGCTTAGGTTGGATATCAGCAAACACTTCTTTACAGAAAGGGTTGTTAAGCACTGGGATGGACTGCCCAGGGAGGTGGTTGAGTCACCATCCCTGGATGTGTTTAACAATCGTTTGGATGTGGTGCTCAGGGCCATGATTGAGCAGAGGGCTGTTAAGAGTTAAGGTAGGATGGTTGGACTTGATGATCTTAAACGTCTTTTCCAACCTGAGTGATTCTATGATTCTACAAGACAAATCCCCCACACCCCCATTACATTACAATGCCTCTTACAGCCCACTCAATGGAATTTCCTTTTGGCCCCAAATATCACTGTCTCAAAGCTGCCATGTCACTAAAGGACAAGCCACAGACATTGTATGTCCCAAGTTTATGGCAGCACATTGCCAGCAAGCTCAGAGCAGAGCCCATTTTGCATACTGAGCTACCGCTCCACCTCTGCAAGTCACTGGCTCCAAGAAAGCCACATCCGAAGCCACAGCCTGGCAGCACCTGGCCCATCACCTCACACAGGATGCCAAAGTGCTTTCAGCTTACCAGTGTCAGGCGGACATCCTCACAATTTGTATAACGCTTTTAAATAACAAAATGTCTGCATCCATCTGGACCCTGGCTGCAATGAGTGTGATGCAAAAAAAAAACCAGCATCTCTTTTCCTGTCCTGTAGAATCATATTTAAAAAGGGAGCCCATGGGGGTGGGGCAAAGAAGCAGCATCTCTTCTGCAGCGCTGAGTTAATGAAGATTAATGCTGAATGTGGTCCAACTTGGGCACTGGAATGGGCTGCCCGGGGAGGCTGTGGAGTCACCGACCCTGGAGGTGTTCAAGGAACATTTGGATGTTGTGTTGAGGGACATGGTTTAGTGAGAACTATTGGTGATGGGTGGATGGTTGGACTGGGTGATCCTGTGGGTCTTTTCCAACCTTGGTGATTCTAGGATTCTCAACACACTGTGTAATCATTCCATCAGGGGATTATGCAACTAGAAGTCTAAAGAAGGGTTATAAATTGGTCTTCAGAACTTGAAAAGTGACATGCAATTTCCTTTTCTTACAGCACTACTGGAAAGCTAAAGGTCTGTGAACAAAGCAACTTATTTTTACCTGGTTTTTAACTTCTGAAACTACTGGCATAGTGTGGAGCAAAGTACAAAAGCTGAGGCTGAACACATAACATTATTCACTCCTACAGACGATAATTCACAGGCAAATGTATTTAAAAAATAGGTTTTAATTGGCTTGATTGAAGCAATTTTACAAATAAAGCACGTTCCTGGTTCTTACTTCAAAGACTATAAACAGAAGTTGTCAAAAAAATGTTTTCATGGCGACAAATCCGGTCAGCCCTCACACATGTTACAGGAAAAATACATAGTATTTTGGTAACTTCCTTGCGAAAACAAAACACAGCCAAGTGACCTTTGTGCTTCATTTTACAAAGAATCAGATTCAAAAACACTCAGAAAAGAAAAGAGTGGTTGAGCTCTATTTTATAGCAGTTCCTTTGGGTTGGAGAGCAAGTGAGAACCCAACGACAACAATCCAACGCACCAACTTTGTTGGTGTTTTCTTTAATAGTAACCTGTAAAATCCTGCTTTGGGGAAATGTATAAGTCTGGTTTGAGAAGTGTTTTTTCTTTCCCCATTTTTTAGCTAATTCAGTCTTCTAAACTTCCTTTCAACAAAGTCGTTTGCTTAACTTCTCAATGCGTGCATTCTTCAATTGCATAGATTGTGGTGCACACAGCACCACACAAAGCAATCGCACATCTAAAAGAATGCAAACTGCATTCATTCAGTGCCTATGAATCCTTCCTTAAATACTTCATTCACAGTGAACCACTTAATGCAGACCCTTGCAATCCATGAGAAATTCATATATCACAGAATAATAAACTGGCCTGGGTTGAAAAGGACCACAATGATCATCTCATTCCAACCCCCTGCTATGTGCAGGGTCTCCAACCACCAGACCAGGCTGCCCAGAGCCAATCCAGCCTGGCCTTGAATGCCTGCAGGGATGGGGCATCCACAGCCTCCTTGGGCAACCTGTTCAGTGCGTCACCACCCTCTGGGTGAAAAACTTCCTAATACCCAACCTAAACCTCCCCTGTCTCAGTTTAAAACCATTCCCCCTTGTCCTATCACTATCCACCCTCATAAACAGCTGTTCCTCCTCCTGCTTATATGTTCCCTTCAAGTACTGGTAGGCCACAATGAGGTCTCCCCGCAGCCTTCTCTTCTCCATTGGTCCAAATTCAGAAAGACATCTCTCCAGAATGATACTTATTCCATAGTTTGGGGAATTTTGTTTGAAACAGAACAAGTGGAGCTGATTTTTGTTGTACATTCATAGCTGTGCCCTGCCTGCCCCTCCCATAAGCTCTGCTCTGAAGAGCAGAAGAGTCCCATCCACGTTCTACTTCTGTTTTCATATATGTAACCTCAAATACACTTATCTTAAATCGAATTTGTCTTATGTTTATAAACACTAGAATGTAGAGTATCACATAGAAACTGCTAAAGCTGTTATTCTTTGAAGTCCCAAGCAAGGATTTTTTTCCTTTTGCATTGGGACACTCAGATAGTGCGAGTCTTCCTCTTCACAGCCTGTACACAAGGATGGCGACCCACTGCCCATTTTCCACTTAGCAGTTCTGTAGCTGGTACACCAATCTAACATCAATCAAACCAAGGATCTCATTTTTCTGTAAGCAGGACATGCAATTCTGCTGGAGGATCTGAAAATTGCCCTAGCTTGTGGGAAACGAGGGAGTTCCACACAGGAAGCATGCGAGGTGGTGGCTGAGAAAGTGCAGGGCAGCCAATGCCCTCACATTCCCTGTGCTCCTGCAGGATTTCCCCAGCGTGAAGCAATGCTTCAGGTAAGTGTGAAGCCATGGACATGCAAGATTGCAGGATAATTCAGGCAGAGAGCAAGAGGAAAGGATTCACTTGTGGGAGTACTAATGGAAGCATATAAAGCCACACTGCTCAGAGACTGGAGGTGTGCCATTAAAGCATCCTCAGCCTTGAGATTACACCACACAGGTTGAAGAAATATCCACTGCTCTTTCAGACACCGTCAACTTTCACATCCTGTAGTTTCACCTTTACCTGAGAGCACCACGTCTGTGCTTGGCATGGAAGAAATATACCCAGAATGTTAGCAGTGCCATCTAAGCCTAGAGAACGATGCATGCATCTCTCATGTCTAGCTCCATATAATACCACTCCATGTGGCACCTCCTACATGTGACTGCAGCTTCTGCTGAGTAAACAAGGTTTCCTTCTTCCATGTATCTGATATTTTCACCTACTTCAAAAAGCAGTGTGAATACAGTTCTGTGTCATGAAAAGTAATGAAATAAAATGCTACTCCCTCCATAGTCCTAACTTGGAAACAGAAGAGTTCTTCCATGATCAAATTGCTTTCATGTAAAACTTCCCAGATAAGAATACTGGAGTATTCTTTTTATTTTCAACTTTTTGTCCACTTTACAAGAAGGGCAAACAAAAACCCCAGGCTAAAGATATTACTCCAAGTTGCTTGAACTTGGAGTTCTATTTGTTTCAGTTTTAGTACCTAAACAGTACTTAAAAACTCTCATTCAAAGGTTCAGTATCCTCAAAGAAACTTCTGCCATCTATACATGTATGATTTTTCACATATTACTGGCTTTATGGCAGCAGCACAGCAATCACAATCTCCTTTCACCTGATGTTTAGGAATGCAAAAGAAAGCCAAATAAACGCTGAAGAAATCACAATGTACAAGACTCCCAAAATACAAGACTCCCTATATGCTGCCCTTGCAGTCTGGGTGATTGCATGGGAATGCATTATCAGCACAGAGCCAGGAGCACAGTCCCGAGGAACCAAACCCTGGGCTTGAAAAGAGACAAACATAAAGAAATACATATACATAAAATAAGAACAACAAATCCAAGTAAGGTCTTTTTTCTGTGCTAAGCATAGAACCATTGACTCTTCCTCTGATACCCAGGCTGCATTGCCTCCTGACTCTTGTGGCACCATCTACAAACTTCGAACATCCTACATGCAGATCAGTTAAAGAACTTTCATAACAGCTGCAACATTTATGTTTAATCGACTCGTTATTAATATTGTCTCAAAAATCTACTTTATTCTTTGAAGTCTGTGGTTCTTCTCAATATAGAAAAAAAATGGGTAACTCCCAATGCAACAACCACAGTGCAACACTTTGTTTCTCTTATGAAGAGAGCCCCGGTTTGCATGAAGTTCATTCTTAGTATACTCAGTATTCATTTCTTTTATATTTATAGCACAGAATAAGTGCTCTAAAGCAAGGAATAAAAGCAGGGAATAAACAGGCAGCAAACTCATGTATCGAAATACACAGTTTCAATTCACTCCAAAATCAGATTTCTATAAACAAAAGTCTCGATGTAATGCATTGCTACAAAAGTGGATGAGAACAACATGAGTGGTTTTTGCAGAGCATAGCAGAACTGGAAACTAAAAATATTATTTTAGGTGGTGAAAACAAAACTTTTTGCATATGTAAGTGAATTATGGTGGGTTTTCCTGTTGCCTGTAATTTAGCTTCAGTAATGAACAGCTTTTTTTGGGTCTTTTTGTGTTTTTTCCTTTCTTTTTCTAGAGCAGGGGGATTTCTGCCCTTCTCAGAAGTGAGAGGAACAGCATTTGAAAAATATAAAAATGACTACTGATAAAATAGTTTGGTTTCAATCAAAGGCTATGAAGATGCTGTTGTAGAAACTCAAGTGCAGGCACATTTCAATGATAAATTCTAATCCTCTGTTTCGTTATTTAGTTTCCACAGACTTCCCAACTTTGAAGTACACTGTAACTGTCAAACCTAATTTAACTAAAAGAGCTTCTTATTGATTCCTATGATGTTTGAACTATGCCACAATTCCTATTCACAGAATCATTAGTGCTGGAAAAGACCTCTAAGATCATCCAGCCCATCCGTCCACCTACCACCCACATAGCCTACTGAACCACATCCCTTAGGACCACATCTGCCCTTCACTTGAAAAACCTCCAGTGTTCTTATATCCTATGCCTGGCACTGGTTTTAAACTAAGACGGGAGGTTTAGGTTAGATATGAGGAGGAAGTTTTTCACCCAGAGAGTGGTGACACACTGAACAGGTTGCCCAAGGAGGCTGTGGATGCCCCATCCCTGGAGGCATTCAAGGCCAGGCTGGATGTGGCTCTGGGCAGCCTGGTCTGCGGGTTGGCGACCCTGCACATAGCAGGGGGTTGGAACTGGATAATCATTGTGGTCCTTTGCAACCCAGGACATTCTATGATTCTATGATTCCATAAAGAAAATCTATTTTTGAAAAGATACGAGTCTTGGTAACACACATTTTCCTAGGAAGGCTGTGTGCTTACATAATTTCCCTCACCTTCTTTTCCTGCTAAGAGCAGGAAAGAAGCAATGACTCTACATTTCAGTCATGTTTTGTAAATACTGAAGGTGAGCAATCACCATCTTAAGCGACGCATGGGAAAAGTACTTTGAAAGTAAATGAAGTAACTTTTCCAAAACCATTCAATAATAAGGAAAAGATATTAATTGCAAGTAATACTTATTTTCCAGAACATTTTTTTGGAAATATACACTATGCAATAGACAGATCAGATTTTTAATGGCCTTGTTATACATCCAATTTCAGTAAAACACCCAGTGGAAGTTCCCCTGTAAGCAAATAATGGGGACTAGGTCTATGGAAAGCTCTCCAGTGGAGAGAGCATTTTGAAGGGACCCTTCCAGAAATCTGTGTCCATAACAAATACAAGACTATGGCTGAATCAGTTCCTGATGGAAAACTTATGATAGGGACAGAACAGCCTGTACCTGTTTCGCAGCAGATGCCTCAGTTAAATGGAGAGCTCAAAGTAAAATTACACCCATTTTACTTCTTACTCATAGGACACACACTGGCAGGGTGATACAGGAGATTTCACTCTTGTCAGTAGAGTTTCATCTTGTGAATTCCTAACTTGCAAATCTCCTACTGGCGCTTAATGAAGAATTAAGTATCACAAACTCATAGAATAAAACTCAGGTTATACTCGACTTGCAAAATATGAGCACCCCTCGCTGAAAACCTTACATGTCAAGTGCAATAAAAAGGTTGTCTGAAAGTCAGAATTAAATTTCCCTTCCTGAGGAAACACTGTTTTACCGTACACAAAAAGCCATTAAGGTCCCATCAAACAATCAATAATCAATGAGCATTTCTGTAAACAGAGGGAATAATACGTCACAATGGTCAACAGCAACATTCAGGAGGTGTATCCAAGGTCTTATTTCCTACGAAAAGTTCCTTTTCACGTACTTCAAAAATACTTTGTCTTCTCCCCTGACTAAGACTTGTGTTGCTCCGAATTTCCAAGCAGCAATCTTTTTGTATTAAAGTCTACCTGAGCAGCAAAATCTTTATAAAGGTTCAGCTGTTAAATGCCCATTTTTAAGAGCTCATCTCCCTTCCCCTGTGTGATGTACATTGTGATGTATAGTGTGATGTACATTGAAGTGACAGATATTAGGTTGGATAGGGCCTTGGGCAGCCTGCTCTAGTATTAAATGTGGAGGTTGGTTGCCCTGCATGTGGCAGGGGGCTGGAGCTTGGTGATCCATGATGTCCCTTGCATCCCAAGCCATTCTATGATTCTATGATATTAAGCCTGCTGATTTCAGTACAATGAAGAAAGCATTTCCTTGGATCACTTCAGAAGCATTGCAAGACTTCCGAAGACAAAATTTAGAAGGGCACCTTCCCAAATTCTCCTAGCTACCAAGAAGTGTTAGTTACAGGGGTCCAGAATTCCATCAAGTAGTCTTCACTGAATATCTCACACTTCTCAAAATAAAACATTTCCTCATTTGTTCTGCCATAACCATCCGTATCGATTGTGATGATCACAAGGGTGGCAACAACGACTTTGTTATAGGCTCAACGCGTTGGCATTTGTTGCTTAAATTTGCTGCAGCTATTCCAGATCCTTTTCTGTTTCTGAAGCAAATAATTCACCTTTAAGCAAAACTCATGCAGAGCAGTGAAAGTAGCCCAAATTGAAACAGTGGCAGAGTAGGAAGTAAAGCCATGGTCTTGGGGGAGGGTCATAAAGAAAGTGCTAGTGAGCTGTTACAGGCATGCAACCACAGCAAGAGCGGCTCTGGGACTCCCTGCTATAAATTGCTGACTACCCTAAAGAGCCGGCGAGACCAAGGAGTTCAGAGACTGAGATTTGGAGAATTATTCCTAACTGTAGAAGTTCATATTATAGATGCACATCAGTGAAGCTCGCAATAGAAAGAATGAAAAATATTAGAATCTCAAAACGTTCAGGTAAGAAAGCGAGGAGAGAGGGAGAAAAATCCCACGTTTCCATGCCAGATCCTTGCTTGACTCTTCAATGAGATCTTTATTCTCAGCCCATAATCTGCATTGCTTGTCAAGTATCGTGCCATAGAGAATAACATGAAGAACTCCTGAAAAAGAGCCTGAGCATTCAAAAGCTTCTCACTCATACCCAGCAGTCTCAAGTTGGTCATAAGTCACCCCTCCCTACAAATCCGGCTTCACTTACATCAATCTCCATAAGCACTCAAACATCACCTAAATCACCTAATTTATTTCAATCACAGGTTTGGATATAGGCAATGATCGTGACCAGTTTTTAAGGCTATTAGGAGATGGCAAAAAGAGCAAATACACTAGGAAATTATAAACATTTCCCATAAACTTTTCCATTACTATTAATGTAGTCACTCAGGATTGGAAAGAAAGTAGAGGGGAGGGCCTTGCAGCCAGGTGGCCCCAGTGGGCCATGTCGCAGGTGCCAGAGACAAGACCTCATAGATCATGGCATTGAAAGGGGCTGGAATGGACCTCTGGAGATCATCGAGTCCAATGTCTCTGCTAGAGCAGTTCCCTACAGCAGGTTGCACAGGTCGGCATCCAGATGGGTCTTGATTATCTCCATAGAAGGAGGCTCCACCACCGCTCTGGGCAGCCTGTGCCTGGGCTCCATCACCCTCACAGTAAAGAGGTTTTTCCCCATGTTCGTATGGAATTCCCATGTTCCAGTTTGCGCCTTTTACCCCTTATTCTGTTGCTGAGCACTGCTGAAAGGAGCCTGGCCCCATCCACTTGATTCCAGCCCTTTAGAAATTCACAAGCATCAGTAAGGAGTAAGGAGTAAGACCTCCTCTCAGTCTTCTCCAGGCTGAACAGCCCCAGGTCTGTCAGCCTTCCCTCATCCAGGGGATGCTCCAGGCCCTTCATCATCTTTGCACCCCTCCCCTGGACTCTCTCCAGCAGTTCCCTGTCGTTCTTGAACTGAGGACCCCAGAATGGCACACAGTGCACCACGTGTGGCCTCCCCAGGGCAGACCACAGGGGGAGGATCACCTCCCTTGCCCTGCTGGCCACAATCTGTGCAATGCACCCCAGAACGCCATTGGTCTTCTTGGCCACATGGCACACCACATGGCTCATGGCCAACCTGTTGGCCACCAGGACACCCAGGTCCTTCTCTGCAGAGCTCTCCAGAGGTGGCTTCAGATCACACAACAATACATACTATTTGTCTCTCATCTAGTGCTATACCATCTTCATACCATAAGCTCTTATACATGATACAGCATATATAAGACACCTACTGACTCAATGGGGAACTTGGAAGATGCTGACACCCTTTTAACAAATATTGATAACATACATAGGTATAAGAGAACGTATCTGAAGCAAGTTCATAAACCTGACACCAACCTTCAGACAAAAATGAATTATTTTGATAGAGAAGAGGATTAACAATAGAAGGTAAAAGACCACACATCTTTCTTTAGTTCTACATAAATATTTAAGATCTGCTGCACAATGATACTTCAATAATTTTGTTTGGAAACTCACAGATTAAACCTACATTCAATTGCTAGGATAATGATTTAGGAAATATCAGAATCTCCTGAACTTTGCAATTATCCCTCAACCAATTGTGAAACACCCAGAAGTCCTGGCCTCATTGTGATCACAGAATGGCCCGGCTTGGAAGGGACCTCAAGGATCATGAAGCTCCAAGCCCCCTGTCACAGGCAGGGCCACCAACCTCCACATTTAATACCAGACCAGGCTGTCCAGGGCCCCATCCAACCTGGCCTTGAACACCTCCAGGGATGGACGGGGCATCCACAGCCTCTCTGGGTAGCTGTTCCAGCACCTCACCACTCTCATAGTAAAGAAGTGATAAAATCCATACTCCTTTTCATAACATCAAGTTACAGCTGGAAGTTTTACCTTGGTATTTTCAAACTGCTAAAAGTCTGGGTTTCATCAAAATTAAAGCTTAATTCTCTATTTCTTGGGCTTTTAAGAAAATAAATCTTGGGACAAATATGATACATTTGTTCATGTAGTGAAATGTGTAGATTGATAATCCTAAATTCTCATGCATATGCTCTTTCCCACTTTAGAATTTTTAAATTCTGTATGTTACTCAATCATGGCTCAGCCTCCTTGAAAGAAGCCTCAAAGCCACATGATGTGCTGGAACATCATCGTCCCTGCTCTATCCAGGCTGATAACCTAGAGTAGAGAACCTGAAATATTCATTCCAGATTCTACACAAGTAGACATCAAACCAGTAATACCCATCCTTCTATGCCCTAGTCTTTTTTTTTCCAGGAACACCTCAATGTGAAATACTTTATTTTACAAATAACAAATAATGGAACAGCAAAGGCAAAAGGACCAGCTGTCAGTTCACTTCAAACAATGGTCAGTGCTCCAGCCATACATCATTTTGTCTCCTATGGTTTTCATTGCTGGATTTCCAGGACATTTTTCATGGGAAGTTTCCCATGGTGGTGTTACTTTCACAGGCTGTGTGGGCAGCCCCTGAGTACTTACTTTAAAAACACATATTTTTTTTACTATGTTTGCCATATTTTTTCCTTCTCTTTAGCCTCGCCCATAGCCACTTTGTAATTATTGCAATGCAGTTAATGATCTCTTTGTGTTAATTATCAATTCTTTAGCATCTGCAGCTTCATCAAAATGGGAAGCAAGATGGGAAACACAAGCAAAGAATTCCTCTACACCAGTACCAAGCCCTGTTTTACCTATGGGAAGCCCGGAGGACAGGTGAGCTGGTGGTGGAGATTGGTTCACTTGCTCTTTGAACTGGAGATGACATGGTCATATCTAATCTAATAAAACCAAAATCAAATCACAATTTAGTTTCAAATGTTAAAACAAGGTTCAGATATAACTATGGAGAAATCACTGGGTTTTGAGCTATTTTTCCCGTTATTATACCAGGTAATTGATTGAATTTAATTGAAAAGCACACTGCTACCATAAATGATCCTGCAACTCAGGTCCATGATTAAGTATCTGGATAGAATGTACAAGTAACTAAAAGATGGGAATGGAAAAGTGAAGTCTGCCGTTGCTATTTCTATTAAAAAAAAAAAAATAGAAATAGTAGTAACGGTGAGGTCTTTTTTTTCAAACCCCAGACCACACAAAGACATTTCAACTGGTCAAAGCTTAGAAATTTGAAGAGGAAGTCCTCGGGACCAAAGAAAATAGCGCTCCTTCCAGAAGAAACTATGGTGAGTCTAGCTAAGGTCCTTAAAGATGAGACCCTTTCTAAGATGTGACACTGAACCGATTCTTTGATATCTTTCTGAATTTAGAGATAAGAAATTTGTTGATGCTTTATAACTTATGAGTAGGGACCAAAGTAATGCCCATAAAAAAAAGAAAAAAAAAGAAAAAACCCTAAAAATACAGTTAAGTAGCCTAAAAGTTAGCATCCAATGGATTCTGCCAAGGATAAAACACATTTCTGAACTTTACCTGTCTGAATATGCCAAAAGTAACACCATAAATCATAAAACATACATACAAACAAAGCAACTTTGAGATCACAATGATTTATAAGACTTGCTAGGTCCAGATTTAAGATCCCCTCACAAAGATAATCAATTAACTAGGCAGCTTAGGAGAGAGACCAGGATTTGGAAAATCGTTTCAACATTTAAAGACAATTTAAAGAACACCATCAGGTTTCAATCCCTGCAGTAAGTCTCATCTTTACAAAGGGAAGATAGAAGCAGTGGTGCACTTGGTGCTGAAACCCAAAGCAGAGTTGTTGAAGTGTAGGATGATCTACTGTGGCAATCACGAGTAGTTCAAAGCTTTCACACCAAACTCTGGTAGAGGCTCACTGTCAGGATCAGGTGCCTGGCAAACCATGACATTTCTGCCTTATCTCTAACAGTAAAATAAAATCCATCTATTATAAGGATTGCGCTGCACGACATCTGATGTGCACAGAAATCCTGTTAGGATACCAATTCTCTGTATCAGAAATCATAGAATCCTAGAATGGCCTGGGTTGAAAAGGACCACAATGCTCATCTAGTTTCAACCCCCTGCTACATGCAGGGTTGCCAACCAGCAGACCAGGCTGCCCAGAGCCACATCCAGCCTGGCCTTGAATGCCTGCAGGGATGGGGCATCCACAGCCTCCTTGGGCAACCTGTTCAGTGCGTCACCACTCTGGGTGAAAAATTTCCTCCTAATATCTAAGATCCAGTTTGGATTGTTGGTCCACAGAAGTGTTCTGCCTGTTTGGATTTTGAAATTAATCCCTAAATTTACCTGAATTACTAGAGAGACAGTTTTCTGGAATCTTTCTGTTATTTATCTTCCATCAATGAATAACTCACTTTATTGTTGAATAAAAAACATTCGTTACGACTTCTTTCTAATATATTAGGTTGCAATGTCCCTCCATTTTAAAAGCGCACATCACAGTGTTCAAAAAGACATCACTATACACCCCTATTAACAACTATACACTATGTATATGTATGCATACTTGTACATATAGACAAAACTGTTGACTACCAGCTTCCAGATCTGTTGACAGATACAACATTCTTTAAATACTAGGAGCTAGTTTTAAATACTAGTTTAAAATGAGTATTAAATTGACTTCAACTTGTAAGATGCTATAAGGAAATATACATTTTTTAAATTATGGTATTTTTTTTACAGTTCCGTGATTTACAATTTCTGAACATTACTGTTGGTGGCATGCTTTATCTTTATCCTTTACGCACAATGATTTCAATACCACTGCTCCTCAACGTGTGCATAATTCAACGTGAATATCACTTTAGTACGGCTACCCGTAACACCAGTGAAACCCAAAAATGTAACAGCAGATTATGTGTTCAGATCAATTATTAATGTAGAGAGGCAAACGTAAGAACTTGCATCCAAACTGCAAGAAGGTCCACCAAATATTAAAGTGAGAAGTCTGGATTCTAAAGTCATCACAGAATTACCAAGGTTGGAAAAGACCTACAAGATTGTCCAGTCCAACCGTCCACCAATGGCGCACTGCTCACTGCATGGGCTGCTCTGCATAGGGCTGCACCAGAGCACAGACAGAGGAGAAGGGCACTGCTGGGCCATAGACATGATGACCTTCCTTTTGTGTATCAGAAAAAGATTCTTCATAACAGCGAATTTTTCAGAGAATAGTGAGGTATATTTTGACTTCTAGAAAGAGATGGTATTTTAAAGATTGATATAAACTCAGACATGATTTCAAATTTCACGTTAAGTAATTACAGTTAGTGCAACAAGATGCTCAATAGCTCTAAATCAGAAGAGCAGTTACAACCAAAACCAAATATAGTAAATCAATTAAACCACAGAACCAAGGTATAGATATTATGACTCAGTTACTAAATCCATCAGCCTCCACATTACAATCTACCTCATCATTTTAGACCCTTTCTAGGCTTATAATCTAAACTCGTTGTGGAAATAATTACTTGAGTAATTAATTACTTGAGTAAAAGAAAAACTTGAGCCCGCTATTTCTGAAATGTCATGAGACACAAACAATCTTTACAAGGCTGTTTGCTGTACTTAGAATCATTTAGTTTCTTCACAGCAACATATGCAAAAAACTGCGGTATTATGCATGGTAAGACTATACTCACTATCTTGGTGATAAAGAAATTAAGAATGTCAAATCATTTCTTAATGAAGTAAATGCTCTGTGCTCAGAGAAGTAATTCACTATACAATTCATTTTGATGTGGTACTGAGGGACACGGTTTAGTGGGGAAATATTGGCAGTAGGTGGACAATTGGACAGGATGATCTTGGACTCACCTTGGTGAGTCATGATTCTATGAATTTGCTCTATAGGGAACTTTTAGGAAACAAGCAGAATTGGCATCCCTCCGTGATACCACTGGATTTCTGACCAACTAAAAGTTTTTACCTTTCCCTCAATCTCTATAATTAATTATCTCTCTCCTATGTGACTTGCAGTGAAAAATTAAGCTAGAGGGAACTGAATGTAAAGAAACTGATGTAAGAACAGTTTAAACACTCACAAGAAGAGCACAAAAACACACGGGGAAAGGTATCGCTCCCAGCAGCCTCCCATTTGTTCCAACATAAAATTGTCCCTAACAATGGCAAAGGAGGCACGAAGATGGTCCAGCTCTGCTTCAGAACACTGATCTGTGGTGCTCCTGTGTAGAAAGACACAGTTACATGTCTGTCTTCAGAAGGACTCCTACCATTCTAAAAATACTGTCCCACAGCTGTTTAAAATTTATTTTTTTAGACCATAGCACCACTGTTTGGTTGTTTCCAATTTCTGAAACCACAAATAGTAAAAGTGTACTCAGTCTACTGCAAACATAAATAGCAAATGCACGCTTCAGCACTTTTAAAAGGATATGGAAATTGGCAACAAAAATGCAGTTCATGTTGAAAATTTACGAGGGCCCTGCCATATTTCTTCAGAAATACAATCAGGTAAAAATTAGGAAGATCTCTACCAGCTGGGTGGCATTTTTGTGTTTTCTTTACTTATATATATATTTTTTTTTAACTGAAAGACCTTCATTATGCAACTGCTGGCACTTGATAAAATAGAGCATGGTACCTTTGCTAAAACCACAGTTTCTTTGGTTATGTTTAGCATTACACAAACATCTTTCACCTTAGATATCCTCTTGCATTAGTGTGCTTAATTTCACATACTCTCGGGCGCATTGCTTTTTTTAATGAGATTATTTTAATGACCATCGGCAAACGAAACGTACAAATTATTCTCTTTTGCCCCAGTTTCACAAGCCATTCAAAAATAATCCAAGCTTTCCAAATTATCCTTGCATGTATTTGGAACTTTACATACATATTTCTATTAAAAGCTAATGTAGTCCAATAATATCATATTTTACATGGACTTATTTCAAGAAACACAGCGCATAATGGCGAAGTATCTTCTAGGTAAAGGTAACAGTAGAAATATTAACAAATGTGATGGCATTCTTTTTATGAACATCAAAAGGAGAAAACCTGAAGGAAATGTCAATATTTTTTTGTCTGAAGAATGCTTCTTGAAAGCAGCCTGGATCCCAAGGAAGGCAATGAGAGTTTAAAGTCAACGAGGCTGAGATTTCAGCCCCACTGTGTGTGAAGTCCTGTGAGATCACTAGGAAAAGCGTCTGTTTAGAGTGCTATTTATGAATGATTTTATCCTGACATAAATGCATCTAAAAGTAGAAACAGGTAATATTCTTCTTTTTTTTTCCTTCCTCCTTCCTCTCATCAGAAGCAGCATTCTGGTAGTTTCTATAGCAGTAGGTCGATGGAAAACCACTTGAAACATTGATCTGTGAGGTGTAACAGTCTCAATTAAAAATAAGAATTAATACTACGTGAAGTTCACTTTCTAAAAGTTCTTTTTTGTAATTATACGTTTCAGAAAAGATTGAGAGAATTATGTTGAATATTTAATTTTTACCATGATAATTTGCAGCTAAAATACAAGTGAAAAAGAAGTTCCATTTCTTAAAATCTGGGGGGAATTTCTTTTTGCAGAGGTTACTTCCTGCAGTCCCTCCCAACCACACTGCTCAGAGGCAGCATGGGCACATATTTCTGCTCTTTAAAACAATTCCATACACTCCTGAATTTCTGCCCGAGTAGCAATTTGTGTATTTGCAGCAACCTATTTCCTAGTAATCTCGAGTGAATTGCAGACGCAAATCCATGAATTTCCCTGTACGTTATACAAATAACTCACTGTATGTAAGACAATTACAGAATACAAAAGAAAAGATTCTCCAATGGGCCATAACACATTGGATAAAAGCCACATATATTAAAACCTGTTCAATACGTTATTGCTGTTGACTTGATTTTTTTTTCTGCCCAATTTGCCAAGTCTGAAATACCAAATTTCTGGCAGAAAGTAGGTTAATTTGATTAAAGTACTTCAATTTTGGAAGTGGATAAAGTACTTGTACATTTCTTTTCATACTGACACCCCCCCCAAAAATTCCCCACCTCGGATTTGAGACCCCAAAAGGAGACAGAAGTCTCAAAATAGAGCTGAAACGGGCACCATCAGCGTGCAAACGATCCTGTTTATAGAAATGGGAACAGGGTCAGGCCGTCGGATTGGCAGTCGCTGCCTGGTGGAAGCACGAGCCGAGCATGACTGAATTTCCTCAACATTTTTATATGCGTGTTAAGATTTATTTTAAGAATTCACCATAGCAATTCCGTGCTCTCGTATTAGTTTGTAATATATGGCAGGAAAAAAGACCACCTCAATTTAAAATGAAATCACAAACTAGGACTTATCCATGCTATTAAGCCTTACATGAAGATCCTTCAGAGAGACCCTGACATTTTAAGCTAACATCAATATTTTAGAATAGAAACTATACTCTGAAGATATAAATATTAAGACAGAACAGAAGCCTTTCTCTTAATTAGCTAGAAAAAATTAGCATGCACCTTAATCACTGTGCAGTGTGTTATTCCAGATTTATCGGTAAGGTTGGGAATTTTTCTGGTTCAGGGGGAGAAAGGAAAACATGTGGCGATGGCTCTGCTTCCCAAACTGCGTGTTATTTTCACCCATAATACGCTTTGTGATGGAAAAGCTTTCCCAACAACTCATTAGAAGAAAAATATTAGTCTAAAATTTAAACTGTTTGCAAAGTGTAATTTTAACTAGGAAAATTCCAGTTGTAAATATAGAACTGAAACCCTGTGATGTGGTTAACTGCACCTGCCACCCAAAAGGTTTTTGCAGTATTACACACAGACTTTAAAGGAAAAATGAATTAAGAGAAGCAAATAATGGCAAGAGGACTAATAAATGTTTGATTAATTCAAAAGGAATCATTTAATTCTTTTTTTTAGATAAAAATACTCCATCCAGTTTACTAATATCTACACATTCCAAATTTAAGTAGCTACTTTTGCAATTACGTTAACAATAATATTTAAATATATGATTGAAGGTCATCTTCAGTGCTAAGGTACACAAAAAAGAATTTAACATTTCCTCATGCATTGGAATAAACTTAAAGAATAAATTACATTTTTAAACCACTATCTAATAATGCTATGAAAAAATAGTAATCTTGAGATTAATAATTAATAATAATCTTAAAATACTTAAGATTATTAATAATATTATGAAAGATTTTTAATAATAACCTTAAGATACTCAAAGATACAACCGGAGCCCAAAGAAACACATGATGCTTCCAACCAAAATGGACTGCACTCTTATGCATGAAGATGCTATATTCTACAAGCCAGAGCTCAATCTACACACTCAATACAAGTGGGGCATAAACGTACACTCCTCACAGACAGTAATATTGGGAGAAGCATCACATCTCTTTTTTTAACTACAAAAAATTATTCAGAAGAAATAGCAGAAGAGTTAAGATGTAGAATGCCACTGGGAATATCATATAAGGAAGAAGAAATTTAAAAAAAAAAAAAAAAAAAGATTTTGAAGTTTCCTCTCTGCCTTATTTCTGAGTGGCAAACAGCAAGAAGTTACAGTACAGAAGCCATGCAGTAGGTGAATGAGTGCTGATGCAATTAAAGGAGATGGAAGAGTACAGACAGACAGCCGGGAGACAGGACGACCAGGCAACACATTGGCTTTGGCAGTCCATTTTCCAGTTGGCTTTCTCAACTGAAAATGTAAATTTGTTGAGCTTACTAAGTCTTGTTTTTCTTTCTTTAAAGCAGAAAATTATTTAATCCAATCACTCCCTTCAAATAACCCTAAACAAATTTTAAAAAGAAAACCCTAGAAAAATCTTCATTCTTGTAAGTATAGTCAAATGTTTGGCTTCTAGAAATATGCCTGCTTAAACTAAATAGGCAGTAAGAGAAATCGGTCCTTTCTCTGGATACAGTAAGTATCTGTCAGCAATATTTACAATTTAAGAAAATAAGTTATATAGTTTTCCTTGAATACTTTTCAAAATTTCCTGAGCAGATTCTTGAGATGCAATAGAACGCACAGAAGCTAAATCTGTAAAAGCTGAATAAATGAAATTTATATGTCGCATTGAACAGCTTTTTGGTGCTGAACACCAGCACAGCTTCCACGTAATAAATTATTTCCTTAATTTGGTGCATTTGAATGTGCATTACCAACATTAGCAACCTCCGAAGTGAAGTAGCATTGCCCTTCTAGCACTAGGCAGCATACACATACTTCCTAATTTTAATAACACCCTAAGCTAAAAATGAGAAAGCTCTTCTTCGCTGGAAAACCCAATGGCAGATTTGGGCTCTAGGCCCTCCAGGACTTTGTACAGTCCATCACGAAGTGCCCATTTGAAGTTGGCAAGGCTCCATGTATTTCAGTTCAGCTTGCTCTACAGGATGAAACCCTGCTAACATACACAAATTGCTTAACTCAGGCTATGCAAGCACTCCCACTGTCTTAAAAAGGAACTACTCTTGCTTATAATGTTCCACATACGCCTGGCTTTATGGTACCAACCCTATGGAGCAGTATGTCTTCCTATCTGCATAAAAAAGCCATAATCATGACTGGCTCCTTTGAGTGCTGCCACAACACAAACAAACAAAAATCATGCACAAAAAAAGCATTAAACGGCATGTAGAGTTGCAAAAGCCTGCATTCATAAATCAGGAAATGGCAGTTTTGATGCCTGAGATGATGATTTTCCTTTTGAGTTCAGAGAATGCTTGCCTCCATCCCACCCCACAGCCGGGGCTGGGTCAGGGCCCCTGTGGGCCCAATCCCTGCTCCTCACCTCACCCCTACAAATACTGCAGCAATTTCATATACTCTCCACTCAAGGGTGGTTTGTAGCTCCTGGAGCACTCTCATAGAATCACAGAATGGCTTGGATTGGAAGTGATCCCCATGCTGCATGCAGGGCCACCAACCTCCACATGTAATACCAGCCCAGGCTGCCCAGGTCCCCATCCAACCTGGCCTTGAACACCTCCAGGGATGGGGCATCCACAGCCTTTCTGGGCAGCTGTTCCAGCACTCTGCCTCACTCCCTTCTAGTACTCCTCCAATTCACACAAGGTAACCACGTCCCTCTCCCTGCCTGGCACCCAGAACAGCCACGCCAACACTGCACGAATTTTGCTGCCCAGCTGAAACCCTCCTGCTAAGCAGGCACAAACTTTGATCAGAATATCTTTCTCCATGGGAGACACAAACTCAAACACAGAGGTGTGACAACGACTACTGCTATAGAGGAAACCCTAGCAGGAAACGTTAGGGAACCCTGATACCACCCAATCTGCATTAATCTGACCTGAGCCCCAATGACAGGGCAGCCATCTGCACAAAACGAGGCATGTATTCCTGCTCTCAGAATTACTGCTCTTTTAGAGCATTTAGCAACAGATCCAACATATTTCAGAAGTAAGGTTAAATTATGCATCTCATAATTTGGGAAAAACCTCCCAGACAGTCCAGCATGAAATACAAAAGTAATTCCACATGATGAAGAAAAACTATTTTACTATGTTTTAATCACGTGCACTCTTCGTACCACACAGAGAATGCCCCTGAAAACAGTGCCACAGAGACAGAATCAAAAGCAGTAGCAAAAATACTCCCAAATAAGTATCTGGTTAAAAGTCTGCTATGGTCAGAAAATTGTATTTTTTAGTTTCCTTGAACACAGCAGGAATGATGGAGCATATTAAATGCCTAATTCAGTGTAAAAGTATGGAACCGTGCCAGTAAAGTAGAAGTTAACACAAAAAAACATGAGAAAGTGCTAACGATATAACCACTAAACTTAGTTCTATTTCTGATTATTTGCTCTATTTACCTGCCTGCATAGATAAGAAATGAACAGTGTTATATATCTTCAATAAGTTATGAATTATACATCAAGTAAAATCTACTTTGGCTAAATATCAGGATCAATGTCTCCTATTCCTTAGCTAATATTACTATACATTTACTCATTTCTTATTTATCCTGTTACACTACAGTTGTTCGTTCAATAATTATGTAACACATCTTCCTCTTCCTTTTGCCTATTTATTTTCTTTTATTCCATAAATAAAATACCTTCATCTGTTACACATAAAGAACTTATATAAAGCAGAAATTCTGCAGAACAGAGCTTTTGAACTCCTACTTTCAAAGCTCAGCTAAGAAATATGTTGCTCTAAGGCCAAAGTCTTATTTATATGAGTTTGTGGCTTAACTGACAAGTATTTTTCTGTGACAAGTAAAGGCAGACAGTTTGTATCTTAAATACCATAATCCAGTTTTCAACCCATATAGACGTCTGGAAGGGAACCAGTCAGTAAAGTAAATTACATTACATCCCACTGACAGTCCAAATAGAATCCAGGAGACTCATTACTTCTACCAAAGACAAAAGGCAAAACATGGAGAGGTGTGGGAGGGTCATAAGGATGTGCAACTTACAAGATTGCTTAATCAAAGTGAACAGACAATTATTTTTGAATATACAAATGGAAGTTACTTCTTGCTTTAAATGCAAAAGGTGGAACAGAAGCAACAGCTTGCCACATCGTTACGTGAGGCTATGGGCTAAAGCTCCTGCTTCACAAGCTGCCAGGAGTTTGACCACTTTCGTTTCCTGGGAGATGTGGAAACAGCACCTCAAAAGCAGTATTTCATAGCTAGGATGAATATTTTCTGTCTGCAAGTTTTATATTAAGTTTTGTAGTATTTGTTCGCAAGAGATTTTCCAGCTCTCAGACTCTGCCGTCTCACACACGACAGATTTGTTGATCTAGAAATCCAAGATAACTGCAATCAAAGCTGAAATTTCCCCTTTTCCATTCAGAAGTAACATCTGAGAAGGAACATTTCTGCATGAACCAGAATCTGGAGTTGAATGGCACTTCCTATTCTTGCAGGTACAGCTGCAGCTCACAGCCCAAGCTGGGCACTCACAAACTGAGCTTCACCTTTACCTGAAGTGCTCCTACAGGAATGAAGGCAAAATTACAATCTGGGTATTAATTTCTGGTAATGGGAACGATGAATGCATTATAACGTGCTCACTGCTTTATTCATAACCTGTATTTCAGAATCAATGCAATCCCAGCTTTACGTACGGCACATTGCTCCCGCTACACAAGATGCAAACAGTCCCTTCTCTCATTTCCAAATCAGAAACCGAGCAAATGCATTTTTAATTCCCACAGTGGTTTGAATTTCCACGCAGGGGTCACACGTTGTACTGAACAAGAACCTGGAAGGGAGGCAGTCCGAGAAATGCAGCACACGTTTCTCGGTGTGGCAGCTGGATTCACTGATCCTAGTGAAATCTACTGGGTTGTATTCAGAGTTATTCACAATCTACCCAGTGCTAACTCTCAACTTTTAGAAATAGAGATTTCCTCCTTGAGGTGCACCTCCTCCCTGCAAAAAGGTGCTTGTTATCTCACTTCGGTGCTACCCACCTATCTGCAGGAGAGGGGAAAAATCCCTTTGTTTTGATAGAAACGGGGAAGGGAGGAACGGGACACAGCTCCCAAGCCAGCGGCTGCCTCTGAGCGCTGCCTGCAGCTCCATTCTTCCAGCAGTCCCAGGGAGATCTGCCTCCAGAACACACACAGCAAAGTTCCGTTTCTCGTGAAAGCAGGAGAAATCTCTTTCTGTACCCGACAGCTCCAGATGTAAGGAATACATTCAGTTAGAGCATGCTTTCGTTCCATAGGCTTGTGTTATGGGAAGCTTAAATACAGATTATCTCATTCAGGAACCCCCACCTTACAGCAGTAGCAGCTCGTTCTAATTGCTCGGGTAGTGTGATGAGGAAAAAGGGGCTTTTTCCTTTTCCCCGAATAATGTTTCATGTTGGGTTAAATGCAGGAAGTTACACCACTGTTGGAATGCGATTGTCTGCAACTGCAGAGCTACTCCTGATGCACGGGTTTGTGTTCTGCTACACAGAAAAGCGTCAGCCCTTCGGCACTGCAGCTCTGAACATTTTCAGCTCCTAACGAGGTAAACTAAAAAGGAACCCGTCCACTGCAATCAAAATAATTCCAAACCGCACATAAGCATTTTTTCACGGCATTTTTTCCCTCCTGTATGGAGCGGATTAGAGCAAATGCAATTCACACATGCTGTTTCTTATTCAGAGGAAAACACCGAGTAAGGATGTGGAGAATTTCTAGCCAAATCTTCGTTCAGATCCAAGATCCGCGGACGCCACTGTAATTGAGAGACATTCACAACCAGATAGCTGGAGACTTCATTTTCGTTTAAAATAATACCTCTCCTGCAACAGCTCCAACTAAAACACGGATGTTATTTAACTTCTAGCAAACTGCCTCGAGTTGAACTTGCAGCAGATTAGAGGTCCTTGTTTTAGTTTTGTTCAGAGCAGGACGTCGCTCAAAACCAAATATCCATAGATGATACAAACGTGCCGCTTCTTTTCGGAGCGCTATGGCGTGACGTGTCACTAACAGCACTGTGCTTTCACACCTGGACTTGTCTGGCATCAGACAATGGAAAGTGAGCTGTTCCTGCCATACATCCACACACACGCATTACTGTGCAAGTCCTCTGAGCTCATCACGCGCAGCCCAAATCTGCCTACTCATAATGCCCCGCCACTCAGCAATCCGAAATGCTTAATTAACTGGCCCAGAAACACTTCTGTTGCTTTCAGATTTCCAATAAGGTGTGATTCAGTTCCACCCTTCCGACTTTCTGCTTTGCATAAAGAAGAACGATTTCAAGTGGCACATTTCAGATTTCATTATATGAGGTGAAACTGTTGAATTGTATCACACTGAAATGCAGAAAGTAGGAAAATAACTGAGAAATATAATGAGATGCACGGCTGCGCAGCTCCCCACCTCTATGTGAAATGCTTACTTTCACACTAAGAGCATTATCAATTCCCTATTCCTTACTCTGGTAGTCTACAAAGGAGAAAAAATGATTAAAACAACAACAAAAAAACTTCTAAATCGTATTTTAAAATTAACTTTCAGCTCCTTCCTGAGGTATTCCACAAGCACTGGTGCTCAGGCTGTCAGCTTCGTCACAGGGCAGTGCCCATTCAGCAGCAGCTCCCACCTCCAGCCCTTCTGCTCCAATGTGTCGGTTCAGCAACCATAGAACTTGGACAGACTTTTGTCACTCCATAGCGATTGGAAAATGCTCTCAATAAAGATGATCACATTTCAAAATCATTTCATATGGTTGCCCCGTTTCTGATTTTCCATGCACAGAATCTTTAGTAAAATTGGAGCTGCTAACTTGAACTTAGAAATAAAGCTGACTATGTCTACTTTACTATAAATATAAAGCAACACATTTGAAACTCATGTTCAAATGCCCAAATAGAGGCATTCTTTCTGCAGTGTTTTCACTCCAGTTTCATTTGGAATAACAGAAGGGATCCAACAGCACCTCTCAGAATAGAGTGAGTGTGAGCTCCACACAGTATTTAATAAAAACAGCCAAATGCCCGACCACAGGCCTTCCATGCATTCAGCTGCAGGTATTCCCAAGCAAAAAACATAGAGAATAGATAGTCATTTTAGAAACAGAATCAACAACCACCTTTTGACACACACTATGCACACAACTGCAGTTAGCATTTGGATGTTTGTAAGGGTATCATAGAATGGCATGGGCTGGAAGGGACCTCAAGGATCATGAAGCTCCAACCCCCCCCCCCCCCCACAGGCAGGGCCACCAACCTCCACATTTCATACCAGCCCAGGCTGCCCAGGGCCCCATCCAACCTGGCCTTGCACACCTCCAGGGATGGACGGGGCATCCACAGCCTTTCTGGGCAGCTGTTCAGCACCTCACCACTCTCAGAGGAAAGAACTTCTCCCTGACATCCAACCTCAATCTTCCCTCCTTCAACTTAAAACCATTTCCCACTGTCAAGAGTAAGCCAAGGAGGCACCTACTTCAATGAGCAGAATACGGGAGGACTTGTGAATGATGGAACCTCTGCCTTATGACAGCCTTCATAGAAAAAGACAGAGATTTTTTAAGTGCTGTTTTCCCCAAACTGTTTTCTTGCTGTAGTAAGTTTCATTACGTCATTTTCAGAATTTCAGCATTATATCTAATGTAGCAGTAGCTGTTACTATGCTATGCCATCTTGGCAATGGGTACGTTTGGATTTGATTTATTAAAAATATGTATATTTCATGGGAATTTGCTGAGATGAGTGAAATGAAGTTATCCCTGCAAATATATCAGAATATTCTGAAAAGAACTGAAAAGACAGAAACAGTTTCAGCCATGTTCCAATTATCTAATTATTGATTAGGCGTATTTTTTTCCGTAATTTTCAGCTTCAATCACTTCCCACAAATTTTCCAAGTTCCATTTTATAAATATTTACATTCAGAGTAAAATGGCATCTCAGAAAGCCAAGCCAAATCTTAGCGTTGCTTTTCCGCCTCGTGATAATCACTAGATAATATTTTTCCCCTTAAACCGCAAAGAAAAAAATGCAACGAATGCATGTGAATATTGATCAATGCAGACTCTATTCCTCATCTTTCTCTGAAGTATATTTCTATGATGCAAAGAAAAAATTTAAACCAGCCTGTTAGGATTGCTAATTTAAACGGGCTCAAATAAGAAATGTACAAAACTCAGAAATGGCACTTCTAAGCAAAATGCATTACCGCTTAAATGAATAAAAGGAAAGAATAAAAGAGTACTTGAAAAAATAAGTTTCTTTTGCACCATTTTAAGGGATTTAAGCTGTAAAAATACCTGTAGATACAGTAAAATAGCTAAAAATGTATTTAAAGTTATTTTCCACTGCGATCAGCAACTTTAAAAGGGGAAATAAATGACACCGTCACGTGACAGGGCAGCAGGAGACACGTAGCTTCAATATTGATTTGAAATAGCCATTTTCAAGGAACAGTTGAAATAACAGGGGCTGAGCATTCAATGTTTGAAGTAAGTACTGCTAGAAATGGCAAAAAAAAAAGTGTCAATGGAAATTCAGTCACCACACAGACTCTTCATTTTCCAACATCAATATACTGAAGAGAAGGTCGCCACTTCAGTGCTCACATTCAGAACTTATGTTAACAGCAAAGAAACCTATGCATTTCAACCTCCTGTATTTGTTAACTTTGTTTTCCTTTCTCTGCAGTATATTTCACAGGCAGGGAAATAAAATGGGTAACCTCCCGGTACTTTAATTTATGATGCCACAATTCAATTCCTACCAAGTAAGGTTTTGCGTGGTCAGCACTGAAGTAAGATTCGTCGGCTCTAAATGAAACGTATTTCAGGAGAAAGGGGAAAAAAGAGCTACCGTGAATGAGCTCAACTTAAAATGAAATGGAGAACATGGACCATTGCACTGCATGCTTGACCATGAAACACACAACCCAGTGATTTTTAAATTGTAGCATCTCAGAAGAAAGGTGAGCTTACAAAAACAGAGTCACTTTTACAAGGAGCAAATACCCCATAGAAAACAGGAGAACAAAAAAGTCCCTTATTCTCCACGGTAGCCTGGTACATTCCAGTGACCTGTCTGCTCACTGTGCTTACTCCACAGAATCATAGAAATCCATCTTTTCCTCTAATCATTTTCTGTCCTCTGATAATTCCGCATCACAATATAATACAGTTCCCAACTAATACCACCACAGATGGATAGGACAATTTGTTGGGAAAGAGTAGAAGATGGTTGTAGTGGATGGCCAGAGAATATACTCAAGAAGTAGATATGAAAACAGAAAATTGGGAAAGATATTCACTTTAAATTACAGTTGGAAAAAAACAGCTATGTAAGTACGTATCACAGCTCCAGGTTTTCACAGTCTTTCCTGAACTGCATCAACTGGGGAAGGTCAGTTACTACATTTGCTCCCTAAGGTTTCTGCCCCAGCCACACTTCTGTCCAGCTTAGTAGGATCAGGGCCCAGAGTGACCAGTAAGACCTTCTGAGGACTGATGCTTGTTTTGGAGATACTGGCACAAGAATCTAAAAAAATAATGTCCATTATTAATAATGCAGTCCATGCTACCTGTAACTTTTATCACAAAATAATTTAGGTTGGAAGGAACCTCTGGAAGTCACCCAGTCCAACTCCTTTGCTGAAGCATAGCTATCAAAATCTAAAATTTGATATGGGGGCAGATTTGAGCATCTCCTTTCCTATATCTGTTTGTAGGTGGGAGACAGACGTCTACTTTCCCAGAACAGGCATTTTTAATCAGAACTTGAGGAAGAAAAGCTACAAATGCTGTAAAGCATCAACCTGAATACAGCTATAATCTGTAATTTTGGAGAGAAGGGATCTCTGATCAATTTCTGGTCCAAATTCCCATTTAAAATATTGGTGGTGTTGAACTGCATTGGTTATATAAAAGACTAAACAGTGTCCAGAAGCTGATAGGACTTCATCACTGTCCAAGTCATACATGGATTTCAGTGTTCAAATCTCAGTTCAGTCTCATTAACTTCTGCCTAATAGTATTAATTTTCCATTAATGCAATTTGTAAGTACACATATATTAAAAAATCCATTTTTCTGCCTCAAGCACTCCTTATGAATGCCATTAATGGAAATCTACTTACTTGTACAGTCCAATTTCTTGCCACTGCAAATAAACACTGTCTATAAATCTAGCTGCAACTTTAAATGTTCTACCTTTGGTCCCAGTAGAGCATAATAACAATAAGTATATTCGAAAAACCTGTCTTTACTCCTACCAGCAAACCTTACAGCTTAACTCCTTAGACTTCTCTTCTGCTTGCTCTCAAACTAAAATTCTTCCAAGTGCAGATCTTGTAAGAAGACTGTACATTGCAATCATTTCATGACATCTAAGGTACTCCAATCTTCCAGCAAAAGATTTTCCTATGGCTTACCATCACCTTCAAATTTTCTTTATTTTACTCTCATGCTGTAACTCTGCTCTTACGAAAACTCACAACTCATTTCCTCCTGCTCAACACCTTTCTGTCCTATTCTTTCTTCAGTACCAAACTTTTTATCAATTCCTTCCCCATTGGCCAGCCTGAACTCACCATTTCCATGAAGTTTCCAACAAGGGGAAAAACAGTACTGTTGCCTCCAACAATTTTTTCATCAAACAACACATTTTTCTTTAGGTCATGTACAGATGACCCTGTAAGACTACAAGATGGCAATCTCCTACCATGAAGCACTGCATTTTCCATGCATTGTAGACTTATCCTCCCTTTGATAGGTGGCTGGACTTGTTTTGGGTGGGTCGGCTTTGACAGTAAGACTTCCCAAGCAAGATATGCCTTTTTTCTTTGCAGATAATCACAATATACGTGAGAAAAGCCCAGCTTCAATTGCTGTCATGATGGCTGAGAGAAGACAGGGAGAGAACACCTCTGATAGTCTTGTTTACACAGAATGACAGAAGTGCCACTGTCCTTTGAGATGTACATTTATCATGCTGAAAATTCAAACACCACTAGATAACTAGTATATAGTCTTAATTAATAACAATAATAAATAATCTAAGAGCTATAAGAGGATTCTTCACCAAAATGATGATGGGATACAGAGACTTCACTTCCAGCTTCCTTTTCATATCTTATTACGTGGGCTTGCTCAAAACTAGTAGGCCAGGATGATGCTCACCCTGTCAAAGAGGTCTGCATGAAAACATCTCAACCAATGTTAAACCAGACACTTTACATTATATCTCACAAAGAACATCCTTACACAAAAGAGAGAATAGCTGTCATCCTTTGAAAAGTGGATAAAATTAATTCACACCAAGCAAACAAATTCCTGAGCTCATCAGAGTACAGCACACATAGACAAGCCCACATCTTCTCAGCTTGGTTTTCAGATGCCAGACAAACACGATGGGTTGGTGGATGGGTAGGAATCTAAAATACCAGCCCAATCTAGTGCTGTACTGTTACTTGTACTAAGTAACAGTGCAAGACTTCAATGAATCCTTGTAATCACTTGAAAAGCACTGCTGGTAAAAAGATGCTGCTGAAAGACATGGAAAAATGTACTGCCATACATCTTACCTTACATAATTTGTGAAATTAAATTGTGCTGTAAGACAGAAAATTTAAGCAAGCCCACAGCATGCCATCAAAAAGTTTATAGACCTGAAAATTAAACCTTTATAAACCAGAGAAATGTCAATATAATGAGAGTAATTAAGGGCAGGAAGAGATTTTAAACAATAAAGCAATGTATAAATGAGCAGCGTGGCTCATAGCGACAGTATCTAGCCATTCAATGACCACCCAAGCACAGAGAAGTTTAGAAACGAGTAATGTACTTCCTACAACACCTCAAAACTTTCTGACCACACACAGGCTGTGTGGCAAAAAAAAAAAAAAAAAAAGAAAGAAAGAAAGAAAAAAGAAAAACACTAAGGAAAATAGCCTAATGATTTAAACAAACACAAGTTTATAAATGTGCTTTATTAAAAAAGATACTAATTGATAACATCCAAGAGCCAGAAGCAGCACCAGAAAAAGCCAGCCATGACAAACTGGCTGTTATGAAAGGGGAAATGAACCATTTCCTATTTCTTATAGAGATCTTCACTAAAAGGACTGCAGTGTTCTTAAGAAATTTCATTACAAGTGAAATTCAAATCTGTACTCATTACATGTGTTCTATTTGTGTATCAAAAAGATAAGCCTCAAAATACACTGAAATAGCTGTAATTCTACATGATAAAAATATCACCAAATAATAATAACAATAAGAATATAGCCAATTTCACTTTCTGGATAAGGAACTGTCTGGATGGCCATACTCAGAGAGCTACAGTCAAAAGCTCAATGTCCGAAGGGAGACTGGTGACAAGTGACATTCCTCCAGGATTGGTGTTGGGACAGGTGTTATTTAACATCTTTGTAGGCAACACAGTGGGATCGAGTGTACTCTCAGCAAGTCTGCAGATGATACCAAGCTGAGCGATGCAGTTGACATGCTGGAGGGAAGGGATGCCATCAGGAAGAACCTGAACAGGCTTGAGAGGCAGGCCCATGCCAACTTCATGAAGTTCAACAAAGCCAAGTGCAAGGTCCCGCATCTAGGTCAGAGCAATCCCAAGCACAGATACAGGTTGGGTAGACAGTGTGTTGAGAGCAGCCCTGAGAAGGATTTGGGGGTATCAGCTGATGAAAGACCGAACATTAGCCAGAAATGCATTCTTGCAGCCCAGAAGACCAACTGTGTCCTGGGTTGCTTCAAGAGGTTGTGAATGCCCGCTCCCTGGAAGCACTGAAGGCCAGGCTGGATGGGGCTGTGAGTAACCTGGTCTAGAGGGAGGTGTCCCTGCCTATATAGCAGGGCATTGGAATTGGGTGATCTGAAAGGTTCCTTCCAACCTACACCATTCTATGATGCTATGATCATATATAAAATATAGAAATAAATAAATAAATAAAATCAGGTTGGCAAAACCATCATGTCTAAATATTATTCTTGTGACTTTTTTTACAACAACAACCTGCAGACTTAAAGGGATGAGGTGCTACCACTGCATGCAAAAGCAAGTAGAGGTGCACCAGAAATGCCTTGTGTTGCCTTCACTACACATTAAAATGCATAATTAATACAATTCTCCAACAAGAGATTACAAACCCTTTTCTTGATTGCGAAATCCTTCCAAGTACGTAACATGCTCTTCTCCCAACACTGTCTTTAGAAGTGTGAAAAGTAGGAATCAAATGCTAATGAAATAACCTTCGAATTTCTTTAAAAAAAAATTGCCCTCAATAAAAATACCAGAAATACCACCAAATCTTGAAAAATAGTATTAATATTTAATGTACAGCCATGAAACTGCCAGAATGTACTGAAAATGATAGGTATTTCTTTTATAATGTTTTACAGAAAATGAACTTCCAATAATTCATCATTTACTCGTCTCCCAGTGCTGACCCACCAACATTCACTGGCTACTAAAAGCAACATTTCAGGGCCATGATAATGATTTTCACTTAAGACAGACATTTATACTCATCTACTCTTCCTGGTGAAATCTACAGAAAAATAAAGGCTAGTTTTTCAGATCACCAGACCAAAATGCTTGCTTATTAAATATTTAATCAAAGTCCAGTCCTCCCAAGTTGGTATGGACCTTTTAACTCCCATATAGTATTCTGAACCAGACTGGTTCTATCACAGAGTGCTGCACATTCAGATAGAAATATTAACACATATATCATAGCAGGAGGATTCACACAGTGTCTCAAGGAGAAGTCATCTTCTGAAGGGAAAATAACTTTTACTTTGGAATATCTTTTCTGTCTTAAAATTCACCACATACACAATTTGATCAGAGATTTCCATCAGCAATTGACCAACACACTCAA